>NC_139623.1:39052606-39425106 GCF_964638095.1 Poromitra crassiceps
GGTGTGTTTTACACTACCCTGTGGTATTGTTACAGGTGTGTTCATCTGTAGTTAATTCTTGTTGCTGTGTGTCCTCTCTCTTTCCTCCAGACTCCAATTCTCCCCAGGTGGTGAAGAAACCTCCGCTGAGTTCGGCAGAGGAGTGGAGCACCAAGAGACCGTCTGATGACACAGTTTCCACCATCTCCTCCCTTCACTCCAGCCCCACCGTGTCCCCCCAGGGTTCTCCACGCAAAGGTCTGCAGCCAGGGTTAACCTTAGCCCCGGCGTTTTACATGTTTTGGCTTATCCTACTGCTGTCAAACGGTTCTACAATTCAATTGATGATAACTCCACTAAGTTCAAGAAAACCTTGTCTAGGGTTCATTATGCAGGTATCAAAAGAAATATCTCATATCCTCATTTCCATATCTTCAAAAGTGTTGGGGATCGCACAAAATCTCCCTTTCATTCCTGATATATTTTTGAATATGTATATATGTAGTTGTAGACCCACCTTCATTTCACATGCCTTGATATTTGTTATTTTGTCCTGCCACTGTACAGAATATTATTAATAACCATATTAATATATTAACCACCATCACCAATTTTAAATACATAGTGAGTGATACGACTACATCCTGAATATCTGACTTCCCTCCTTGTCTTCTTCAAATCCAATCAAAAAAATAACAGTCTCGGGGGGGATTTCACATCTTAAATAGAAAATATGTAGAAACCCTGTCACAGAAATCTCAAAAACTCCACCTGTCTCATGTTAGGTACTATTCTGTTCTCTCTCTCCCCCCCCCTTTCCATCCTCCGCTCCCTCCAGTAGGGGGCGTGCCCAAGTCCCAGCACTCCAGCCAGATGAACCTGTCGGGATCATCGTCCTCGCTGACCAGTGACGCCAGCACCAAGGCCGGCACCGTCGGCCTTCGCAGCTACGGCATAGGTGGGGCGCTCCTCCACAAGAGGATCCTGCTGATGACCAGACACCACATCCGAGAGGAGGGCAGGGATCAGATAGACGAGGAGGAGGAGGATGAGGAGAAAAAGAGTGAGGTGGAGAAAGACAGAGAGGAGATGAGAGAGGCAGGGGAAGTTCAGACTGGCTTGTTTGCTTCAGAGCAAAGGAGAGGGAGAGGGAGAGGGAGACGGAGAGGAAGAGGGAGATATAAGAGCCAGCCAGAGCGCCAAGGTTCACAGGGAGATCCCGCACTTGTGCTGTTAGGGGCAAGAGGAGGAACCCCGACCCAGAGATGGACAGGGGTGCCTGGGATACATCCCTTACCTCACCCTGGGTCTCCTCCCAGACAAACCAGGCATTTCTTCACCTCTTCCTCAGCCACATTTAACCCCAAGCAGAGGAAGAGAGCAAGCTACCCCCCTTAGACCCAAACCTCCAGTGTCCAGCCCCATCCAGAAGAGGCTGATGTCGCCGTTCAGGCTACTGAGGCAGAGGAGTCAGTCCAGGGAGAGGCCGCGGCGGTCAGACCCTGTCCGGAAGGTGGGGAGGGAGCGGGGCAGGTGGCGCCCTCCTTGCCCCAGGATGAGAGAGCAGGACAGGCCAAGCAGAGAGCCAAGAGGTCGGGCAGCCCCAACCCCTTCCTCTGGCTCTGCATGGACAGACCCAAGAGGAGGAAGATTGAGACTGACTCTGACTGAGAGCGCAGTCTCTTTGTTGAGGGGGGGAAACATTTGCTTGAAGCAAAATGAGAAAAAACAAGGATGCTAGTGGAATTGAGAATATTTGACAGAGATTGACAATTGTGACATGCAATTGTGTTTTGGGTAACAAGTCATTCAAGTCATTTTTCCCTTTTTTACACATTATAAAAGTGCAGATTGTGAGCTTTCAAATGATGTGTCATACATTGAAAACTGAAAATAGTTGAAGATAATGCTTATTTGAATGTTCGGACTCCTAAAAGCCACATTCAGAGAAAATCTCCCTGAAAGTTGGTTTTCAAGCTTGGTTTGCCCTGAACAAGCTTAGTTTGGTAACAAATTAAGTATTTAGTTATCCTAAAATTGTTATGTGTTGTATTGAGTGCATTCTTCAAAATCTAAACTTTCATAACGTGGAAAAAAGTGAAAAACTATTCTTAAAACCTTTTATCTTGATTTGTGCGATTTCACAGTTGCCTACAGTACTTGTTACCCCTTTCAACAGACCATGTCACAATTGATTCCGATTATCCAGGAAAATGCATTAATATCCATGGCAGGGATGACACGTTAAAGCATAATATCCATGGCAGGGATGACATGTTAAAGCATTAATATCCATGGCAGGGATGACACGTTAAAGCATTAATATCCATGGCAGGGATGACACGTTAAAGCATTAATATCCATGGCAGGGATGACATGTTAAAGCATTAATATCCATGGCAGGGATGACACGTTAAAGCATTAATATCCATGGCAGGGATGACATGTTAAAGCATTAATATGCATGGCAGGGATGACATGTTAAAGCATTAATATCCATGGCAGGAGATGACACGTTAAAGCATTAATATCCATGGCAGGGATGACACGTTAAAGCATTAATATCCATGGCAGGGATGACATGTTAAAGCATTAATATCCATGGCAGGGATGACACGTTAAAGCATTAATATCCATGGCAGGGATGACATGTTAAAGCATTAATATCCATGGCAGGGATGACATGTTAAAGCATTAATATCCATGGCAGAAGATGACACGTTAAAGCATTAATATCCATGGCAGGGATGACACGTTAAAGCATTAATATCCATGGCAGGGATGACATGTTAAAGCATTAATATCCATGGCAGGGATGACACGTTAAAGCATTAATATCCATGGCAGGGATGACATGTTAAAGCATTAATATCCATGGCAGGGATGACACGTTAAAGCATTAATATCCATGGCAGGGATGACATGTTAAAGCATTAATATCCATGACAGGGATGACACGTTAAAGCATTAATATCCATGGCAGGGATGACACGTTAAAGCATTAATATCCATGGCAGGGATGACACGTTAAAGCATTAATATCCATGGCAGGGATGACATGTTAAAGCATTAATATCCATGGCAGGGATGACACGTTAAAGCATTAATATCCATGGCAGGGATGACACGTTAAAGCATTAATATCCATGGCAGGGATGACATGTTAAAGCATTAATATCCATGGCAGGGATGACACGTTAAAGCATTAATATCCATGGCAGGGATGACATGTTAAAGCATTAATATCCATGGCAGGGATGACATGTTAAAGCATTAATATCCATGGCAGGGATGACACGTTAAAGCATTAATATCCATGGCAGGGATGACACGTTAAAGCATTAATATCCATGGCAGGGATGACACGTTAAAGCATTAATATCCATGGCAGGGATGACACGTTAAAGCATTAATATCCATGGCAGAGGATGACATGTTAAACCATTAATATCCATGGCAGGGATGACATGTTAAAGCATTAATATCCATGGCAGGGATGACACGTTAAAGCATTAATATCCATGGCAGGGATGACATGTTAAAGCATTAATATCCATGGCAGGGATGACATGTTAAAGCATTAATATCCATGGCAGGGATGACATGTTAAAGCATTAATATCCATGGCAGGGATGACACGTTAAAGCCGTGTGGCAAACCGGATTTAATTTTGGAAGCAAAAGTGTTCAGAAACAAGACTGTTAGATCCATGAGAAGTCATAGATATGTGATGCGAGTCTCCGAGCTACACAGATAAGACACATTTTATTTGATCTGATCAACAAAAGGCTGACACCTTCATTTGAAACCGTTCTTCCACTTCTTTGTTCGTCTGAATGATTCTTTGAGTTGTTTTGTAAGTGTTGGATTCGAATTGAGCAGTAAAAACGTAGGAAAATATGCACTGTAAAAGCAGAACGCACCTTAACCTTTTTTTATATGTAAGGGATAATGTATTGTGAGCCGGTGATTACTGGCGAAATAATGACCGACAGGTGATTGATTGAGCCCGACGCGCAGCGGAGGGCTTAATCATTCACCTGAAGGTCATTATTTCCAGTAATCACCGGCTCACTATACATTATCCCGCTTAGAACACGGCCTACAACTAAATCATTCAATAATCTGACAAAAATAATTATTCAAATAGACAAATCGGTTTCATTCGTAATTGGCACACAAGACACCACAGCTGCAACTGGTTGGCCTAATTAGTAGTGTTTGCTGACAAAATGCTCTTATCAACTGATTAATCCAGGTGTGGCAGAGCAGCGGTCGGTTGTCGAGAAATAATGACCGGTGAATCTTGTTGATTGACCAATCAGAATTGAGTATTCAAAAGAGCCGTGTTCTAAATATATATATATATTTTTATCATACCTGCTGGGAAGAATTTGACAGTATGTATGAAACATTCAGAATTACATTGTCAAAACTTGAAATGTGCGTTCACAAGCATTCATTCCAACAATTGCACAATAACTGAGAAGAATATATTCACATATCATTCCTTCTTCTGTTGAAGTGTAGGTTTTGTGTAGGTATGTGAGTTTCTCCTGTAGTATGCATTTTTTTTTTTTTTTTTTTTTGTAATGTTCAGCTCCTGTTCCTACAATGATAAATAATTCGATACAACAGATTTTTATAATTTAAGATTTCTACCGGGGTCCCAATGCTGCAAAAAATGACAAGCTGTGCAGGGATGTTGTGGTTGTTGTTGGATCTTTTTTCCAGACCTTTCAAGCTTATTTTGTGATTTTCTTTCCTTGCAAATGATCTCACTGCAGAAGTAGATAGCACTGTATTGCAATGTGGGAACCCAGCGTCTATCAGTCTGACGACTAATAAGACTCTGGGACAGACGGAGGATATTCCGGGGGTTTCCTGTGTTGAGAGAGACTTTCTGCTTCCGTGCAGCGCAGGTCATTGTTTGTAGTCCCATTGACGTGAGAATGGAGTTAGAGTTAATCAATCAAATGTAGGAGTTTTAGGTCCAGACGACATTTCAGCTAATCTCTATTATATCTGCATATGAGACGTTCAGCTAATCTCTATTATATCTGCATATGAGACGTTCAGCTAATCTCTATTATATCTGCATATGAGACGTTCAGCTAATCTCTATTATATCTGCATATGAGACGTTCAGCTAATCTCTATTATATCTGCATATGAGACGTTCAGCTAATCTCTATTATATCTGCATATGAGACGTTCAGCTAATCTCTATTATATCTGCATATGAGACGTTCAGCTAATCTCTATTATATCTGCATATGAGACGTTCAGCTAATCTCTATTATATCTGCATATGAGACGTTGTGGAAGTGTAAACGACGACGGAAGTGTAAACCTTAGTGCGGACATCCGATCTACACCGGAAACTCCTAAATACGACCGTCTGTCCCAGAGGTGTCAGACTGATAGACTCTGGATGCCCAGATTGATTGTCTTGCTGCTTTCAAAAAATCTCACTTGATACGTAACATGCCAACATGGCTTCTGTCATGAAAGTATCATGAAACAATGAAGAGAATCCTGAAAGTAGGCACTTTGTTCACGCCAATTTCACTTTCACAAAGTAAATGCCCTGAAATAAGTTATCTTAACCTTAACCGTAACCTTGGGGGGGGGGGGGGGGGGGGCTGATAAAATTATCTGCCAGTAAGGAAAAACAAATCCTAAAATAAACTTGATAAGTCTGGACAACAAGATAAAATAAGCTAAGTTTGTCAGTGTTTGCAGTGAGAGTTAAATGTTGAACAGTTAATTTCTTTATACACAATTCAGAGTCTGTACATGTTGAGACCGTTCATATTTTGAAGGTGGTTACAGGCGGTTCTTATTGTCTAGATCTAAACTTGTTTATTAGTGATTCATGAACAGAAAGGGAATCTTTAGGTAAAAACAGTAAAGAGCAGCACATAAAGGTAAACGTACCTGGTCAACTACCTCACCTCCTGCCCTGATCCAACAGACGCCAGAGCTGTATAACCACAAGATTTATTGCAAAGGGTCACAGGATGCTCTGTATGTATGCCCTCAGTCTCTGAATCCACCTGCTGTGTACCCCTCAGGTGAAAATACATCACATAGTGACAATGATGCAGTGTTACTCATTCCATCTGTGTTAGCAGTGTAACTGTGAAGTATTGGCTATTAAACGAGTGCAGAATCTTCAAATTGTCTCAAATAAGTATGGATGTAGTTTTATTTTCTATCGTTAAGTGCAAGTTTGCTCAGACAGATGGGATCCGTTTTCCAGTAAAGTATTGGAGTCCCACTGGGGCTAAAAAGTGTCTGCTCTGCACTCAAGGTACAGTAAAAGCCCATGCAACACCAATCAAATAATCAATCACCAATCAACATCCACCAAACGGCCTATGTTCTGTTTTAGCACAGAGTTGCTTTGAATGTTCTTGGAAGCTGTTACCAAGCTTAGCAGTCATCCTCACCTTCCACTTTCCTCTCTTACTTTCTCTTTCTTTTATCCCCTACCCCTTCTCCTCTTCCCTTTCCATCCTCATTCTTTCACCCCCTTCCTTCCTTTCCTTCCCTTCCCTCCATACAGATGTTTCTCATTTATTTCTGCGCTGCAGTGGGGCTTTTGTTAACTCATTGAGTGCCAGCCACTTTTGGAGAACGGACGCTCCCAGTGCCAGAGTTTTCAGAGCGATTTCAGTGATTTCTCGAGGCCCACAGAATATTGTGTGATATTAATATGTAAACACCGAACACGCACAAAGAACGAGCTGGCTCTATTGTATCATCAGCAAAAAAAAGTTTATTGATACCATTTTCCATTCTTTAGTTATGAGCCGGAGAAGATAGGTCGTTTTGAGCAAATACAGGCGTTTCAAATTATTAGCTGAGATATTCCGCCTTTTGTGAAATGAAGCATTTCAAGCACATTCACTGACTCTGAAGATAATATTTTCTGATGTAGTGACGTGGTGTAGTTGTGTGATGCCCTGCGTGCCCCACCCCCCTCTCCCCCCCTCAGCTGCAAACTCCTCCCCACACTAACACACAGCCTAACACGCACCCAATCTATTTTCGGAGCGCTCCGTTTTTGTGAGGCGGCTCCCAGCGCGACACGGAAATGCCAAACCGGACTGCAGGGAAAGGTTTGGCGTCGGGTGCTGCTTTTCTGGCGGCTAATCGTGTGGAGAAACTATACAGACAGACAGACAGAGACAGAGGGGCTCAGTTGTGGGCGCGGATTGACTGCTGTTCGCAGCCAACGTCAGCTCCAGACAGAGCAATCTATATGGCTCTGGCTGCAGCATGCATCGGTTTCTCTTTGATCACAGCTTTTTCCTGCTGTTTTCCGGACCTTTCTCTAATCTGGAGAGCACTGTCGCCACCTAATGAGTCCGTAAAATAGGTTATACACCTTCAATAGCTCCCATATTGGTACAGGAGATGCCTGAGGCTTTGATCCACGTCCCACCGTCAAAAAACGCATTTGACGTCGATCGACGTCCTTGGCACTCAATTAGTTAAGAACAAAGACAACATTTAAATAACAAAAGACCCCATTTTTACCACTGCAGCAGCACTGCAAAACGGAGTAATATCTGTATCTCTCTTCTGCATTTTCTCTCCAACTAATTTCTTCCCTCCCAATCTGGCCACCCAGAGTCTATCAGTCTGACAACTAATAAGACTCTGGGACAGACGGACAATATTTCAGGGTTTCCTCTTCTGTGCACCATGGTCATCGTTTACAGTCCGATTGAGGCGAGAATGGAGTTGGAGTTGATCGATCAATACTTTTTGTAGGTGTTTTAGATCCGGTCCATCTTACCACGCTCCAAGCTATTGGTTTAACTCTGTCCAAGCAGTGGGCCGAACCAATCTGCTCCCAGAGGCCGCTACGGCAGGACTTAGGTGTGACGACAGCGAGAAACGAGCCGGTGATAGACAGATGGTTCATCCAATCACCTACCAATCAAACTGCAGTTTTTGAAAGTGGGTTCTGTGTAACAAACCATCTGGCAATGTCAGGTCAGTTCTAGACGACGACATTTCAGCTAATCTCTATAAACAGACAGCTGCATATAAACAGACAGCTGCATTATGAGACGTCATACTGTGAATGATGACGGAAGTGTAAGTCTTGGCACGCACGTCCGCTCTACACGAGAAACCCCGAAATCTCGTCCTGTCTCTCCAGAGTCTTATTACTCATCAGACTGGGTGTCCAGGTTGCTTCCCTCCTTACCTCTCCATTCTTCCCTCCCTCCTTACTTCTCTCGCTCCAGTTTTCTTAGTATTATCTGTACTGTTACTCTGCTTTCAAATGTCAATCATAAAAGTGCACCAAACTTTGAATTCTTTCTCCCCATCCAGGCTACGCCCTCCTCCCAGCCGGGAAGGCGGACAACCTGTCAGACTCCAGCCACAGCGAGATCTCGTCCCGCTCCAGTATCTGTTCAGTGGACTCCATGCCTGCGCCCGGACCCGACGACCGCTGTAACAGCAGCAACAGGACCTGTACTACGGCCGCTACCATTACTACTGCTGCTACTGCTACAACTGCAATGGCTGCTGCTGTTGTTGAGAACACAGCGGCAATGCACGCACACTCAAATGCTGATTGCAGCCAGCCTAGCACAAGGTAATTCAGTTCAATGCAAACTTAGTTTAGTTTAGTTTAATTTATTGCACATAATAAAAAAAAAACAATACACGATAGATTAAAAGTTAAACTGAATATATACACTACATATTGATTGGGAAGAGAAGACAATGAAAATAAATGTGCAGGAGGAACAAAAAAAACAAGGGCTTGTCAGGTTGCCCTCCTAACGCAAAACATTCAACATAAAGATAAACAAAGTGAGACAAAGACATGGTAAAATGGTAAATGGACTGCATTTATATAGCGCTTTTATCCAAAGCGCTTTACAATGTGCCTACATTCACCCATTCACACACCGAAGGCGGCCAGCTGCCACGCAGCTGGCCGGGAGCAATTCGGGAGCAATTCGGGGTTCACCGTCTTGCCCAAGGACACTTCAACATGCGGACTGGAGGAGCCGGGGATCGAACCACTGACCTTCTGATTAGTGGACAACCCGCTCTACCTCCTGAGCCACAGCCGCCCCTCAACAGAGACATGACACAACTAACAACAAAAAACAATTTCTAATGTGCTAAAACATATATAATAAGGCAGGGGTGATTATGATGTTTCATTACTTAATTGGACTAAAAATAAATTAATGGTTTGTTATGCCTCCGCCGCCGGCGATAGCCAGGCCGGAGGCATTATGGATCCGGGTTGTCCGTACGTATGCCCGTCCGTACGATGTTCGTTAACGCGATATCTGAGGAACGCCTTGACGGAATTTCATCAAATTTGCCTTAAACATCCACTTAGGCTCAAGGATGATCTCATTAGATTTTGGTGGTCAACGGTCAAGGTCACTGTGACCTCTCGAACGCCATTTTCAAGCTTGTTAACGTGATATCTGAGAAACGCCTTGACGGAATTTCATCAAATTTGCCTTAAACATCCACTTAGGCTCAAGGATGATCTGATTAGATTTTGGTGGTCAAAGGTCAAGGTCACTGTGACCTCTCGAATGCCATTTTCAAGCTTGTTAACGCGATATCTGAGGAACGCCTTGACGGAATTTCATCAAATTTGCCTTAAACATCCACTTGGACTCAAGGATGATCTGATTAGATTTTGGTGGTCAAAGGTCAAGGTCACTGTGACCTCTCGAACGCCATTTCCAAGCTTGTTAACGCCATATCTGAGGAATGCCTTGACGGAATTTAATCAAATTTGCTTCAAACATTAACTTGGCCTCAAGGATGAACTGATTACATTTTGTTGGTCAAACTTCATGGTCACTGTGACCTCACGAACGCCATTCCCAAGTTCGTTAACGTAATATCTCAAGAACAGCTTGATAGAACATCGACTTGGACACAAGGATGAACTGATCCATTTTGGTGATCAAAGGTCAAAGGTCAAGGTCACTGTGACCTCTTGAATGCCATTTTCAAGCTTGTTAACGCGATATCTCAGGAATGTCTTGATGGAATTTCTTCGAATTTGCCTCAAACGTCCACTTGGACTCAAGGATGAACTGATTACATTTTGGTGGTCAAAGTTCAAGGTCACTGTGACCTCACACACCCAATTTCCAAGCTCTGTAACGCAACATCTCAGGAGCGCCTTGACGGAATTTCTTCCAATTTGCCTCAAATGGCGATTTGGACTCAAGAATTAACTAATGGCGGAGGCATAAGTCCGCGTTGCGGTCGTTCTAGTTTTTTTAAAGAATTTAGGCTGGTGCAGTTTCTAATGTGAGATGGTAACCAGTTCGAACAAAGTGGACCTCTGAATCTAATGGAAAATTGGGAAAAAGTTGTCCTGAAGAAGGAGGGATGAAGGTTATTGGCTGATCTAGTACTAACTATATACTGATGGAATTGAGAATGAAACTGAAATACATTTTGAAAACAGATCGAGAGAAGGTTGTGAATAGATTGAAAAATAAAATAACAAATTTGAAAGTGGTTTAAATCGAAAGAGGTGGAACTGGTGAATCTGTTTGAAAATGTAATAATTTTGATAAAACGTTTTTGCAGAGTGAAAATACCGGTGAGGTTGCTTTTAAAGGTGAAAAAACTTGAGAGTTCCAGCACTAAAACCTGTCGTGGAGATGAGGGCCGGTGCTCTCAGACTCTCAGACTCAGCTCAATTCAATTCAACTTGTCTGATGGTAGCAGCTGATTTAGGGGGAAAGAAAAGGGACATCAAACATCACGCAATCTGACGAGAGACATAAACAGAGACAGAAACCGAGAGAGAGAAAGTGAATCCGTCCACAGGGATAAGTGGAGTTTAAGAAACCAGTCACAATTATAACTTAACGTCAGTCCAAGTTTAGCAGAGCACAAGATAATCAAACACATGTACTTCACAGTACTTGTCTATATTCACCTTATCATTTGCCCATATCAGGACGCTTCTGCATAACGTCATTTTGTAATCGTTCTTCCGTTTTAGACCCGGAAGTAGAATCCTCCCACCTTTGTTGGATATCCTTGGCGATCATCCTCAGTTGTGCAACAGACAGTCTATGTGAAAGTCCCAACGTAAGAGGACACTAGGGATGCATGATATATCTGCAATCATACCGGTATCAGCCGATGGTAGTGATGTTTAAATATCGGTCAGATAAGCAAAATAACAGCAATGTTAATATCTGTTATCGTTATCAGCCAAAATCTCCATGTTGAGAGGAAACAATGCGGTAAATCTACGATTTGAGGGCTTTTCCGTCGCAACGTCTAAATCACAACTCAGCATTTCCAGGTTTGGTTTGGTTATCATAGATTTTTTTTTTTTTTATACAGATCATATCGACATCGGTAAATATCGGTTATCGACCATAACAGCAATGTTACTATCGGTTATCTGGATCGGCCAAAATGTTCATACCGGTGCATCCCTAGAGGAGACACACACGCAGGAGACAAATCTTACTGAGGTCCAACTTGGCTGAAGGACAATTGAGGATATAAAAACACTGTCTCTGTGCCATGCGACCCGGCTTCTCGTTACTACAGAACCCAATTTTGTTTTCTTCTTTTTTCCCGGTCCTGTCTTTGGATTGGCCTGCAGTGTCTGAGTCTCAAACAGCAAGGACAAACAGACACACACACACACACACACACACACCTCTACCCGCCATAAGCCGTCCTTCCATTTCCTCTCGCAGCTGGATTCCAATTATGTCCTTTCCTCATTAAAACACAGAGAAAAGGGAAGTCGTAAACATGGCATGTTTTTATTAGCACAGCACGTTTACTGCTCTCCTCTCTCCTCCCTCTCTCCTCCCTCTCTTCCCTCTCTCCTCCCTCTCTCCGCCAACAATGTATCGGTTTTTGCGCAGGCGGCTTTTTTAATCCGGTCGAGTAAACAATGCGCCTGTTTTATTGTCTGGTGTTTGTTTATTGTTTCTGTCTCATAAAGCGCAGACTGTAAAATATCGCTGGACACAATCATCTGTCTGCGTCTCCGGTATTACATTACCTTGGCAGCATGGCTGTATAACATCAGCCTGTTTATGAAATATGGTTTGGTTTCATTGAGTGGCCGGCTTGTCCAGTAAAATCTTGTCAGTGAATCAAACTGTTGTTTTAAAGTTTTAGTGCCAGACGCTGTGTGATAAATCATGAGAGAAACTGCTGTCAGCCAAATTTTGATTGTTGATTTTTTTTTTAAAGAGGAACTATTGTACAGAGGAGGTAATAAATTGTAATGACTAAACCTTCACAATAACCACTTTTTACAGAGACACCAAGTCTGCTCTGTTATGATTTTTTGACTGTTGACATCAATTGGAGAATTTGCGCAATAACTCATCCGAACAAGAGCGAGAACTTCTTGTGGTTGAAGGGCAAAGATTGTGTAGAGAGAACACAGATCGTCTTTCTCACATTGAACTTTGCCTGCTTTTCATTTATCTTCTTTTGTCCGGTGTTTTGTTAGAGCATGACTCTGCAACCTGCATGTCCTCCAGCCAACAGCTTTTTATAGTTAGACATCACAGTCTCTCTCTCATATCTCTTCATTGTTGGGGCATGGCAGCATGACATGTGCCGTCACCTTCACCACCATAACAGCAGTTTGCTATAATTATCCTGTCTGTTACACGCTTTTCCATTTCCTCTCGCTCCATCTCTTTCTTTGCTACTTCCTGTGACATTTCTTGTCGTCATAGCGAGTGTCCACATAGCATTTTTCAGCATTTCTTTTTTTTTGGGGGAAATAAAGGCAGATGATAACGTCACCTGCTGCTAGCTTAACCGGCTGGTTAGCACTTCTAGCAGACAATACAGTGTTGTGGAACAAGAAAAGGATGACCAGATATGTCCAATACATATCCATAGTGCCTTTATGATGGCTGTTACAGTAATAATGATCACAACGTCCTGTTTCTCCACCGTGGCACTGTGACTTTCTCCATTCTTTCTTGTTGCTATGGACGCTATGGGAAACACACAAAGTCTCTGTCATTGCGATTGGTCAGCTTCACGTCACCTGGCGCTTTAGTGAAAAGTTTAACATTTCTCAACTTTTGAACGCACTCCGCTCTGATGGAAAAACACCAGCTGCATCCCTGTGCTTTTCATGAGGGAAGAGCGCTGGCGCTCAGGAAAAAAACACTATACTGACACACAGCCTTACACTCTCATACTCAAGTCTCCTCTCTCTGTTTTTCTCTCTCTGTAGCTCCTCGTCGTTAGCTCGCGGCTGCGTGACGCGAGCCTCCACCTTCACGGCCTCCCTCTCCACGGAGGAGCTGACGCCGGACCACGCCTCCCTGGACTCGGTGGCTGACAGCGGGCGTGGCAGCTGGACCTCCTGCTCCTCCAACTCCCACGACTCCTTCCAGAGCCTCCCCGTCTCGTCCTGTCGGCCCTGGGACCACGGTGTGCACGGGCCCCCCCTGCAGCACGCGCACCTGGGCGGCTTCAGGCACACGCAGCTGGCCGGGCCCATCGCCGAGGTGTCGTGTGAGGACGCGGCCAAGCGACACTCCAGAGGCTCGGGCTCGGAGCTGTCCAACCAGTCGCGGCAGAGCTGGGCGTCGTCCGGCTCGCTGTCGGACACCTACGAGGGGAACTATGGGACAATAAAACGCCGCAATGCCTCGGAGCACCCCTCCTCGCCGACCAATGAGGACGGAGGGCAAAGCACAGACCCCGCCTACAAAACGGTGACGTCAAGCACAGAGAAGGGCCTGATAGGTGAGGGGGCTTGGTTGCGAGTTTGATTCCCTGTGAACACGGTGATATGGCGTTCCTTGTCGACTCTGTGTCATGAAGTGTGCGTAGATAGTTGTTGCGTTAGAATAAAGTTTTCCCCATCTAAGGCTTTGTATGGCTTTCAGCTTACTGTAGCCACAAGTAGAGCTATACAGAGTTTCACCACTCATGCTGTGAGATATTACCTTAAACTCAGACTTAAGTTATCATCACTCATGCTGTGAGATATTAACTTAAACTCAGACTTAAGTTATCATCAAGATGGCTGTCCATATATTAGGCTTGCATGCTGTGAGTTAGTTTGAATCTGCATTGTTTTAGGTGATTTATTGCAGCATTCGTTGTTTGTGCAGCCGTTGGGTTCCAGTGGACAGCTGACAGATGCTGCTGCACCTTGGGCTTCCTTAAACCTTGGCCTTCCTTAAACCTTGGCCTTCCTTAAACCTTGGCCTTCCTTAAACCTTGGGCTAAGATCCAAAGTGGCTCTTGTTGCCGTTGCTGCTGACTCTCCACCTGACAGGAGCTCTAAAGTGTCCTCTTGAGCCACGCTGTGAATTTGTCTTTTTTTGTCTCTCTGGCTGATACTGTCGTTTAAGAGCCATTCTAGTTCCATTATAAGCTGTAAGACTATGCAGTTCACTAAACAATGAAAGATAGTCCTACTCTTCTCCACTTTGAGACAGCTATGACAGAGTTGAGTCTGTGTTTTGTCTGTATCCACTGCAGCCATCCATCCCACCTGTTGTGTGTTTTTCCTATGCAGCCAGTATCTATAATACATTATAATCATACTTATAACGCATTATAATGTCAGCATATAATGCATTATAAGTATAGTTATAATCATGCATAGACAGTTATAATGTTATAACATTATAAACACATTACTTACAATCTTTAAGCTTTTTCATTACTACTCAAATGAAAAAGCTTTATAACAGCTTATGAGTAATGTTATATATATCATAACTGTCTATGCATGATTGTTACCATTTTTCTTATTATTTGATTGTGTTTGTGAAACATCTCATTGATTTAATTTTCCATTATTTTTTTCCGTTTCCCCCTCCTCACGCACCTCCTCTCCTGCAACTTCCGCTCACCCCCCCCCCCCCTTCCCTCACTTCCCCCTCACTCCATCCCTCCTGCTTTGGGTCCACCCCTCCATCCCAGTGTACTGTGTCACCTCCCCCGCCAAGGACGAGCGTTACCGAGCTCCCCCTCCAACCCCTCCAGGCTACCAGGGTCTGGCTCTGGGTGACCTGGGGCTGATGGACGGAGGTCTCCCGCGGCCGCCTCACCTCAAACCGCCCGACTACAGCGTGGCCCTGCAGAGGAGCAAGCTTCTACAGAGCCCCGGGGCGGCCGGCGGGCTGGCCGAGGCCCGCAGGCTGCAAGGGAACCACCAGGAGGCGCTGCAGAGCCCTGGCGGGCTGGCCGACACCCACAGGCTGCAGGAGGCCCGGACGGCGCAGGGCCAGGTGCCGCCACACAGGCTGGCTGACAGTGAGGACGGTACGTGGAGATACAGTAGGAGGGTGATGTGATACAGTACACATTACCAGGCCAGAGTTTGGACACACCTGACTGAATGTGTTAAAGTATGTTTTTTCCATTATCTTAAAGACATTTTGATCTAAAGGCTTATGCTTAAATGCTTTTTTTTTTTTTACACAAATACAAATAGTGAAGTTGATGCATTACATTACATTATGTAATTTAGCAGATGGTTTGTCCAATGCGACTTACAATAGTACCTTTTGTCACCGATAGTGCAACCAACTATGCATCATAGTCTTTATCGGCTCCGGTTCTTAAAAGGATTAAAGTAGCATTTGTTGATTTTCTTTTTTTTCTTTTCTTTTTTAAGAATGGTAAGAAGATAGGTTAGTTCCAGACAGGAAGGGTTAGTTCAAGTGGGGTCCAGGTGTAACCTGAAGAGGTGTGTCTTTAGATGCCTATGTATGAATTTCTTTCAGTGTTACATTAATATAATACGCCAAACATTTTGGACATCATGTCCAAAAAGTTTCACAACTTTCTTTAGGAAATGAGCTGTTTTTGCCAGCTTTTTGTTTGTTTAGTTTTGTTGTTAAATTTGTCTTAAATTCATTTCCAGGTAGCATCAGCATGTCTTAAATGTAGCTTTCTGAAACCTGTCCTCTCTTGTCTCTCGTCTTCCAGATGAACAGGTTTCGGCGGTGTAAAGAAGGTAACGTCAGTCTCAGACACACACAGGGACAAAAGCATGTTGGACGGGCCATGGACTAAGCTAGCAGCCTGCTGTCACCCCCCTGCCCCCACAGAGCACACTGTCCTGGCCCCACCCACAGCCCTGTGTGACATCACCACGGACCATAATGCACCTCCAGACCAGACCGTCATGTGACCTCTCTTGTACAATCATCTCTTTTTAAACCCATTTAAAACAAGAACAACCAAACAAAATCAACTTTTTAAAACTCGAACGAAATGCAACAAGGCGCAGTGTGATGTTGTCACATCGCATTAGTTGGACGTCAAAAGAGACGGGACAAATGGGAGAAGGAAAGAGTGACGATGATGCCTCGTGAGAAGAAGTCAACCTCCTTGGATGCAGGCCACCACGTACCTCCATTTTGCGCTCCAAGCTCTCTTCTCTAAAGGCATTTTACATTGTTTTTTACAGTTCAACGTGTTGTACAGTGATATATTTTTTTTTTTTGCAGTTGCATCTCTGAGCTTTAAGCAGTACGCAGAGAGTTTAACTTTGAGAATAGCCAGGAGGAATGTGAAAAGGGATAGAAAGCTACAGTTAAAAGTGTAAGTATTACAACCGTTAGCTTTGTGCGTGCATGTGTGTGTGTGTGCGCTTGTGTGTGTCTGCGTGTATGCGCGTGCGTTATTGACTCAACTACAGAACAAAAGGAATAAGAGGCAAAAAATTAGGAATGCGATGATCGGTTTACCTCATGATACGATTCGATATGCGATATTGGGTTCACGATTTCATACAAGCATGATGCGTTAAATAATAGCTCGATTAGCACACAATCTTTCTAGCAATGGCATTGGCTTACTAGAATGTAAACAAATGCGTAGAAATCTCATAACGTGCAAATAATCTAATTTGCATGGAAAGCTTGCAAAATTGTGATCAGTCATTAGTACAGCAGAACAAAATGGCATGATTCATTTTTCTGCTCCCACGATACGTTTTTGTATTGCGATATATTGAATTTCCATATAATATAGATTTTGAGCATCTGATTATAACAAGGCACTGGTGATGCCAGTGATTCAATGCATCTGCCCCTATACAAACATACCCAATGCGAAAACAACAGCATCAAAACACAGCTTTGGCCTACTGTCCCAATACTTACACTTTGGACTGTTACATACTGGGTGGGGATAAGGACAAATCCAAATATCACAATATTTTTGACCAAATACCTCGATATCTATATTGCAACAATTTTGTAGGGATATTTGTGCTTTCACAAAATATTTACACAATGAGATTTGTCATAAATCATCATCAGTAATGTGGATATAATGACTAAGTGGGTAAAACAAATAATAGAACAGAACAGGCTGGTAAGTTGACATCACTTCACTGTAATGCAGCCTTTAAAACCAGGAAGAGACAGCACTTATGACATATCACGATATTACAATATCCAAAATCGAACACGATATCTCGTCTCGTACCACGATATCGATATAGTCTGGATAGATTGCCCAGCCCTACTGTTACACCTCATATCCGAGGTGAGGAAAGGCCCTCAGGAGCCAAGAGGGGGAGGTACCTCTGGATGCTCTCTCACTTCCTGGGGAAAAGAGAATGTGTGTTTGTGTCGAGCACTTATTGTACTTTGTTGAGCTTAAAAGCACACACACACACACACACACACACACACACACACACACACACACACACACACACACACAGCATCTCTCTGGCAGTTTTGTGTGTGTGTGTGGTGTGGCTGGCCTCTCTCACTGCTCGTTCACCAGGTACATTAGCGGCATGCTGCCTCCTGGATGTTCCATCAAAACTGTATTATAACTCGTTTTTAATGAGCTGAAGAACAAATGCCTCTCCGCTTCCCGTACAGTAAAACACGTGTTTGTTGTTTTATTGCAGTCGCTATAATAAAACAATAAATTAGCACTGCGCACATGCACACACACACACACACCAAAATAGTTGTTGGTGTGCATGACGACAAAGGAATGCTTCGTTCAGCAGCAAAGCGTGTTTACACCGATGCTTACACATTTGTTTACAGTGTTTATTAGACTAGCAGTCGAGCTGAAGTGTAAAAGTATGACGCTCCAGGTTCATTTGATCTTGTACATTTGTTTATAATGCAGCGGGAATGTGCGGATGCAGCATAAAGTCCTTGTTCACAGTCTGCTGCCCTCAAAACGTGGACATTTTTTGTAGAATATTTAAAGGATTTGCTTGAAATTTGTTTCTTTGTACTGAAAGCAAAAGGCTAATTTGTACATTCTGAGTCGTGTGTAACCCTAGAGGGTTTTATCGTGTTGGCGAAACTGGAATAAGACGATCTTCTCCTCTCCTTCAGCTGTCTGTCTCGTGCTCTGTGATGCTTCTTTTCTATTGTTTTGCCATACAAAGACTTGAAATTATCAATGGTAATATATACATTGCATATATATGAATTTATACATATATATTTTGTTGTTGTCGTTTTTGCCATAAATTAATGTTAACGGATCATGTATAGAAAAGAGAGTCCTCTAAAGGCTATTTTTAAATATTTTGTTATAAGAAAAATCTAAGGTTGTGATTGCCCTTTTTCTGTCTCCGGGCAGGAATCTGTAAAGGATTTTTGTTGTTGTTGTCATTGTTGATTCGTTGTTTTCCCCCTCACCCTGTATGTTGATGCCATTTCTGCTCTTTCTACACATAATTGCTGCTGTGATTTGGGATTTGAGTGCTTGTGTGTTGTGTAGATTATTATTATTATTATTTTTTTGCAAGACTGGGATCGAGATAGAATAAAAAAAAAAAACACTTGAATTCTGTCTGGGTATACAGCACATAAGGAAAAGCTCAAAAGCCCTTTTCAAAAAAAGCCCATTTTATTTTTGCAGCTTTGATTGCTCCTGCCTGGAGAAAGGGAAGGGATTATCCCTCGTGGGTCTCTTGCCATCAGTTCCATGGCACAAGGCAAGCTCAATCAAACTCAAACTGGATGATTGAAAGGAGTTTTTTTTACACTATTATAGCACCATCTGTTTGAGTTTACCAGAACAAGCCCCAACACAATGCCATCTCTAGTCTCTCTCTCTGTCTCCTCTCCCTCGCTCCCTCTCTCTGTGTATGTTAACTTTCAACTTTTCTCCCCTCTGTACTTACTGCTACTGGATTTAACCCCATTGGTTTGGGGTTAATATGAATCGTCATATTCCTTTTCCTTCTTTTTTTTGTTTTGCACAACGGAAGTCCTCAGATTGTAAACCGTGAGTCAGTATTACTTTCTGCTGTTGCATGGATAGAGAACAGTGCCCTATGCCGATGCCAAATTTGATTGAAGACATAGAAGAAGAGTTGACCTCCGAGTTTGCAAATGCCTCCAAGAAGTCAGAAACAAACGGGCTTCTGGGAAAAAGATTTGAAGAGTTTCATCCTAAAATGCAATTTTTTTCTCTCTCTCCATCATCAAATTACCTCCTTGATATCAATCTTACATGCTATTAGTAATAATACTATTTATGCAACACCTTTCGTACTGACAATACAGAACACCTTACCTGCTTTCAAAGTAACATGTTGTTCTTGTTGTTTTAAGGTTTAATTCTATTTCTTTACATTTTGGGGTGGAATTCTTCAATTCTCAGCATACTGTAAGTTGATATTTCCATCAATTCTTCAACTCCCACTGAGGCTTGTAAGCTTCATAAGCACTCCCAACAACAGCTAGCATGAAACTTGTCTTTTGGGCTAAATTCCATTCAGTAGAGCTCTATATAGGTTTTTTGTTCATGGAAGCAGCTGTTGGCACGGCAGACGCAAAATCTCAGTTTTTGAATAAATGTCAGTTTTTGAATAATTAAGAAAATAAAACTTGAGAAACGTCCTTCACACACTCCTCTCCCGGCTGATTGGAGTTTAGCCCCCGGTGTCCGGTCAAGTTAGCTGGAATGCAGTAAGAGAGATGTGAATGTGTTGCGCAACGGCACAAAAACATCCTTGGCATTACAGCAGAAAATGCACAAACAATAAGCTTGGCTGTGGCGAGTGTACTGCACAATCTGTACAAAAAGAGGTATTACTTGGTCTCTGGCTTAACGTTTTTTGCTTTCGTCTTACACTTCTCATAGCTGTCGTAACTTATGTCTTTTAGAAAGACAACATGATTTTGCTCGTACGCTTTTTATGTATTTTTACCAGTGATTGTAAATAGTTGTTATATTTTTGTTTAAGAGAATGTTTAAAATGGAAAATACCTTTTATTTCTCCAAGTCTACTGATATGAATTTGGACAATGAATAAACTGTTACGCGTATAGAGGATTTTGTGTCTTGATTTACAGATGCAGCTAGATGTTGCCAACTATATATTCTGATAAATCCCCTTAGGTAGTCCCAACACCCATGGATACAGTGGAAAGCAAACGTCATTTATCATCTATCTCTGCTGCAACCATCCTGTACCAGTGCAGCAGAAACCACCGCAGCTCATGTTTTTATCAAGTGTTATCATAGATTAACACACCCCTCAAATATCCAACTACTACAGTCCTTTCCTGATAAGCCTTTCCCAAGCTTCTGTTTGCTGAGAAGAAAACCATTTGAATTAATCAAATGTTGGACTTCCACAGTGGAGTTTTTCTCAGACTACATGTAGCCTGTCTTTATTTGGAATTCCTCTCGTCGAAATTAGGATAAATGGTATTTTGGGTGACCTACAGTAACCTTCTGCTATTTCCTATGAATGTTCCCAAATAACAGAATAACGCCATGCCTGCAGAGGGGTCGAATCGGGCAGCTTGTTTTGTTGTTCCCTCTAACAAAACAAACTCGGCAAGCATTTTTGGGATGTAGAACTAGAGTAGAATCCCACTTTCGGCAGGAGGGGGGAGGGTCATCTCCTTGCTGTGGATGTCCTCAATCTCGTCCTCTCTGTCTGTCTCTCTCCTCGTCCTCCCTGACTGTGTTCAGCTGTGTATGGGATCAGATCAGACCCAGAGAGAGAGAGAGAGTCACTGGGCAGGGAAGACGTGCTGTGCTCAAGGTCAGACTCCTTTTATTACCCGTTAAAGGTTTTACTGTCACACTGAGAGGAAGGGAGGTGTGCAGACTGTCCTGTGAGAGAGAGGGAGGGGGAGAATGTGTTGGTACCCTACAGTATGTATGTATATGTCCCTCCTCTTCTCCATACTGCATGTATGTATATGTCCCTCCTCTTCTCCATACTGCATGTATGTATATGTCCCTCCTCTTCTCCATACTGCATGTATGTATATGTCCCTCCTCTTCTCCATACTGCATGGGTGTGCTGTGAAAAATCACGATGACTAAACCCAATCTGTACACAAACGTTTGTTTTTACCTTGTGACGATGATACTCAGGTTCTACATATTGGATTTGACAGTTTCAAATGTCAGCAGACGAAATGGGAAAAATGAAACACTTAGTCATGTTAAAAGACCCCATGAAATGGCATCTTTACTTGCTGGATGTGATGCATTTTCTGTTGAGACAGGATATTGGTGCAGGGTATAACACAATAAGGGATCATTCAAGAGTCCAAACCAAGCGCCAACCTCCGGGACTGAAAAATGACACCAACGCTTAAGTGCCAAAAAATCGCAAATCGCCATAGACCCCCATGTTAAAATGCCCAACTTTACAGCAGAAATAAACATGTTTACAGCCTGGTATAAAAAAAACAGTTTTGGGCTGTATAGCTAATTTCCCTGTTCATTATAGTGTGACTCACTGGAAGCAGGCTGCGGGTCAAAGCTCTGCCATTGGCTCCGACCATTTCAGTCGGAGCGGAAGGGAAATCCCTTTCTGCTCCCTGCGTGTCGCTCTCATGGCTCCGCCGCTGTGAAACAACAACGCTGGCTAGCAAGCTAGCTACCTACACACTGAAAATGGCAAGTTTTGATGAAGATGTGGATTGTGCAGGCCTGCTTGGTACTTTCTGTGGATGGTTGTAAAGGTAACAGAGCATAACCAGAGTGAGAGTACGTGGAGCCAGCCTCTCCTGCCCTGGTACAGCGTGAAACGAAGTGTGGAGATAGTCTGGCAAGCGAGACTATGTTCATTATAACTGAATTTTTATATAACTCACCGTTTAATAAAAAATTATGCACAATTAAGAAATGAAGAAAAACAAGATGAAAATGTCAAACTCCAGGCTTCAAGACAGGAGTCCACAAAACAATGATGCCACAGTGGCTATGTCCATATTCTTTATACAGTCTACCATCCAAACCAATGAAATGAGTCAAGGAGAGAAAA
Source organism: Poromitra crassiceps (assembly GCF_964638095.1). Taxonomy (NCBI): domain Eukaryota; kingdom Metazoa; phylum Chordata; class Actinopteri; order Beryciformes; family Melamphaidae; genus Poromitra; species Poromitra crassiceps. The sequence goes on from NC_139623.1 coordinate 39,074,871, forward strand.
GCAATTTCATTTGATGGGAGGGGGCTGGATTGTTAGAAAAATCTGATGGTTTTATTGATTAGAAATATATTATTGGTGACTTTAAAGCTGCATCAGGCAACTTTGCACATTGATGGCTCCAAATGAAGACGAAAGTGTTAAAAAGTGAACTTCAATCCCCATTAATCCTTTAATGAACGTGATGTCAGCAAACTGCACACAGCTCGTTTACCAATTGTACCAAAGTGATGTCAGTAACTAAGTGTTGCTGTGAAGAAGGTGAAGAAGTGTCTACACCTGACATCAGAATTTAATTTGGGCAAATAGGGCGAATCCACTGGGCTCAATTAGATGAAATGGGACGCCCTCCCCTGTTGCAGCCCCATTTAGTGATTTCAGCTGATGGGACAGGTGTATTTTTACATGTTAAGAAAGGTAAGCTGGAAACTCCATCAGCGCCTGAATGTGGGGTATCTGTATATCACAGTACATCACACTAGACCAGCGGTCCTCGGCGTGGGGTCCGGGGACCACCAGTGGTCCTTGAGAGGGTTCCAGAGGGCAACCCCCCCCCCCCCCCCCACCCAAACTAATGTAGAAGAATGGCTATTTTGATCATGGATTGATCACAGATAGTCATTCTGGACAAAATAATGTATAACAATCAAATAACATCAAAAAGTATTTACAAATCTTAGTGTGCTTGTTTCAAGCCACACTGGACAGCATGCGCGCCAGAAAGTTTGACCAGCTATAAAAACACTTCACACAACGCTATCTGAACTACTTCTAAGAGATCTCTTGGTCATTTTCTGTAATCGAGTGAGACTGATGTGGGATGGAGACAGAAAATTGCAGAACATGGGGAATGGTTAGGGCCGGCATGTTAAACAGCCCACTCTGAGCGTGGGCCTCTCTCCACTTCAGAGAGAATATTCCAGAGCGATGAGAGGAGTGAAAGTTCAGCTCCGAGTGGGATTTGGCAGGAAACGAGTCGGTGAAATTACACATACTTTCAATTATACATCACAAAGGCTTTAGCCCCACTGGGCTATCAAGGGGCAGAAATGTGGACAAGCCAGAATGCTTGCGTCTTGTAATATGTGCAGGTGGGCGTGCCTGTGTTTGTGTGTGTGTGTGTGTGTGTGTGTGTGTGTGTGTGTGTGTGTGTGTGTGTGTGTGTGTGTGTGTGTTCGTGTGTGTGTGTGTGTGTGTGTGTGTGTGTGTGTGTGTGTGTGTGTGTGTGTGTGTGTGTGTGTGTGTGCGTGTGTGTGTGTGAGTCACACTGTTTTGACTTTGAAGTTGTGATTTTGTGAGGAGGAGAAGCTGAGAGCAGGAGAAGGGAAAGTTGCCCACCTGAGGCCGGTGGGCCCATGGGGCTTGGCTTTTAGCATATTCCTGTCTAAATGAAAATTTGTGAAGCAAAACAGTTTGGAAAATATTCGCTCACCTGTACTGTGTGTGTGTGTGTGTGTGTGTGTGTGTGCATGCGTGCGTGCGTGCGTGTGTGTGCGTGCGGGCGTGCGTGCGCGCGCGTGCGTGTTTGCATGCATGAATGAAAACAAGTTGCTTGGCCTTCTAATAATAATAATAATTCTGTCAGGACTACTATAGTAAAAAATAAACGTTATTAGCTATCATATGCAATACATTTTATATTTGGCGGTATGGCTGTTCTGGGAGCAATATCCTCAACTTGATTGGATTTATATAGCGCCTTTCTAGATACTCAAAGGCTTCACATATTGGACAGGGGAGGGAGGGGAACTCAACTCATCCACCACCGATGTGTAGCACCCACCTGGGTGATGCACGGCAGCCAGTTTGCGCCAGAATGCTCACCACATATCAGCATATCACGGTGGAGAGTTGAGGACTGAATGTGCCAATTAAGTAACGAGGGATGATTAGGTGGCCATGATTGAAGGAAGGCCTGTGTGAGAATTTAGCCAGGGTACTGGGGTTACACCCGATGGGATCTTTAATGACCACAGAGTCAGGACCTCGGTTTAAGGACGGTGCTCACTGCAGGACAGAGTCCCTGTCTCTGCCCTGGGGCATTGGGGAGATTATTCATCAGACCAGAGGGAAGAGCACCTCCTACTGGTCCTCCAACACCCCTTCCAGCACCAGTCTCCCACCCAAGGAGTATCCACAGCCAGACCTGCTTAGCTTCCCCAGGAAAGCCAGTAATGTAATGCAAGAGCCACTGGGGCTGACAGATGATGATTCCTTCTTTTGGATTGAAGAAGGTACCCAGACCCTCATGTATCTCAAACCTTTCATGTCTTCCTTTCTGTGTGTGTGTTTGTGTTTGAGTGTGTACATGTGCATTGTGTACTCGCTACGTTTCCATACCGTGTTGTTTTTGGTGGTGCATGCGTGCCGCGGTCAGTCGGAGAGAAGGTGACTTTCGACCGAGCTTCCTGAAATGAGTCAGAGGCCAGTCGGTGATCAACGACGTGTCAAGGAGTGGCGGCGTCCAGCAGAGTCATCGCTCCAGGTCAAAGGTCACATTCATCTTCTTGTTCTTCACCCGCAATGCCACCTGTCGCTTCAGGTCACCAACCATTTTTCACAAAACCTGTGGTACCAGTTTTTGGCTTACAGTAAAGCCCCCCTCCAGTGTATTTTGTCATTTTAAGATATGAGTCATGTCCTATTAGCCACACTGTTCGGCAAATAAATAACTTAATTTTGTGCTCAAGTTCAAAAAAGTTAAGGTAGTTGCTAAAATGGAACAATGACGTACGACTCAATGGAACACTATAGTCATACACGTACGTCATACATGTACGTAATGACAATTCGATTCTGACTGAGGACGAGCTGGAATGTTAACTAGCTAGCTGTTAGCTACGTCGGCCAAGCCCGCTGCCTGTAACCATGTTCGCCATGCTCAAACCACCAGTGAGTGAGCAAAGCATTAGCTTGTTAACCTTTTTAAGTCACGCTGTTTCCAATGGGGGCATCAGTTTTGAAATCCGTCGGCCGGTTGTTAAGATCTCAATAAAAATGTGGCTATTCCTTACAGCTAAGCTATGGAGGAATACTGTTTCCAGTGTAACTTGCGCTGTCTTTCCCGGCAGATGACGTGCAATGTCACAGCAGACACTCATAGAATGTGGAGAATGTTTGAAATAGAACATCAACTGTTAAAGAGGTTGAAAAACTGACTGGCCCCCTCCAGTGCATTTTGTCATTAAGATATTTGATGTGTACCTGGGTTCTGCCCTGGTCCGTTGATTAGCCACAGTGTATTTTGTTGACAAATAACCTTATTTTGGCCTCAAAGTCCTAAAAATAATCTGTTGGTAAAAACGGCTGATGACGTCAGACATTATAACGGTCTGACGAATGAATAGCCTAGAATCTAGGCTATTCTTAAATCTGTGAAAAAAGCACCGTTGCCAGTTTTTTACTCTCAGTCTCACATCTAGGATCCAGATGTTGGATTTTTCAATTCATTTTCAAGTGAAACTCTATGATTTTCTTCATGTGTTATCAACCTGAGCTGACTCTGCGGCTCCTCACCGTGTCTTAATGTGTTATCAACCTGAGCTGACTCTGCGGCTCCTCACCGTGCCTTGGCAGACCGCTTGAGGAGCACTGAGCCACATGTTGAGTCGATGTCCTTCAGGGTCGCTCCAGCCATTTGTCACTATTCCTCAAGGTACAGCCGGAGAAGAGGGTGAGGGCAGCGTCCTTGCTTTTCATGGTTCCTCGTCATCGTCCCCAGCAATGTCAGCGATGCAGCACACATATAAATGACCTGACAAGCCCACAGAATGTAACCCAATGTTAAACTGCCTGCAAATAATCCATCAGAATGGATGCATTTCCAACCAGCTCCATTTTTCAGTCTGTTATTATTCTATAACTTTGAGATTTAGGTGTCAATGTGACTTCTAATGTTATTTCCATCATAAAAGACTCTCTCAATGATCACCACCATGAATTAGTTTAAAACCACACAGAGACATTTTTCTTCAGTGAAACGAACACAAAATAGAAGAATAGAAAATAGAAAATAAAATGAAAACATAAAATGCCTCCATACTGCTCACCTGGCGTAATCCAAGTCTCCACAAGCCCTGAGATGCCAACTTGACTTGAAAAGACATAATTTACACCCTGGTTTTAGCTGAAATATGCACTGTAGCCGTAAGGAAAAAGGAAGGAGCAAGAACATGTGGTCCAGTAAATCACGGTGTAAATTACATATTTTCCAGTCAACTTGGCATCTCAGGGCATGTGGAGACTTGGATTACGCCAGATGAGCATTTGTATTTATTTTATTTCAATCATGAGAGGCCAGTTGGTAGGATTTAACAAACTTTATTTAGCAATCGGCATGCATGGCAAATACTTTGGCGCATGACTCCATTGGACAGTGGCGCTCCTCTTGAGGCGAGAGGAGGGCATCTGAATAGGCTAGGATAGGCGATTTAGCATCAGGCAATTCTACATGGGCATGCAAGACAGCGTGAATACAGAAAAGAGATTGATCCCTTGCTGTTAGGTCATGGTGAACAAGGCTGTCGAGTACAGTATGGTGTGTTCAGGTATCTTTTCATAATGTGGTACTGTATGCGAGTCCTAATATCATTTCTTATAGAGCTCAACAGGCACGTGACTTTTCGTGACGTAATTTGCCCCGGAAGTAAGTTCCGTGATCTACACCCCCCCCCCCACCCCCCCCCTGAATGTTTTATGGTCACTCAAGATTCTCTGGATCACGTGTTGGCTTGGTTCCAGCCTTAAAACGCGTTATATTTGGATTTATCGAAATGTCTATGCAGAAAATGGACGCGGAACTTACTTCCGGGGCAAATTACATCACGAAAAGTCACGTGCCTGTTGAGCTCTATAAGAAACAAGGCCAGGTCGAAACCTGGCATAGGGCCGGTGCATGGTAAAATTTCCATTTCTGCACTGCATGGCGATGTCCTGTACCACCAACTATTTATACACAGACAAAACACAGCAATGAGATCCTTTAGATTTATTTCTAAATTCCGTTTTATTTTTTCCCCAATTATTATTTTTGCTTTTTCTTTCTGTCAGACAGCCTCTTCCACACTCAAACTGAAAAGCAAGCTGTGACATGATGTAAGGGTCCCACGCACCGCAATCCAAAACAGAATTATTTATCTGGACCTATTTTCCCAATTATGAAACCATTTAGGTTCTACAATAACTACGGTTACTTTAGATTTTAATAATTAGGCCTAATTCTTTTTTAATCTATTTCTGACAAATTGTACATTCCATGTTTTACAGTGAGTTAGTACACCTTTAGAAAACATACATTATGTACGCACAAGTACGCACCTTCAGTCTATGCAAACTGTACACAGTGCACACAGTTTCCAATCACACAACATGCATCCATAGCTTACACACATGAAAACAACGATGTTTTGCGTTCTACATTAATTAAATGAAGACATTACCGTTTGGCAGCTTGCTTTGTTTGTATGATAGATAGGTATAGACCAAATCAGCAGGATGTTTACATTTACTTCCGGGTACCCCTGGGTCCACACATTATAATGGCGGTGAACGGCACAAACTGACGTGTTGAAGACAAAAACAGACAAAGAAGACAAAAATGGTTCGTCCGTGTTGTGTTGTTGTTTAATATCATTCATAACAACACTTTCACTAACGTTAGTGGAGACCAGACTAGCTAATTTACCTGTTGGACCAGACCAGAGTAGATTTGACGCTAAATTAAATTAACGTGGCGTCGGTAGCTCTGTCTGTAACGTTAACGTAACCTCGCGTCACCAGGCTCTTCTCGGCGAGAAACGTTAACGAGTCTGCAAAAAAACAGCGAGTTTGACAGACAGACAAACGTTATTAGCTAGCTAACACTACATAAAACAAACACAGAAGAAAGGCTAGATACGTCGGACAAGCATGTTTACCAACCGTTTAACCATTTAAATTGAAAGTAGTCCGCCGAAAACAAGGAGAGGGTTTGACAGCATTTATTTGACAACACGCACATTTAAACCTGCCGCCTTCCCCAAGTGGTACCCGGAAGTAAATTTGTTTACATGGTGACGTCACGGTGATTTGGTCTATTGGCCAACTATATAAACATTTAAGAGCGAAGACTTTCAGGAAGTGACACAGAGCTCTCTCTCTCTCTCTCTCTCTCTGGACTAGAGAGAGAGAGAGAGAGAGAGAGAGAGAGAGAGAGAGAGAGAGAGAGAGAGAGAGAGAGAGAGAGAGAGAGAGCGAACACAGCACACGGTGGGAGGGAGACAGAAGCGCTGTGCACTCGAAGTGGCAGAGCAGAGATTAGTCTCGTCGGCGGTGTGTAGAAACCTCTCCTCTGCCTGCTGCGGCGCTGTGTGTGTGTGTGTGTGTGTGCGCGCGTGCAGACAGATAGACAGATGACCGTCAGTACGCTATGCGCGCAGCAACACAGCTGATGTAGATGCAGACAATTGTGCTCTGGAACTTTTTGCCATTTTTCGCCATAAATGTTCGTAAAGTGGCACTTATTGAAACCTACTACCCTGCTTGTAGGCATCAAAAGTCATCAGAAATTAATTTAGTGATGAAATAAAACTTTAAATTGTAAAAAACTTTCCGGAGCTTATGGCGTCTTCTCTGCTTCTGTGCCTCTGCTTATGCCGAAATGCATGCTGGGAGTGTGGAAAGACATTTAGAACCTGAATCGGTGCTCAAATATGCAAATCGGCGACAGAGTCGAATGTAGGGGTCCTGGCTGTGCATGCACAACCGGCCCCAATGATATTAGGCCTATTTGGAGGTATCCAAAAAAGTGTGTTGCTGGTAGGCTACAGTACTGTTGCAGTTGTTGAAAAGATGCCAGTTTAAGTCACTGATTGTGACTATGCTCTAAACATGGAGGCACAGCATGTTTTTTGCAGATAGCCAGGGCTATCCTTATAGACTTTGGGCAGGTTAAGAAAGGATTTAATTTGCTTCCATGTTAAAAAAAATAATTATGGCAGAACTACAGTATGATGGGCTAAACACTCAAACCACTGCCATTTTGCCCTCTCTTCAGCGTGAACTGATGTTTATTAAGCATTCTCCAGACAGTGGTCCTGACTCCCATGGGACCCCCCCACACTGAGAACGCCCTCGCCTCCTCCTGTTCCACTTGCAGACATGAGGGGGCAGTGCTGCATTTTGCTAAAGGTGGCCTATGGGAGGCTTCATACCCACAGGCATTGAACAAGACTGGTGAAAGAGGACTATGTGGGCAGCATATTCCCCCGAGAGACTGGCCATCCCATTAAGGTGCAAATGACCAACACTGCCTTCGTGTTGGAGCAACACAATCCTTACTTTGTCAGAGGCGATGATTATATCTGTCTCATTGTCTTTGCCCTTTGTACAAAGTCTCTTCCTGTCCGTAAACTAGTACATGTTCTTTCCTGAGGGGGAGATGGCTGCTGCTCCTCCGCACTGACATTTAATTGTTTTTAAAAAGACAATTGATTGCTTTTGGTTTGTTTGCATGCACGTGTGTGTGTGTGTGTGTGTGTGTGTGTGTGTGTGTGTGTGTGTGTGTGTGTGTGTGTGCGCGTGTGCATGCATGCGCCATAATTGAGTTAATTCATTTTATGTGTGTCCGCATGCAGTGGTGGACGAAGAATCTGAAAGTCACACTTGAGTAAAAGTACAGATATCTTACCAGAAAATGACTTTGCTAGACTTTGCCAGGAGATATTACTTGAGTAAAAGTCTTAAAGCCCCCCTCCAGTCAGTTTTGTTATTTTTAATATATTTCATGTGGAGCCATGTTTTTTCCTGCTCTGCTAATTAGCCAAAGTGTTCGCCACTGTATTTTGTTGACAAATAACCTTATCTTGGGCTCAAAGTCGTAAAACTGGCAATCTCACAGGTGTTGGCTAGGTTTTGAAAAAAATAACTTTCAGAAAATACCGTGTAGTTGTGGAGATATACTCCATTCAGTTTGGGCATGTCATTTTCGGCAGGTGATCTGAAAAATAGGCTTAGGGATTAACAGGATATACAACAAGGCTATCTTTGTTAGCAATGTTTATTGACAAAAGCATTAAAACAAGCAAATATAACAATATTCTCCAGTCACTGGCAGATACTAGCTACAACTTGTTCAAAGCAAATCATTCATGTCAGCATTTGGCTTGTGTGTTATTTGCAATATCCTATGTTGAAACAACTGATCAGCAGTAACATGTAGTTTAGCATTATAATCTCAGGAGAACAGAATATTATATCTTTGATCTTCACAAATCATTTGATCCTCTGCTGTGTGCCCCATCACTGATACTGGACGACCACCCTGACACAACCCCGGGAATGAGCTCCAGTGGCAGCGCGCCAGGCTGCAGCAGAGGAACTGTCCGGGGTGCTGAAACAGTCAGAGCGCGTGGAGGCCAAGCCGTTGCTGTCCGTGTTACTAGACAGCCATCCCGCGCTAAGCGGAGCTCTGCTTTGCTCTGCTCAAATTAATAACTCATTAACTCAGATCAACTCTCAATAACTGTCAAACTATTCATCATTCATGTAGTTTGACAGTTATTGAGAGTTGATTTGAGTTAATGAGTTATTAATTTGAGTTAGTGTGGACCAGTGATGTCACTGGTCCACACTTTAACACTCAATAACTGTCAAATTAAATGACAGACTTATACTACTGATGTTCTAATGATACAAAGCTGGTTGAAAATGGGCGGAGTGTTCCTTTAAAACTGACTTTGACTCTGTCGTCTCTGCTCCTGGGTCCAATATCACAGCATTACACACCCCTTGAAGAAACGAATGACACTGTTAATCACTGTACAACGTTAACGTTTGCTTACCCAACACTACGTGCGATTGGTAAATACTGTAAATGCAGAGGTGGATAAACTATCCAGAGGAGTTTAACCCCCTTGTTCCCCCTCATTGATTGATAGTTGATCAAATGTTAGCTAGATAGATATAGATGAGTATATGCTCTGCCTCATATCAAAGAGGTAGGTAAACAGAACTGCGTTTGTTTACCGTCTACATCCGAATCTGTGCAGCATGCAATACTGTTTAACGTTGTATAACGTTAACTTCTGCTACTCTAACGTTAGTCCTCCTGTAATCACAAATGGACATGTACTGTAGCTAGCGTTAATGTCATGCTATGCTATTACGTTAGAAAATAAGATTACCTCGATTTTGTGGAAGATAGGAAGATGTAAGCGGCAGGCTGGTGACGCGAGGTCTGGAGGAAATACTAAATAAATAATACTCTCTGGCTTTTTCCTCGGGCTACTGTATGCACTGTGAGAGCAATGGAGCAAGGCTAGCAATAGTAACTAACGTTACCAACATTTTTCAGAGAGCAATTCGGACACTCCCCCGAGTCCCGTCCATGCTCACGCCCCTTCCTGTATTCGCAGCTCCAGGTTTGAACAGATTTCCCACAATGCACCAGGAAAATCCATTTATCCAATCAAACGGAATCAAACAATATCAGGAAGTGGGCTTCATTTTGCCGTGTCAAAAACAATTAGGTCAGTTGGTCCACTATATACAGTATACTGTATGTCAATGGTTGGCTCCCGCAATTTACAAATGCTTCCGGCCGTCTGTACTTCATAGAGGAGAAAGTTGGTCAAAACCGATGTTAGGCAGGACATCCGCTCATTTCTCCAATCACCTGCCTCTGTCGACTCATGATTGGTCGTCGTTGAATACCATCGAAGTTCTTTGGAAGATGACAACTTCCTGTGGCCATTTTTTTTCTAACTTTATGTTTATTGAGCAGGCTGAAGTACAGACGGTCTATTGAGCATTCAAAGATTGTGGAATAGATAGACTGGCTTGAGAGACTAACTGATTCGTCAAACCTGCTTGCAGGCTACCAAATTTCTTCAGATTGTACCTTGTAACTAAGATGCTCATGGGAAATGTAATGCAGTAAAAGTATATATTTCATTTCGGAACTGTAATGAAGTAAAAGTATCAATTTTATTTAGGAAATGTAGTGGAGTAAAGGTTCAAGTTGACAGAAATATGAATACTCAAGTAAAGTACAGATACTCACTTGTGTGTGTCTGGTTTATGTGTACCTATGAACCAGTCTTAATTTCAGTGAGTATCTTGACTTTGTGCTCTTGGTTTGTTTTCCTCATCAGCGCAGCACTGAGGGGTGGAGAGAGAGAAGTGTTATCTGTCCTCCCTAACTATAGAAGAAGATGTTGTGGCTGCACATAAGGGCCTCATCATCATCATCATCATCATCATCATCTACTGTATATCATCATTACTTTAACCAGCAGAGTGTGATGCTTTCAGAGAGGGAGCAGACCCCACGCCTATAAGTAACTATGGCACACACAATCTCCCTTTCCCTCGCTCCCTCGCTGTGCGTACACACACACACACACACACACACACACACACACACACACACACACACACACACACACACACACACACAACACACGGAGCGATCATTTGCCAACCTTGCTTAGGAAGGACATGAACGTGGACTGAGGCTAACATATTGTTCTGCAGTAATCGTGTGTTTGTGTGTGTGTGTGTGTGTGTGTGGGGGGGGTGTGTGTGTGTGTGTGTGTGTGTGTGTGTGTGTGTGTGTGTGTGTGTGTGTGTGTGGGGGTGGGTGTGTGTGTGTGTGTGTGTGTGTGTGTGTGTGTGTGTGTGTGTGTGTGTGTGTGTGTGTGTGTGTGTGTGTGTGTGTGTGTGTGTGTGTGTGTGTGTGTGTGTGTGTGTGTGTGTTCTTGTACTGTACAGCTATCTTAGTGATGGCCAATTTGTGTTTTATTAAAGTAGGAAAACTGTGCGCACATCCAAAACCACATTGGGCATCAGGTGCAGGACAAATAGGTGAAATCAAAAAATAAAGGAATTGTCCGCACACTGATTAGCAGCTCCCGTTTTTATTTGCTCAAGGTTGGCAAGCTTTCGACCCTACTGGGTCTTCATCAGGCAAATGAATGACAGCAGTTACAGAAGAGAATAAATAGGCCTGTGCGTATGAGACGTCACCAGGTACAATCAAGGCAAGTCATCACAGCCGGGCGGGGGATATAATAATTAATAATAATGGTAAAACTAATAGGAAGAAGACAACAATATTACATATCAAAATAGATAAACAATGTTAAGTAGGCCTAGAAAATACAATGTAAATACAATGTAAATCTAGCCCAAGGGGAAAAGGAGAAGGAGAAAGAAACAACAGTGAATCAATTACACCACAACTAGAATGCTAATAAAAACAGCAATAATTCATAAGATTAAAAAATCAAAAGCCATGTCTAGTACAAATTAATATAATAATGATTAATAATTAATAGTCATTATTCTTGGACTAGCTGGAGTATTGCACATAGTCATTCTAAAATGTATAAAAAATGTATAAAAGCTGGCTACTGAAGATATATATATAGAAGGCACTCAAAATGGCAATTGCTTAAAGAAAAGGTTTAATATCAAACTCCTCATTTAAACCATTAGGGGACATGGTGTTGAGAAAATAAATCCAGAAAGTTTCTCGCTGGAGGAGTTTTCTTTCAAGGTCGCCCCCCCGTGGATGTTTCTCGACTTTTTCCACTCCAATGTATCTGAGGGCGCTGACACTGTGCCCCGCTAGTTTGAAGTGTGCGGCCACTGGGTTGCGTTCATCCCCCGTCCTGATATTGCTTCTGTGTTCGCTGATCCTGGTGCGTAACGCTCTTGATGTTTTGCCCACATAAGCTAAACCACAAGGGCAGCTAATAAGGTAAACTACATGTGTAGTACTGCACGTGATGGCTCCACGTATGGCTATATTGCGGCCAGTATGTGGATGATTAAATTTTTTACATTTATGTGTATAAGTGCTATAATTTGTACTAGACATGGCTTTTGATTTTTTAATCTTATGAATTATTGCTGTTTTTATTAGCATTCTAGTTGTGGTGTAATTGATTCACTGTTGTTTCTTTCTCCTTCTCCTTTTCCCCTTGGGCTAGATTTACATTGTATTTACATTGTATTTTCTAGGCCTACTTAACATTGTTTATCTATTTTGATATGTAATATTGTTGTCTTCTTCCTATTAGTTTTACCATTATTATTAATTATTATATCCCCCGCCCGGCTGTGATGACTTGCCTTGATTGTACCTGGTGACGTCTCATACGCACAGGCCTATTTATTCTCTTCTGTAACTGCTGTCATTCATTTGCCTGATGAAGACCCAGTAGGGTCGAAAGCTTGCCAACCTTGAGCAAATAAAAACGGGAGCTGCTAATCAGTGTGCGGACAATTCAATTTGTGTTTTATACCTGGGAAGTGAGGACATTTTAGGAAAGTGAGGACATTTTGGGCAGTCCTCACTTCCTTCACACACCTTCAAAGGGCTGTTTGGTTTGAAGGGGTAGGTTAGAATCGGGTTCAGGTTTAGGTTTAGGTTAGGGTAAGGGCTAGGCATTTAGTTGTGATGAGGGCTAGGAAATGCATTATGTCAATGAATGTCCTCACTTACATAGCTGTACAAACGTGTGTGTGTGTGTGTGTGTGTGTGTGTGTGTGTGTGTGTGTGTTACAAACGTGTGGGTGTGTGTGTGTTTGTGCATACGCATTTGAGTGTGTCTAACTCCCACAGGGAGGGCAGCCACGGCTGAGAGAGTAAAGTAACACAATGCCACTTTCCAATAATGAGTGGGGTCAAACGGTTTAGAGAGGGAGGAGGAGGTCAAGAGAGTTTGAATAGGACCATCGACCAGATCAACCCCCCTGCAACCCACCCCCCCCCCCCCCCCCACCCCATACATGCCACTGACCCCCCGTACCCCCCCACCCCACCCCCGACACACACACACACACACGCACACACACACACACACACACACACACACACACACACGCTCTCATGTGGACGGTCACACTTGACCTTTCTGCCCTCTAATCTGGAGAGGAGAGTAGGAGGGAGGAAGTGGAGGGTGAAGGGAAATGGAGAGAGAGGCTGGAGGGGAAATGCTCAACGAAGAGGGGAGCCGATGGGGGGGATGATTGGGGGAGGAGGATGGGGGGAGGAGGAAGGGGGGAGGAGGAAGGGGGATGGGGAGGAGGATGGTGGAGGAGGGGGAGGGAGGATGAGGGAGGAGGAAGGGGGGGAGGGAGGGGGAGGAGGATGGGGGAGGGAGGATGGGGGGGGAGGGAGGGGGAGGAGGAAGGGGGAGGAGGAAGGGGGGAGGAGGGGGAGGAGGATGGGGGGAGGAGGATGGGGGAGGAGGATGGGGGGAGGAGGATGGGGGGAGGAGGATGGGGAGGAGGAAGGGGGAGGATGGGGGGAGGAGGATTGGGGCGAGGAGGATTGGGGGAGGAGGATGGGGAGGAGGAAGGGGGGAGGAGGGGTAGGAGGATGGGGGAGGAGGAAGGGGGGAGGAGGGGGAGGAGGATTGGGGGGAGGAGGATTGGGGGGGGAGGATGGGGAGGAGGAAGGGGGAGGAGGAAGGGGGAGGAGGATGGGGAGGAGGAAGGGGGGAGGAGGATGGGGAGGAGGAAGGGGGAGGAGGAAGGGGGAGGAGGATGGGGAGGAGGAAGGGGGGAGGAGGATGGGGGGAGGAGGATGGGGAGGAGGAAGGGGGAGGAGGATGGGGGAGGAGGAAGGGGGGAGGATGAGGGGAGGAGGAGGATTGGGGGGGACTGATGGTCCGGGGTCTCAGCCATAGACTGTATAAATATATGGACGTAGCCACCGTGACCTCACTAGCCGTGAAGCCTCGAGTTTCGCATTTTGACCGTCGCTTTTCTCTCTTTTTGGCAGACAAAGCAGCAGCGCTACCTGCTATTGGTCCATGATCAGCAAGCTGCACGATCACTGGACAGGCGACCTGTCAATCACACCCCAAAACATGCTGCTTTATCGTCTATTTTACTCTAAATGGTACCATAATTTACAAAATGAACATCATGCTGTATTGAAGAAGACTTGAATCTATAGCAATTGAGACCATAAACTCATTAGGAAAGTGTTTACTGAGGCAGTAAATCAATTGAGAAGTAGGGTCATTTCCCCATTGACTTCTACATGTATACAATCAGACTTCTTTTTGCAGCCATGGGCTGTATAAACGGGTGAGTTATTCACCTTATTCACCACGCCCACTTTTTCTCTATTCCGCGTTAGACGCAATTCTATTTGTTCTTCCGGTTCAGCGCTAGTTGGCGGCCAATTTCAAAACAAAACGTCACTACTATGAATGAAGTTTGGCAACATTCAGAAGCTACACTGCGGCCAACTTCAGTTACTTGTTCTTACTGCTGCGAGGAGCCAGTAGCCAGTAGCCTATAGTAGGGTTTAACAGATAGCTAGTCCGACCGGTCAGCACAGCCAGCGCTCCCAGTCCTCGCTGCTCGTTAAATATTTCCAAATAGGCGTTATTCTGATAAACTGGTCACATATATGTTACGTTCTCACCCGAAAAAATATTAAAACTTTAAAACAGTTTGTTTGTTTTTGCTTGAAAACAGCTTTTTGGCAAGTCTAAAAATGACTATGATAGGCGTAATCTACTTCCGTGTCTAAAACGGAAAGACGATTACAAAATGACGTCATGCAGAAGCGTCCTTATATGGACAAAGAATAAGGTGAATAGAAAAATTCACGTCCGTACAGTTGTCATGAACGGTGAAAGAAATTAGCTGTACTATAGCTAAGTTCACATTGCTGAAATTTAGCCTACCTGGCACTTCTACATTAGCTTAAACGAACAGCTCACCCTAAATAATTCCCTCTCACCTGTAGTGCTGTTTATCCATCTATATCGTTTTGTGTTAGTGTTGCCTGAGTTTTGGAGATATCGGCCGCAGAGTTTCTGCCTTCTCTCCAATACAATGGAACTGGATGGCACTCGGCTTGTAGTGCTCAAAGCACCAAAAAAAATACATTTGAAAAACTCAACAGCAATGTCTCTTTCCAGAAATCATGACCCCGTTACTCAAGATAATCCACAGACCTTGTTATGAGCAGTTTCATGGAGGAACTATTTTCTTTTGACCGAACTATACCCACTAGCTGCTAGCTAGTTCCTACATGAGACTGCAAAAGAAAATAGTTCCTACATGAAACTGCTCACAACAAAGTCTGTGGATTATCTTGAGTAACCGGGTCATGATTTCTGGAAAGAGACATTGCTGTTGAGTTTTTCAAATGTATTTTTTTGGGTGCATCGAGCACTACAAGCCGAGTGCCATCCAGTTCCATTGTATTCAAGAGAAGGCAGACAACTCTGCGGCCGATAGCTCCAAAACTCAGGCAACTAACACAAAACGATATAGATGGATAAACAGCACTACAGGTTACAGGGAATTATGTATTTTGGATTTTAGGGTGAGCTGTTCGTTTAAGCTAATGTGGAAGTGCCAGGTAGGCTAAATTTCAGCAATGTGAACTTAGCTATAGTAGCTACAAAGGAAGACAACACAGGTCAGCACTTTGGTCAACTCTGGTTGTTGTAAATGTGCTTTATAAATAAACTTTGACTTGACTTGACTTGACTTGAACAATGTGGCTGGAGACAAACCACAAAGGGGGGGGAGTCATAATTTAGCAGCAGTAAGGTGTTTTTCATTCTGTCCACTGTGTCGAGCCTTTCTGAAGGCCAGTGATATGAAAGTGTTTCAGATCAAACTAAGGATTGCATTCTGTCACTGAGTATACTGTATACTGTACAGCCATTTATATATATATATATATATATATATATATATATATATATATATATATATATATATATATATATATATATATATATATATATTGTGACGGTCCCCTGTTTATTATTTATGTTTCACATTCCAACTGCAGCTTCCCTTTGCTTTATGTAGTTTGTTTATATGCTTTGATTCTTATCTTGTCTTCTGTTTTGCTCTCAGGACTCTGGGAGGGCAGATTGGCTGATCAGCTAATTGGAGTGCACCTGGGCCCGGTGCTCACTCCAGCTTTAAAACTCTGCCCTCCTGGCTGAGGCTGTTAGATTTGATTTCATTCCTTTCTTCTCCCCACACCTCAACATTTTGGTTTATCCATGCAACACCCTTCACACACTACACTCATCCACACATGCCTTACACTACTGACTTTACTGATTCTCACATGTCATGGTTTATTTATTTTGGTTTGGTTTGGGTGAATAAATACATACTTTATGTTTTGAAGTTACACCGACATTTTCCTTGTCTTTTGTTATGCCTCTTGGTTCCCCTAGGCCAGGGTCATAACAAAGTGGGGGTTCGTCCGCTTTTTGGCTCGCTTTTGCATGGAAAAGGTTGGTGTTTTGCTCGGCGTTCTGTTTGGTGCTGATTATGGGTGTTAATGGTGCGGGGTGGAGAGTTTTTCTTCCAGGTCTTGGTGTGTGCTGAGAATCAATGTTAAGGTAAGTGTTGCCTGGCTGGTTTATGAGTTTAATTGTTTGAGCATAGAAGTGTTTCCCTGTTAGGTGCGGTGCTTTACTCCCTCGGGGTTAAATAGGCCTTTTGTTTAGGCCGGGGGATGGTTTAGTGTACGGTGAACGTGGGTTTAGGCCGGGGGGTGGTTTAGTCTACGGTGAACGTGGGTTTAGGCCGGGGGGTGGTTTAGTGTACGGTGAACGTGGGTTTAGGCCGGGGGATGATTTAGTGTACGGTGAACGTGGGTTTAGGCCGGGGGATGGTTTAGTGTACGGTGAACGTGGGTTTAGGCCGGGGGGTGGTTTAGTGTACGGTGAACGTGGGTTTAGGCCGGGGGGTGGTTTAGTGTACGGTGAACGTGGGTTTAGGCCGGGGGATGGTTTAGTGTACGTGAACGTGGGTTTAGGCCGGGGGGTGGTTTAGTGTACGGTGAACGTGGGTTTAGGCCGGGGGGTGGTTTAGTGTACGGTGAACGTGGGTTTAGGCCGGGGGATGGTTTAGTGTACGGTGAACGTGGGTTTAGGCCGGGGGGTGGTTTAGTGTACGGTGAACGTGGGTTTAGGCCGGGGGGTGGTTTAGTGTACGGTGAACGTGGGTTTAGGCCGGGGGGTGGTTTAGTGTACGGTGAACGTGGGTTTAGGCCGGGGGGTGGTTTAGTGTACGGTGAACGTGGGTTTAGGCCGGGGGGTGGTTTAGTGTACGGTGAACGTGGTTGTAGCATGTGCGTCAGCATATGTCTCGGGGGCACATCCAAAGTTTGCAGCGAGTCGCCAATTATTGGTTGCTTTTCCTATTCTTTGGGCTGAGCTAGGTCTTTGCGGTGACCTTCAGTGCGTAAATACCCACCACAAGTAACTGTATGAAGAGGGGTGGAGTTTAGTATTAGCTTGGGGGTTAAATAGGCCATTAGAGGGGCACTTGTATGCTATGTTTTGCGATAATTTTGCTTTGCCAGCTGGGTAATTACTTAAATAATTGCATTGATTGCACACACACCTCACCTGAGTGAGCATGGTGACTGTTGATGACTTTGTGGCTTCTCCCTCTGAGGAGTTGCTTGATGAGTGTACAAAGCAACAACTGAGAAACATAGCTGGACATTATGAAATTGAAATTGATGATAAAGATAAAAAAGTCAAAGCTAATTTGAAGGCTGCTTTGAAAACAAATTTATTTGAAAAAAAAGTTTTAGTTGAAACTTTCCCCATTGAAGCGCCTCCCCCTGGTGTACATGTGCCTTTGCCCTTGGTTGCCACACCAGGTTTAACTTTTGATCAGCAGAAAGAGTTGCTTTTGATGCAAATGGAACAGACCAGATTGGACCGTGAACATGATAAAATAAAGTTGGATTGCCAATATGGTATTGAAAAAATGCGTCAGCAGACTGAACAGGCCAAATTGGATGTGGAACAGACTAGACTTCAGCTGATTAGGGACGGCAAGCTTCCGGCTGGGGCGGATGAGTCGGGTAGGTCTGTTTCCTTCTCCGATCAGTTTTCTGGGGGTTTTGATGTGTCTGGGAATCTTCGTCTGTTGCCCACATTTTCTGAGCGTGACCCTGACTCGTTTTTTGCACTGTTTGAGCGCATGGCCGACGCGCGTAATTGGCCAGACTCTGCGCGCACACTGATGCTGCAGTGTGTTCTGACAGGCAAAGCGCAGGAGGTTTATTCTGCGTTAAATGCTGTTGACAGTCAAAAATATTCTTGTGTAAAATCAGCGGTGCTAAAGTCATATGAGCTCGTCCCCGAGGCTTACTGGCAACGGTTTAGGTTCTGGAAAAGGGGAGAGAAACAGAGTCATCTTGAGTTTGCGCGTGATTTAACCACCCATTTCACTCGTTGGTGTTCCGCCTCGGGGGCTTCAGATTTTGATGGGTTATGTGATTTGATGGTGCTGGAGCAATTTAAAAATTCTGTTCCTGCTCATGTGGCAACCTATATCAGTGAGCAGAAAGCACAGAACGCAGCGGCTGCGGCGGCTCTTGCGGATGATTTCATCTTGACGCACCGTAGCAGTTTTGGAGAGGCCAAGGCTGGCTATGGTAATAGCACGGCCAGTGAGTCTTTTGGTCGGTTTAATAAAACCTTTCCTATTGAAAGTAGAGGTAACAGTAATTTGCGTGAGCAAGAGAAGGTTTGTAATTACTGCCATAAACGAGGCCACTGGAAATCAGATTATTTGTTAAATCCTAAACCTAAAAATGCAGCCTATAATTCTCATGCAAAAGGGGCTGGCGGGGGCGCTCCTGTTCGCCCGGTGTCAACTTGTGGAAGGTCTGAGGCTCGCCCTTCTATGAGAGGAGGGGTGGTGCTGGAAGGATCTTCGGGCCAGGCTACATCTAGCCTGTTTCATAACAAGGACTCATCTTTTAGTGCGCTGGATTCATACCGACCATTCATCATGAGCGGCTTTGTGTCTATGATTGAAGGTGGGGTGGAAGTGCCAGTGAACATTTTGAGGGACACTAGGGCTTTTGATTCATTTATCCAAGCTGGAGTTCTGCCTTTAACCAAGGAGTCTGAGACCGGCAATGCTGTTCCTGTTCGGGGCATGGATATGAATGTCTTTCTCGTTCCATTGCATAAAGTAATCCTCAAATGTGACTTGTTCCAGGGGGAAGCAATGCTTGCCGTGCGCCCGGCACTGCCGATTCCAGGAGTGACAGTGATCCTGGGTAATGACCTGGGTGGTGCTCGTTTGTGGGCGAGTGTGCCACCGCCTGCAGTGGTGACGTCCGTTCCCCTGGTGACCTTGGAACCTGATGAGGATGAGCGTCACTTTCCAGAGGTTTTTACGGCTTGCGCAGTGACGCACGCAATGGCGGCGTTGAAGGAGAAATCAGCGTGCCAGTCACTTAAAGGCAAACTCTCTGAAAAATTGTCATTACCTCTTTCTGATTTCCCTTTGTCAATAACACGCTTGGAACTTGTTGCAGAGCAGCAAGCTGACCTCTCCCTGAAAGAGCTGGTGGATCTGATACGGCCGGAGGATGAGGTGCTTGACAGTGCTCGTGGCTATTTCCTGCAGGACTCACTGTTGGTGAGAAAATGGGTGCAGCATAGTGGACGGTTTGTGGGGGAACCTGTGTTTCAAATAGTGCTGCCAGTTAAATTGCGCCAGTCAGTGTTGCAAGTGGCTCATAATGAGTCTGGGCACTCCGGTGTGAAGAAAACGTATGACCGGCTTCTAAGACATTTCTTTTGGCCTCGTATGAAGAAAGAAGTCTCTGCGTTTGTTAAAACGTGTCATACATGTCAGCTGACTGACAAGCCTAACCAGGTCCTGAAACCAGCACCACTGTGTCCCATTCCTGCCATTAGCCAGCCATTTGAGCACTTGATAATAGACTGTGTGGGCCCTTTGCCACCCTCAAAGTCTGGGGCAGTTTATTTGTTAACTGTCATGTGCCAGACTACTCGCTATCCTGCTGCGTACCCTCTGCGTACCATTACTACTCGGGTCCATTGTGCGTGCTCTCTCTCAATTTATTTCCATATTTGGTATTCCAAAAGTCATTCAGTCTGATCAGGGTTCAAACTTCTCTTCCCATATGTTCTCTCAGGTGTTGAAGCAGCTGTGTGTCCGGCACAGCCAGAGCTCAGCATACCATGCCCAGAGCCAGGGGGCATTAGAGCGCTTCGACCAAAACTTGAAATCTGTTCTGCGTGCATACTGCACGGAGATGGGTAAAGACTGGGAAGAGGGTTTGCCTTGGTTGATGCTTGCTGCGAGAGAGGTACAACGCAAGAGAGCACAGTGTTTAGCCCGAACGAACTGGTTTTTGCACACACAGTAAGGGGGCCTTTAGCTGCGCTGTCCGGTGATTGGATAGAGGCACGGCCTCCTATAAATTTGATTGACTACGTTAATGGCTTTCGACATAAGCTTTACACAGCTGGATTAATGGCTAAAGAGAAGCTGGCGTCAGTTCAGGACAAAATTAAACTTCTGTATGATCGTAGTGCTGAGCGCCGCATTTTTAGTCCTGGAGACCAAGTGCTTGCCCTGCTTCCAATTGTCACTTCACCGTTTCAAGCAAAGTTCTCTGGTCCACACACTGTGTTAAAGAAAGTCTCGGAGCAAAATTATATAATTTCGACGCCTCAACGTAGGAAACCAACACAACTGTGCCTTGTTAATTTGCTTAAGGCTTACTACGCACGCACCTCTGAGTCGTCTGTCTTGTGTGTGCAGCCAGGTGTTGGTCTGGCCCATGCAGTTTGCATGGCTGTTCTGTGTTTCCTTCCAACATGGAATGTGACGAAAATGGGCTGGGTACACCTGATCAAGCTTTGGTACACGGGCGCTTAAAAAATTCTGAAGCACTTTCTTGCCTGGATACACTGTTGGACCACTTGTCTGAGTCGTGCCGGGGAGAACTTTCTCATTTGATTTGTTATTTCCCATGCTTGTTTGGGGATACACCTAGCCAGACTCATCTAATTGAACACGATATTGACGTTGGCGATGCTAAGCCAATTAAGCAGAGATTCTACCGTGTCAATGCGGACAAACGTAAACACTTGGATGCAGAGGTGAATTATATGCTGGCGAATGGGATTGCAGAGCCATGTGCGTCCAGCTGGTCTTCACCTTGTTTGTTGGTTCCCAAGTCGGACGGTACATTACGTTTCTGTTCTGATTTTCGTAAAGTGAATAACATCACTAAACCTGATTCTTTTCCACTTCCCAGGATGGAGGACTGCATCGACCAAGTGGGCTCCGCAAAGTTTGTGAGCAAATTCGATCTTTTGAAGGGATATTGGCAGGTTCCCTTGTCAGAGCGTGCACGTGAGATAGCCGCTTTCATAACTCCAAATGGTCTTTACTCTTACAACGTGATGCCTTTTGGACTTAGAAATGCACCTGCTACATTTCAGCGTCTTATGAACCGTATTGTTGGTGACTTGCCAGGGTGTGCAGTTTATTTGGACGATGTCGTCGTCTATTCTGATACCTGGGAAATTCATCTGGAACGCATCCGTGAACTGTTCATCCGTTTGGGGGAGGCGAGGCTCACGATCAACCTTGCAAAGTGAGTTTGCAAGGGCGACCGTGACCTACCTCTGCCGGGTGGTTGGGCAAGGCCAAGTGTGTCCGGTCAGTGCCAAAGTTCAGGCAGTTGAACAATATCCGGTTCCAACTGTTAACACATTGAGTGCCACAGGGCTTCAGTAAAATTGTCTGGAGCCTGTGCCAGGTTCACTTCCATTCAGTTGAAAACAGCTATATAATTTTTTCTATTAGGGGTATATTGACAGGACTGGACTCAAATGAAACATTGGACACTCCTGCTTCTCTCAAAGAAGAAATTTTGTTTCTAGACAGTTCCATTATGAAATGACAGCCTCTGCAGGAAGAGCACTTTCAAGGGTTTTCTGCTGTTTTTTTTTACTTTCCGAGATAAACACACTTTTATGTAAACAAAGGTCACAGAATGAATTCTGCTTCAAGTGTGATAAAATGCTATACCTAAATGAAAGGTTGGAATGTCTACTTTACCTTGGGGGAAAAAGTATGTAAAAAGAATGTTTCATTGATTTTTTACAAATATTTGAACACCGCTTAGTCCAACTTCAAGACGCTGCTTTTTATGGCATCAAGGTGTATGTTGCAGGCCATCTCTCCATAAAGAAACATGATATCAACTTTTTTTTTTGTGATGATGAAAGTACACTTCCTAAGCTTTCATTTGGTGTGTAACAATCAAATATTCCACCACAACATTTCATGCAGTGTATTCTTTTCTTCAAAAAAACCTTCAAAGTAGTTTCAAAATAAAACACATTTTTATGCATAGTATTTTCATAATAGCCCACAGAATGAATTCTGCTTGATAAAATCCTATTCCTAAATGAAAGGTTGGAATGTCTACTTTACCTTGGGGGAAAAAGTATGTAAAAAGAATGTTTCATTTATTTTTTACAAATATTTGAACACCGCTTAGTCCAACTTCAAGACGCTGCTTTTTATGGCATCAAGGTGTATGTTGCAGGCCATCTCTCCATAAAGAAACATGATATCAACTTTTTTTTTTTTGATGATGAAAGTACACTTCATAAGCTTTCATTTGGTGTGTAACAATCAAATATTCCACCACAACATTTCATGCAGTGTATTCTTTTCTTCAAAAAAACCTTCAAAGTAGTTTCCAACTAAAACACATTTTTATGCATAGTATTTTCATAATAGCCCACAGAATAAATTCTGCTTAGAGTTGAACAAAATGCAATACCTCAAACGAAAGGTTGGAAACTCAACTCAAGTCAATAACAACAAGTATGTGAAAAGAATCTTCCATTTATTTTCTACAAATATTTGATTCCAGCTTTTTTTTTTTTTTTTTTTCCAAAAGAACCAACACATTTTATGAAAAAAAGGCATACACATGACTGATGCTATTACTGTGTTACAACTGCTACTATTCTTGTTACAGTAATGACACTGCTATTGGACGGCTTGACAACAGTCAGACAGCAGGCAGTTTGTGTTTGGAGGTAACGTTACTGTAGTCTTGAAGGACTGAATCCCGCTACAGCTTTCTCTCCAGTGTCTCTACTTTTCAACTGTCAAAGCAAATAAACATACTAAAGCTTGATGGACTGCCCACACACTCGTTGACACTAACTAAACTAAACTAAACACTGCATCACTGGCTGAAGCGGGGGTGGGGGGGTGGGGGGTCGGGGAAAGTATCACTGTGAGTGATACTCAAAGTAGCACGGGTAGAGGCAGAGAGGTACGTGGTCACAGCCAGGGCAAACGTACTTGGTCTCTTTTCTGAGTCCCTTGACTGCGCAGTGCGCACATTTTCGATATATTGTTTTTGTTTTGGTGGCTGGGTCTGCCACTGGCAGTGGCACGTGCCCCGCGAAGTCCACATCCAGCCTCGCTGAAGCGGACCTTTTGCGTGGGTGGGCTGGTGCTCTTCCTGGAAGAGGAGGTTGGGGAGGGGCTGGAGGAGGAGGGGGATCTGCGGTCCAGGACTTGAGCACAGACAGGATGAAGTCTTTTAGGGTTCTGCAGCTGGTCGTTGGGTTGCGTGCCTTGTACACAATGAAAGCATTGCTCATTGCGATCTGCATCAGGTACATGACGAACTTAGAGCTCCATTTTGCAGTCTTCCTGATGAAGGGGTAATAGGAGATCTTCTGGTCCAGGCGATCCACACCACTCATGTACTGGTTGTACTCCACCACGCATGCTGGCTTCCTCTGGGGGACTCTCTCACTGTTTCCTTTTTGTCTCACCGCCACAGTTGTCATCTCATCCTGGTGGAACGTCGAAATCATCCGGACGATGCGTTTGTCTCGCCATGCCAGGACCATCACTGTGTCATTGTGACGAGCGCGGTGTTCACCTACTGCCAGGTCAGACGTGGTTACCTCGCGGATGGACGGCGGTTCTCCCCTGTTGACACGGAGTGTGCCAGCTGAGTGGATCTGGAGGCCGAGGAGAAGACGACACATTGACTCGCTGTTGTAGAAGTTGTCCATCCACAAGCGATATCCAAACCCCTCGAGGCCGGCAATCAGGAAGCGCACGGTGTCCTGCAGGGTACTGTGAGTTCCACAGTATGGCTTCATGGCGTAGCAGTAACCATTGGCTGAATCACACAGAATGTAACTCTTGATTCCGTACTTGGTGGGTTTGGCAGGATTGTATACACGGAAACGTAAACGTCCTCGAAAGTGCAGCATCCCTTCATCCACCGAGATGTTTTGTGACGGCTGGTACAGCTCCTTGAATTTGGAGAGGAGCAGATCAAGGACAAGACGAACCTTGTGGAGCCGGTCGCTGCCATCGACCTCCCGATTGTCGCTGAAGTGGAGAAACCGCCAAATGAGCTGGAACCTGTTGCGTGGCATTGTGCTCCCGAAGTATGGTGTTTCAAGCGCCAGATCAACAGACCAATACTCGGCCCAACTCGGCTTCTTGACGATGCCAGTAAGGAAAAGCAATCCCAGAAACCGCTTCAGCTCCACCAGGGTCAGCGGTTGCCAGGCGTTTACCCTGGAGTATGGCAGACGCAGCTCCTCTATGACAGCAATACACTGTTCCGCGTACTTGTTGGTCTGATCAACAATCAGCAACATGAGCTCGTCACAGAGGAACAGTTCCACAAAGTCGACAGGCTTGTCGGACTGCAGTGATGCTGCCGCACTGGGACCTGGCACTGCGGTGAATGGCAGCGTTTTGGGGCTCCAGTCAGCCATATCCCGCCAGCTCGGAGGATCCAGGGAGGGACGAGACTTGCCCGCTGAAAACAATGAAATAAAAGGTTTTTCTTCAGACAATTGTGATATGTAAACAAGCTGTCTTTTTGACAAAATCCAATAATCTTCTCACCTCTTTTGCTTGAAGATGCCGGCAGATGCTGCTCTTCTTCCTCCTCCTCCTCCTCCTCCTCCTCCTCCGACTCTTCTGTATAGTAAAAGTGAGTTTATAAAAATATATTGACATTTCTTGAAGGAAAAAAAGTTTGTTTTCAATATCAGATGAATAATTGTAATTCTAAAATGGCCTTCATCTCACCATCACTGGAGCTCAAGCGCGCACGACGTGTGACGCTGGGGGGACGTGTGACGTCGTCGTCTTCTTCCTCCGAGCTGTGCTCCAACTCTGAAATTGAATATTTTACATGGTATTATTAGTATGCTAACTAATTGCAGGATCGTTATTCTTACCAAGCTTTGTGTTGACGAAAATAAATTGATGAATAATAAAAGGTGTGTGGGTGTGTTTATTTTATTTTTTACATTTCTACCTCCTATTTTTCTCCTGCTTCTTTTTATTATTAGACATTACATTACGGCATTTGGCAGACGCTTTTATTCAAATCGACTTACAATATCAGAACTTACAATATCACATTTTTGTCAACAATCGAGAAGTCATCTATGCATACAATCGTCTGGCATTTACAGCTTTAGTAGTAATAGTTTCCTGTAAAGGATCAATAAAGTAGGCTATCTATAGCCTATATGTAGGTTCTAACCTCTGGAAGCCGCCTCGTCCAAGAATGTTCGCCTCTTAGGTCCAGGGCCAGGGGGCTGCCATTCCTCATCTCTGGCGTCATCAGGAGATGATGAAGCCGTCTCCTCGGGCTCATCCGTGTCTGTTTCAGGGAGATCTCTCTCCCGAACAGCACGGCTGAGAGCCTGTTGCAGTGTGAGCTGCCCAGGCCCTGGGAGCGGCCCACCACGCTTACGCCTGGCCTTGGGCATGACAGCTAATCTAACTAACGCTAGTCTAACTGTACACTAACGCTAATCTAAGACTAACGCTAGTCTAACGCTAGTCTAACACTAACGCTAGTCTAACAAAACAGACACACAAGACAGACAGACAGAGACACACAGACAATTTTTTTTTGTTTTTTTTTTACACAGATGCTATCTACCCTGACCTAACTAACGCTAAATGCTAACTGCTAAATCTAACACAGGCACACTCGCTAGCACACTCAGACACACCCGACACAACCCACCCACGCACGCACTCACCTCACACCAAGCACTCGAATCCACTCACTACACAATCTCACAAACTAATCTAAAATCGCTATGCTACTAAATTCTACTAAATGCTACTAAATGCTATAAATCTATTCTCTTCTTCTGCTACGGATACTGCTAATGCTACTGCTACTGACCAACCTACTCTACAAAGAGCCTCTGAGCGTCGCAAGGTTTTAACGTGGCTGCACTGCGCAGCTGCGATGTGATTTTTAAGGTGGCGCCGTGTGATCCCTTGAAGGGATTAATGCTCACTGGCTGGGTACGACCTTAAACAGAAGAATTATGGAATAATATGAATTATGATTTTAGGACGTCCACAGACGTCCTTGGCACTGAACGTTACTTTTTTTTAGGACGTCCACAGACGTCCTTGGCACTGAATGTGTTAAGAAAGAGCTGATGCGCTTTCTCGGCCTCGTGGGATACTATAGAAGCTTCTGTAGAAACTTTGCAACCGTTGTGGTGACACTCACGACCTACTCAAGGCAAATGCCAAATTAATTTGGACGTCCGACTGTCAAAAAGCCTTTGAGCAGGCTAAAGTGCTCCTCTGTACTGCTCCAGTTTTGGCTGCCCCACGTTTTGATAGGCCATTTCAACTGTACACTGATGCCAGTCATGTGGGTGCAGGGGCCGTGCTCATGCAGGAGGACAATCTGGGAATCCACAGACCTGTTAGCTTCTACTCCAAGAAGTTTAACTGTTACCAGTTGAATTATTCTGTCATTGAAAAAGCATTGATTTTGGCTTTAAAACTTTTTGATGTTTATGTTGGCGGTAGTACTCCTGTTACTGTCTATACTGACCACAATCCTCTGACTTTCCTTAACTCTCTGCAGTGTCCAAACCAGCGACTGGTTAGGTGGTCGCTCTTCCTGCAGTCGTACACTTTGGATATTCGTCATATAAAGGGGACCGAGAACGTGGTGGCGGACGCGCTGTCCCGGGCTCCCCAGGACTAAACCTGGGAGTGATTCTTCTTGTGGCTCTCCCTCTTGTCTCTTTGTTCCATTCCTTAAATGCTTCCTAGGTACCGGTTGCTGGCTGGAGGCTTGTGACAAGGGAGGTTAGCCATGAGAGCGGTTCTGTGTTTTGGTCCTTGGTAATGTAGATATTCGTATATTCATTGTGGGTTTAACTTGGTGCCGTGGTTCCTTTTGGGACCCTGTTCTTATGGGGGGGGGGGGGTGACCGTCCCCTGTTTATTATTTATGTTTCACATTCCCACTGCACCTTCCCTTTGCTTTATGTAGTTTGTTTATATGCTTTGATTCTTATCTTGTCTTCTGTTTTGCTCTCAGGACTCTGGGAGGGCAGATTGGCTGATCAGCTAATTGGAGTGCACCTGGGCCCGGTGCTCACTCCAGCTTTAAAACTCTGCCCTCCTGGCTGAGGCTGTAGATTTGATTTCATTCCTTTCTTCTCCCTGCACTCACCTCAACATTTTGGTTTATCCATGCAACACCCTTCACACACTACACTCATCCACACATGCCTTACACCAGAGGTTCTCAAATGTTTTTCAGCCAAGGACCCCTTACAAGATAGAAAATATACCGGGGACCCCCTCATTCTGATTTGTGATTTTGGGCTAAGCTTAATTGTTTCCACGGTAACGTGCTCGACTTTTAATTTGATAGGTTTGTTATTAGAATGTAATCCATGAACCATTTTAGATTTAAAGCATAAACTATTTTCGTTGAACTATGAAGATTTTGCAAATCTTTTTTTTTTTTTTTTTTACATTACGTCATTTAGCAGACGCTTTTGTTTTGTCCAAAGCGACTTACAATATCACAATTTGTCAACCGTACAGAAAACCACTATGCAACACAATCAATGACAGCCAAGATATTTTGATAGACTAGCACCATGTAGGAAGTAGTTTGAGAAGGAATAAGTAACATGTAGCATTTTTTTTTATACCTGAAAACTTTTCGCGGACCCCCTGGCAAAGTGCCACGGACCCCTGGGGTACTACTGACTTTACTGATTCTCACATGTCATGGTTTATTTAGTTTGGTTTGGGTTAATAAATAAATACTTTATGTTTTGAAGTTACACCGACGTTTCCCTTGTCTTTTGTTATGCCTCTTGGTTCCCCTAGGCCAGGGTCATAACTAATATATATATATATATATATATATATATATATATATATATATATATATATATATATATATAATTTATTTATATATATATATATAATTTATTTATATATATATATATATATAAATAAATTTGGCAATGTGGGAAATCGCTGTTCTCTGTTTTAATGTTTGTGCCAGCCACAGCTATGCCGTTTTACGTGCGATCGGGCTGAAACTTTCAGGGGGTGCAAATGGCACCCGTACACAGGTGCAAGCAAAACACTAATGAGGGTTTCCAACTTCCATGATTGGAATTTGGAAAGCCTCATTAGTGTTTTGCTTGCACCTGTGTTTACCCTGCCTTTTCGACCCAAAATGGCCCCCGTGAGAAGGGTCTATTTGGATATCTCAGCACATCACAGATCATAGGCTGAATAAAACAATTCAACCTACAGCCAGGCAAATACAGATCTGTTCAGCAGGGCTGATGCGGTCTCCCTGTAGCATACAATATAGAACGTTAACTATCGGTGACATTCCTGATAGCATCCATTTCCATGATTTTTATGTTGTAAACATAACTTTCACAATAGTGAACAAGCACCCCCACTCGGCTCATTCAGGGCAGGTAGTTTTATAACTTGTAGATGACCTGCTGCACAGGCTAAATGATGCACATAAATATAGCGCCTGTCTATACATGTCATCGTCATCACTCATATGATCATTAATGATGTGGCCCAGATATTTAGTACTGCTACACACATCCAGCACATGTCCTGACAGATAAAAGGATGGGAAGGAGAGATCCCTATCATATCTTGTCCTGAAGATCATAATGACACTTTTTTAGCATTGTACTTTACATCAAACTGTACACCATAGTCAGAACAAATAAATACAGTATATGAAGTATGTGGCCTATCTCAACGTTTTTGAGCCGCGACCAGCCCCCCCCCCCAAAAAAAGGCTGGGGGTTCTCAACCCCCCTTCCCGCCGCTGCCTAACCCAATGGGCCATTGGATGAATGCGTGTGCACTGCCATTGGCAATCATTCATTCAATGATTTCACTCACTGATTTCACTCACTCACCAAAATCGTTTTTATACAGTTTAAACATAGTTAACACGTTCACTGCCATTGACGAGATATCTCGGCTTACAAAATCCAACGGTTGACTGCCAATGACGAGATATCTCGGCTTAATTTTTATTTATTTATTTTTGACGGTGGGACGTGGATCAACGCTCCGCACGTCTCCTATAAAAATATTGGAGCCACCGAACGTGTACAACCCATTCCACCGACCCACTAAGTGGCGACAGTGTTCTCCAGACTAGAGGAAGGCAAGCAAAAAGCAGTGTGAGGAAGCCATTCTCATGAAAATGGATTGGCGAAAACGCTTTCACTTTCGCGCTTGGGAGCTGGCAGTGGGGTTTTGCAAATTTGCATAATAGATTACGGGTGGAACACACTTTGAAACACGCAGCATAAATAAGACCAGAATCGCAAAAGCTTCATCAAAGCTCTCAACACAAACCCCAAGAAACGAGCGAGCCCATCCAGACTTGCCCAGCGGCCGCCAGCAGACAGGCACAGCAGCAGCAAATCAGTGAGCCTGGTGACGCGAGGTTACAGCAGCAACAGAAACGAGCTTGTGACACGCCCGCTGCAGCCAAGAAGAACACACACGGAGGGAGGAGTTTGAAGGAGAGGGGTGTTTCCTGCTGTTATGGAGGAAATTACTGTTCAAAACTATTGTTTAGATGTCTGACGTCTTACTGATGCCAAAAATGAATGGTTAAAGTGACTGTTCTATCGAATTTCACAAAAAGCCGTTTATCTCAGAATAAATTTTCAGACGCTGAAACCATGCTGTATTCAACTGCTAATGCTTACATAACTAACTCTACAAACTAACTCTTTTAGACAGAGAAAGCACACATTCTATTAGTTCTTTTGAGATATTGTGTGTTCACAAAATCCTAACAGAAACGAATCCTCGGCTCTTGAAAGATGAGCCAGAATCCTCAAAAAAAAACCTTGGCAGAAGCTAACTACAGTATTGAAAAACGGCTGGCAGTGAATGTGTTAACACGTTCACTGCCAATGACGTATTAATACGTCAAAAATAATCCAACGGTTGACTGCCAACGACGTATTAATACGTAAAAAAAAATCTATTTTTTTTTTTTGACGGTGGGACGTTGATCTAACCGTTTTACGTCTCCTACACCAGAATTGGAGGTATTGAATGTGTATAATCTATTTTACGGACCCACTGAGTGGCGACATGTCTCTCCACAGTAGAAAGAGGCGACCCAAAACTGGAGGGAAAAGCGAGGAAGCCGTTCTCATACTGTAAAATTGATGGCGAAAACGCTTTCACTTTCGCGCTGATGCACAGCGGTGGCAACGGTGGGGGGTTCCAAGAATAGATTGGATGCACACTTTGAAACACGCAGCATAAATATGACCAGAATCGCAAAACCTTCATCAAAGCTCTCAACCAAAACTCCACGAAACGAGCGAGTCCACCCAGACTTCCTCAAACAGCGGCCGCGCAAACAGGCACAGCAGCAGCAGCAACTTCGTTGTGACACGCCCGCTGGAGAGCCAGGGAGGCAGGAGGAGAACACACACGGAGGGAGGAGTTGGAAGCAGAGGGGGGTTTCCTGCTGTTATCGAGGAAATTACTGTTCAAAACTATTGTTTAGATGTCTGAAGTCTTACTGATGCCAAAAATGAATGGTTAAAGTGACTGTTCTATCGAATTTCACAAAAAGCCGTTTATCTCTGAATAATTTTTCTGACGCTGAAACCATGCTGTATTCAACTGCTAATGCTTACATAACTACTAACTCTACAAACTAACTCTTTTAGACAGAGAAAGCACACATTCTATTAGTTCTTTTGAGATATTGTGTGTTCACAAAATCTTAGCAGAAAAGAATCCTCGGGTCTTGAAAGATGAGCCAGAATCCTCAAAAAAACCCTCTGGCAGAAGCTAACTACAGTAAAAAAAAAAACGTCTGGCAGTGAATGTGTTAAATAGTTTTTATAGCATTCATTGGTATGGGAGAGTTGATCATCATGGGAGAAGAATATTTCTTTATTTCTCCCCCCCCCCCTTTTTTTGACAATCATCCCGCGACCCCCCAAAATAATCTCATGATCCCCGGGGGGTCCTGACCCCCAGGTTGAGAACCACACATATGGCCTAGTATAGGATGTATACAGTATGATGTACTGTAGTGTAAAGCCCTTTGCGACTTGACTGTGATAAAGGGCTATATAAATAAACAGACTTATTGAAAAACACCCCTTTTACCCATTATTTCAATTTTGCATCACGGGCACCTCCCTACTCATTCAGGCTACCATATGGGTCATTCCACTTCTAGTGTGATTTTGCTAACCTTGCTTGCAAGATGGATAACCTCGTGAGATCAACAGAGAATTCTCTCGACGTAATCCATCTTGTCATGCACAGGCAGTTAGGATGATTGGCCGAACCATGCCGGCTCGACGAATCAGCGGCAGCCTTAGGCGGGCTTAGGCTCGTCTGGGCAAGTAGTGGGTACATGGTCTTTGTAGTTCTTTTCACTCGTCAACATGGCTGCCGCCGCGGAAGTAACAGGCAGTCTGAATGAAATTGAATGTAACGTTCCCAATTCTATGTATTAAATTCTAAAAAACGACCCTCAACATTTGGGAAGGCTAAGCCACACAGCTAGTTCGTTATAATCGAACGTCATGCTTCGAAGGCGACTTTAAGACGATGACGACGGTGAGGACTCAATCAATGATAGACTATCACGGAGATCAGGCACAGGCACCTTCCTCCAGTCGCAAACGTGACGTCAGAGGCATGGCGATCTGATTGGTTGAAGTTAACACGCACCAGCGGTGATAGACAGATGGGTCATCCAATCACCTGCCAAGTAGCTTGGAAAAAGTGTCCGCCTCCGTCAGCGGGTCGGGTTACTGCATTCCCAGATCGACTGGTTTAGTGAAACGTAATGTGAAGCTAACCGTCCATCTGGCAGCGTCAGGTTATGAGTTTGCCACTTGACTTTATGATTATTTTACTTGCCACTGCATCGGTAGCTGAGATGAGATGTAAAAAATAAATCAATAAAAAAGCTTGTGGGAGTAGAGAAACAAACCAACAACAAAAAAGTACCCGCATGTATACTTTCCTCAGCCCAACATTAAAGTGCTGTGTAGAAAGGGAAAGGGTTGGGAATCAGGGGGGCATGCTTGCCTTTGACATGGGCCACCAAATTACTAAGTCCATCCCTGGTCTTGGTCAAAGACACCTCAGCAAGGCCGATGCTTGAACCCGGGAAAATTGCTGAAAAAAGACCAACTTCCCTGCATGAAAAAAGTAACTACATGTAAGGTTACAATGTGCCCACGCAGTCAATAATCACGGCAATTAAAACAATTGTTGAATGGCTATTCCAGAGTAGATGTGCGTATTAACATGTCTTTTCATCTGTCATCTCTTCTAGTAGGATTTTTAAACACAGACTGTAACACTCTGCTCAGATCTGATCATCTTTCACCTCAGTGTCATGGTCACCTCAGTGCCATGTCATCATCTTTCACCTCAGTGCTATGATCATCATCTTTCACCTCAGTGCTATGATCATCATCTTTCACCTCAGTGCCATGGTCACCTCAGTGCCATGTCATCATCTTTCACCTCAGTGCCATGTCATCATCTTTCACCTCAGTGCTATGATCATCATCTTTCACCTCAGTGCCATGGTCACCTCAGTGCCATGGTCATCATCTTTCACCTCAGTGCCATGGTCATCATCTTTCACCTCAGTGCTATGATCATTATCTTTCACCTCAGTGCCATGGTCACCTCAGTGCCATGGTCATCATCTTTCACCTCAGTGCCATGGTCATCATCTTTCACCTCAGTGTCATGGTCATCATCTTTCACCTCAGTGTCATGGTCATCATCTTTCACCTCAGTGTCATGGTCATCATCTTTCACCTCAGTGTCATGGTCACCTCAGTGTCATGGTCATCATCTTTCACCTCAATGACATGGTCACCTCAGTGTCATGGTCATCATCTTTCACCTCAGTGCTATGGTCACCTCAGTGCGATTTTTAAACATAGA
The DNA here is from genome assembly GCF_964638095.1 of Poromitra crassiceps. Lineage (NCBI taxonomy): Eukaryota > Metazoa > Chordata > Actinopteri > Beryciformes > Melamphaidae > Poromitra > Poromitra crassiceps. The sequence continues at coordinate 39,108,021 of NC_139623.1, forward strand.
CTGTAACACTCTGCTCAGATCTGATCATCTTTCACCTCAGTGTCATGGTCACCTCAGTGCCATGATCATCATCTTTCACCTCAGTGCCATGGTCACCTCAGTGCCATGGCCATCATCTTTCACCTCAGTGCCATGGTCACCTCAGTGCCATGGTCATCATCTTTCACCTCAATGCCATGGTCATCATCTTTCACCTCAGTGCCATGGTCATCATCTTTCACCTCAGTGTCATGGTCACTTCAGTGCCATGGTCATCATCTTTCACCTCAGTGTCATGGTCACTTCAGTGACATGGTCCTCATCTTTCACCTCAGTGCTATGGTCACGTCAGTGTCCTGGTCATCATCTTTCACCTCAGTGCCATGGTCATCATCTTTCACCTCAGTGCCATGGTCATCATCTTTCACCTCAGTGTCATGGTCACCATCTTTCTCCTCAGTGCCATTGTCATCAAGAGGAACATTCAGGTTAGTCAGCAAGGGTGATAGGGCCTTTCACCCTGCCTCAAATGTAAGATTCCTTTCTATATACATAAAAACAGATTAAGGGGTGGCATTTTCTTCTTCTAAATGCAACAATTTTCACCTTTTCACTGTGAACGAAGAACATCCAAGAGTGCAAAACCCATGAAAAACAAAACAAAACAAAACATGAGATTATCCATTTCACAGACACCTCCCCCCCATTCCTTTTTAACTTCACAACTTAGCTGCAATTTTTCACAGAACTCTAATAATCCATTTCTCAAGTGTAAATTAACTCAGTAGCTTGTTTGTTGCAATGACTCTGTATGGAGTGGTGCGGTATGGTACAGTGATGTACTGTATCAGTCTGTTGATTTGACAATCAAACACGTTGTATAATTCTAATTTATCTTTCATTTTCCTTATTCTCTGCTTGTCTAAACCCAAAGCTAACAGCTACACAGTTAACACTCATCATGATCTCACAATGCAAACATTTTGCAGAGAGAGAGAGAGAGAGAGAGAGAGAGAGAGAGAGAGAGAGAGAGAGAGAGAGAGAGAGAGAGAGAGAGAGAGAGAGAGGCTAGTTGAAAGAGAGAGAGGGCTCGAATGGGAAAGAGGCAGTGAGACAGAGAGATCACAATCACCTATTCCATTGATCAGAAGTGGATTCTTTATGATGTTGAGATCATGGGATCACTATAGATTACTATACTGTGTGAGAAGCTTTACAACTGGTGTCAGACTGTGACTATCCCCTAGTGTCCCTGTTGTATTACTCAAGATGGTGGTTTCGTCTGCAGTGACATCATTACCTGCCTGTGTATTGTCTGATAGATGTCATCCAATCAGTCATATGGTTAATACAAACCACAGAATTTCTTTGCAAAACAAGTGGGAAGAAAAAACACTCAGCAGAGTGTAAGATCTGTAAAGTAACCTTGCAGGGACCACGTTGAATTGCTTTCTGTCACTACAGCCATATTTTACTAAAATTCCTAAATAATTTATTTTGTTGTTAGCAGAGAAATGGTGTGAAGGTTAAAGAGATACGCCTACTTTTTGGGCGTATCTCCGCCAACCATTTGCCATATCGCCCATACGTAACCAAAATACACAATGCCTTTCCCGTCACTCTCCATACACTATACAGTGAGCTACAATCATCCAGTTAGTTAGTATCGCCAATGAATTGGAGGAAATGGTACAGCCCTTCAAAGTCACCAAAAACACACATTTTTAACAGCGCCAAAAAGCTCTATGTACATGATGTGACTCGGGTACTCACCACGAGATGAAAATCCAAAATGCAGAGAAATACTTTTTTTTTAAAGGTAAATAGATAGCCGGAACTACTTTCTAAACGCAGTACTTTCTGTACGCTACAGGCACTCTATGGTCCCCCCATAGCAGACATGGAGCTTGGCATACAGCGCTGCCACCATGCACTCGCACCAAAACCTCCTGCTGATGCACCACCCAGATCAATGGTGCTTTGCTTCTTGGTGTTAAGAGTGAAAGAACAGGTAATGCATACAGCATGGAAAAAGAAAATTGTCCGCTGTGGGGAGAAGAGGATTTACTTCGATCAAGACTACCCCCCGAGATACAGCAGAAAAGAAAGTCATACATGTGGATAGTGGGCATCCGCTTCCAAACGCCATACCCAGCCAAATTGAGAGTATTCTTTGATAGCGGAGCTCAAATATACGAGAGTGCGGCAAACGCTGTAAAAGATTTGAAGAAGAGGGGATTACCCGTGGAAAACATCATCGAGCCTGACTCCATGGAACCGAAGCGGCGGAGACCACAGTGGGAGAAGGGAGGAGCTCCACGGGAAGGCAGGAGGCATCAGAGGCAAGACGGAGGCGCGGTGGCACGGGAACGGGCAGATATATACGGGAGAGACTACGGAGTTTTCGGCCTGACCCAGATAAGGACATCAGAGGGTAAACATCTGTCACGTGACTAAGGGGAAAGAGGCCAGGAATCTTCATTACGGGACAGTTAAAGGAGAATTTCAGTTTTTTACACCACGGTCCTCATTTCCAGCTTAAAATATGATGTTTTACTCACCCAAATACGTTTGGCTTCATTCGGATGCACACGGAAGATTTTGAGCTCGGAGTAGCATCCTCAAACAGGCTATAACGGGAGCAAACGGGGCAAGGTGCCCTTACAGAAAACACACATGAGTTTCACATGTGTCCACATGAGTTTCACATGTGACCACATGTGCCATATGTGGACACATGTGAAACTCATGTGGACACATGTGGACATCATGTTACCACATGTTATAACATGTGGTAACATATTATAACATGTGGAAAACATGGTATCACATGTTATAACATGTGAAAAATATTTTGCCACATGTTGTATTATGTGATGACATGTGGAGCGGATGTGGAAATCATGTTACCACATGGTAACATGTGGAGCAACAGGTGTTCCACATGTGGAGCACATGTGGAAAACATGTAGAGCACATGTGGAAAATGTGTAGAGCACATGTGGGAAACGTGTAGAGCACATGTGGAAAACATGTGGGAAACGTGTAGAGCACATGTGGAAAACATGTAGAGCACATGTGGAAAACATGTAGAGCACATGTGGAAAACATGTAGAGCACATGTGGGAACCAGGAGAGCACATGTGGAAAACATGTAGAGCACATGTGGGAAAACGTGTAGAGCACATGTGGGAAAACGTGTAGAGCACATGTGGAAACCAGGAGAGCACGTGGAAAACATGTAGAGCACATGTGGAAAACATGTAGAGCACATGTGGAAAATGTGTAGAGCACATGTGGAAACCAGGAGAGCAGATGTGGAAAACATGTAAAGCACATGTGGAAAACATGTAAAGCACATGTGGAAAACATGTAGAGCACATGTGGAAACCAGGAGAGCACATGTGGAAAACATGTAGAGCACATGTGGGAAAACGTGTAGAGCACATGTGGAAAACATGTAGAGCACATGTGGAAACCAGGAGAGCACGTGGAAAACATGTAGAGCACATGTGGAAAACATGTAGAGCACATGTGGAAAATGTGTAGAGCACATGTGGAAACCAGGAGAGCAGATGTGGAAAACATGTAGAGCACATGTGGAAAACGTGTAGAGCACATGTGGAAACTAGGAGAGCAGATGTGGAAAACATGTAGAGCACATGTGGAAAACATGTAGAGCACATGTGGAAACCAGGAGAGCAGATGTGGAAAACATGTAGAGCACATGTGGAAAACGTGTAGAGCACACATGTGAAAACTAGGAGAGCAGATGTGGAAAACATGTAGAGCACATGTGGAAAACATGTAGAGCACATGTGGAAACCAGGAGAGCAGATGTGGAAAACATGTAGAGCACATGTGGAAAACGTGTAGAGCACATGTGGAAACTAGGAGAGCAGATGTGGAAAACATGTAGAGCACATGTGGAAAACATGTAGAGCACATGTGGAAACCAGGAGAGCAGATGTGGAAAACATGTAGAGCACATGTGGAAAACGTGTAGAGCACATGTGGAAACTAGGAGAGCAGATGTGGAAAACATGTAGAGCACATGTGGAAAACATGTAGAGCACATGTGGAAACCAGGAGAGCAGATGTGGAAAACATGTAGAGCACATGTGGAAAACGTGTAGAGCACATGTGGAAACTAGGAGAGCAGATGTGGAAAACATGTAGAGCACATGTGGAAAACATGTAGAGCACATGTGGAAACCAGGAGAGCAGATGTGGAAAACATGTAGAGCACATGTGGAAAACGTGTAGAGCACATGTGAAAACTAGGAGAGCAGATGTGGAAAACATGTAGAGCACATTTGGAAAACATGTAGAGCACAAAAAAATAGTAATTAGTGCATCAAGTTGCTAGAGCGTAATGCAAACATTTGTGTGTGTTCTTCTGTTATCTTCTGGCAACAAGCTTGCAGGTGCACATGTGTGTTAGAGAAGCAAATGGAAATTAAATTAATTGAATGAAAATACAATTAGGCCTATCAAAAACTTGGGGACAATGTTTGCCCCTTGATCATGTTTTTTTGTGTGCATTCTGAGATTTATTGGAGCATATTTGCCCTTGCCCCTGGCTAATTTTTCCTACAGTGTATCAGGCTACCATGAAAACATAGGGGTCACCTTTTATGTCATCAATCATGTTCAGGAGATTTGATGCAAAATAACTGTGCAAAAATTTACAACAACTGTGCAAAAATGTGTTATTTACAGAGCGCATGCTGTAAATAACACATTTTCTGTGACATTGCGGTTCATTATGGTTGTTAATATAATTATGAGAACATGAAATAGCTATCAAACTTACCATCCTCTGCTGCCGAGGGCCGACAGCCCGCTCTGTTTGCTGTCCGGGTGTCCATCACATAGATAACATCTCCCGCTGCTGTTTGTTGTTGTCGATATGTGGCCTGATTCCACACGAGCGGTAATGGAATTGAAACGTCCATAATCTTGACATCAGATATCTATATGCCAAGCTAGACTGCTAAGCTAACAAGAACACAACAGAGAGCGAGTCAACTCTGATCTGCCCCGGATGGGCTTACAGTGCTTATGTTCTTCTGTGGTTTCTCTTCTTCTTCTGTAACCAAACAGAAGCGCTTCTCACTGCTGAAGCACTACTGAAGCACATCCGGGGCACCCAGACAGCAAACAGAGCACTCGGCAGCAGAGGATGGTAAGTTAGATAGCTATTATTATATTATTATATTATCTATAACAACAGAGCTACTGAGTACCTCAAAGATCACTTCCAGAGAAGCGGTGATGCTCATACACACCACACCAGAGCCAGCATTGTTGACCTGTGCCTGCCGAGGTTTAAAACCAACATGGGTAAATGTTCTTATAAATACTGCGGAGCGGTGCATTGGAACAAGTTAGCATTGCATATAAAAAGCACAGGGAACCAACATTCTTTCAAAAAGAAGGTCAAAACCTGGCTTTTGGATAACTTAAATGCTTAATGGTAGCCTACTTTGAATAGTAAGTGTGACTCTCAGTGTTGTTGTTGTTGCTGTTATGTTGGCTGCTGCTTTTCCTTTGCTCTTCACTCAGCTGTAATGTTATCGAAATTTGTAAAAATGTATCTTTCGTAGCTATTAATTAGTGGTCAGTTCTGAGACTGCCTGGCCATTCAGACTTTCGCCATCTTCGCTGCCATAAGATCAAGGACCACAATGGAAATAAGTCTGTGACTTTATTGTGCCATCCTTGTCCATTTTTAAAGCTATGATGGATTATTGCTTTTTCTATTGTCGAATAAAATAAAAATAAAATCCAAGGTTTCTCCGTTGCTCTTTTTTCTCATAATATCTTTATCTGCAAAATGCATTCTCCACATTCGAGGAGTATTGAGGACATTTTATGACATTTCTTTTTGCTGTTCCCATTGACCTTTTGTAATTCAGTAGGCTACATGATCATTCAACAAAATGACTTGGATGCAAACCCTTACCCAACCAGTCTATTTCTCTCCTGCTGTCTCTGTCTATCTTTCATGCCTCCTGTCCTCCTCACAGAAGTCTCTCTCTCACGTCCACAGCATGTGGTCAATTGAACAGGATCTGTAGTAATGCAGTGAGGTGAACATGTGATGTCTTCTTTCACGCGCTACCTTCAAACGCTATCTGCCTCTGAAAAGCTCCCGATCTTTAATTGCAGGGTTTACTTTGAGCTTTTGAATAGACTCACTCACTCAAGTGAACTGAGTGCGGTTACACACACACACTCTACCAGTCCTACTTTTTTTTTTTACTTGAACAGAATTAATAATTTATTAGTTTGTCAGATGAGATGATAAGAACTTTCCTCTTAGAGACAGGAGACCTGATGAAGACCAGTAGACAGTGTAGAAAATGCTCCGTAATGGCCCACCATCAGGCCTGTTCTTGGGGCAATTGACGCCCACGAACCAAGGAGCCACGACGCAATGATGATGTGACATCATCGATGATGATGTCAGAGTTCACCTTGTGAGGTCATCGATGATGTCATACCTCCCCGGACGTTGTGACATCACCAACGATATCATACCTCGAATGTGGGGCGCTATAAAGGTGTTGTTCTGCTATGAACAGCAGTTTTTACCATCTTACTGCCCAGGGACTACGGTTGAAAATTAGCCAAGCTGGCTAAACTGGCGCATTTACAGAAATGTTTATTGTCCCTGTAATTTTAAACTCAATAAATGAAATGAAATGAAATGAAATGATATGTATGGTCCTGTTTCCCTTTCTGCAATCTGTAAGCTCTGTATGTTGCTTCTGCCTTACTTTCTGCCTGTGATACTTCATTAAAGCTTGAAAGACATCTCTGTGGTTCTAATTGATCACTGCCCGTGAGCCCTTACCATAGACTGTATATAATATCTGGACCTTAGCTATATGTTTTTGACACGGCAAAATGAAGCTCACTTCCCGATATTGTTTGATTTCGTTTGATTGGATGAATGGATTTTCCTGTTGCATTGTGGGAAATCTGTTCAAGCCTGGAGCCGGGAAAACAGGAAGGGGCGTGAGCGTGGACGGGACCTCCTAGCCACGGCATCCATCTTGTTCAAGTTGTTGTCCCTGCTAGTCGTTAGCTTGGCTAACAAATGTTGCTAACGTTAGTTGCTATTGCTAGCCTTGCTCCATTGCTCTCGAATACAGTAGCCCGAAGAAAAACCAGAGTATTATTTCCTCCAGACCTCGCGCGGCGTCACCAGCCTGCCGCTTGCATCTTCCTATCTTCCACAAAATTGAGGTAATCTTATTTCCTAACGTAACGCTAATTGCATAGCATGACATTAACGCTAGCTACATGTCCATTTGTCATTACAGGAGGACTAAGGTTAGACTAACGTTATACAACGTTAAACAGTATTGCATGCTGCACAGATTCGGACGTAGACAGAAAACAAACGCAGTTCTGTTTACCTAGGTTACCTCTTTGAGATGAGGCAGACTCAAAGCATACTCATATGATCTACCAGCTATAGCATTATATATCTAGCTAACGTTAGAGGTTAGATCAACTATCAATCAATGAGGGGGAACAAGGGGGTTAAACTCCTCTGGATAGTTTATCCACCTCTGCATTTACAGTATTTACCAATCGCACGTAGTGTTGGGTAAGCAAACGTTAACGTTATACAGTGATTAACAGTGTCTAATTTGTTTCTTCCAGGGGTAGCCGCCATCCAGTACCAGATGGGACACACAACAGAGGATCATGATTTGTGAAGATCAAAGCTATAATATTCTGTTCTCCTGAGATTAACGCTAAACTACATGTTACTGCTGATCAGTTGTTTCAACATAGGAAATTGCAATAACACACAAGCCAAATGCTGACATGAGAGATTTGCTTTGAACAAGTTGTAGCTAGTATCTGCCAGTGACCGGAGAATATTGTTATATTTGCTTGTTTTAATGCTTTTGTCAATAAACATTGTCAACAAAGATAGCCTTGTTGTATATTATCATGTATAAGATTGTTGATGTCGAGTGAACACAAACTACGAACCGAAGATTGGACCAGAGGACATGACGACGGAGAAACTTAACCGACCAGCAGTCTGAGTCTGCTTCAATCAACGAATGCTTTATATTTATTGAAATGAAATATGGTGATATCTGGTGGTCTGAAATTACTCTCTCTAGCTAGGCTAACTGGCTCATATTATGTCATATTATTGTAACGTCTGAATCAGCGTTTCATAACTTTATAATAGCCTAACGTTACTGTATAGCCTGGATGACGTTAGCTAATGCTACCCATCCTTCCATTGGTGTATGCTGCCTTTAGCTTGTGGTATTATGGTACAGTAATATTGTCTAGCTGTCTAGCTAGACAGACAAGTTTATCTTAAATCAGGGTGACAAGATCCCTGCTGCTAGCTCGTCTGCCTTTCTGTGTCACAGAGTATCTAGCATGTTTACAGTATATTAACAGACTGCATTACATGCTACACCATGCAAATATATTTCGATATAATTCAAACAATGGTTCCTTTCCCATACCATGGTGGGCTGGACTGTATGTATTGCTGTGAAAAAATTACATTTGATTGTTTCAAGTGTTACACGTTATATTTTTAACTGAGCTTTGCGGAATTACCTCAACACAATTGTGTATCAGCTTTAAATGTCCAATATATATGTAATGGGTTGAGAAAATGAACCTGTAGATAAATTAAAATTGACTATTAGACTATTAGAGATTAGAGGATTCAAAAGTATGGGAAAAAAGGGAACCCCTATTTTTATGCCTCCGCCGGCGAAGCCAGGCCGAAGGCATTATGGATCCGGGTTGTCCGTCCGTACGTACGTACGGCCGGCCGTCCGTACGGATGTCCGTCCGTACGGATGTTTGTTAACGCCATATCTGAGGAACGCCTTGACGGAATTTCATCAGATTCGCCTTAAACATTCACTTAGGCTCAAGGATGATCTGATTAGATTTTGGTGGTCAAAGGTCAAAGGTCAAGGTCACTGTGACCTCTCGAACGCCATTTCAAGCTTGTTAACGCGATATCTGAGGAACGCCTGGACGGAATTTCATCAGATTCGCCTTAAACATTCACTTAGGCTCAAGGATGATCTGATTAGATTTTGGTGGTCAAAGGTCAAAGGTCAAGGTCACTGTGACCTCTCGAACGCCAATTTCAAGCTTGTTAACGCGATATCTGAGGAACGCCTGGACGGAATTTCATCAGATTCGCCTTAAACATTCACTTAGGCTCAAGGATGATCTGATTAGATTTTGGTGGTCAAAGGTCAAAGGTCAAGGTCACTGTGACCTCTCGAACGTCATTTTCAAGCTTGTTAACGCCATATCTGAGGAACGCCTGGACGGAATTTCATCAGATTCACCTTAAACATTCACTTAGGCTCAAGGATGATCTGATTAGATTTTGGTGGTCAAAGGTCAAGGTCACTGTGACCTCTCGAACGCCATTTTCAAGCTTGTTAACGCCATATCTGAGGAACGCCTGGACGGAATTTCATCAGATTCGCCTTAAACATTCACTTAGGCTCAAGGATGAACTGATTTCATTTTGGTTATCAAAGGTCAAAGGTCAAGGTCACAGTGACCTAACAAATGCCATTTTCAAGCTCGGTAACGCCATATCTCAGTAACACATTGACTAAATTTCTTCACATTTGGCTCAAATATCCAATTCTGCACAGAAACGCCTTGATGCAATTTCTTCCAATTTGGCTCCAACATCCACTTGGACTCAAGAATGAACTAATGGCGGAGGCATAAGTCCGCCTTGCGGTCGTTCTAGTTTATTTTATTTCATTTATTTTTCATTATCCTGCATGGTTATCCTGTTACTCAAATGGTTTGGACAGAGACATTCGTTTATTTGGGCTGCAAGTCTTATACCTCCACGCCGCTAGAGGGCACTATGCGCCTGAGGAATAACAGCGTTACAGAGGCCGACACCACAGAACAATAAACCCTGCGGTGTACGTGACAGAAGCTGAACTTCTCTCTGCCTCTTTCTTTAAAACCACAGGTTTGTAGGTATTCCTCAAATAACAGACAATGGGATCATCTAAGAGATAAACATGTACTTTGACAGTTAGAAGTGGTTGTATTGAGTAAAATCGTCCCAGTTGTGAGATTTGGTTAGTAATGCTCAAAGCTACATGTTGCTAATCTGTTATGCTAGCGATTTGATGCTAGGTAGGTAGCAAGATGGCGGACTGCCTTACGTCTGTCTGCAAGTCCTTAAACTGAAGAATAACTAGCTCCAACCATGCCATGAATGAGTTTTACTGTGATGCAGGTTTTGTTTATGTCATAGTTTCACTGAATAGCCTAATAGTAATGACTGAATGATTATTTATAAATCTAATACCAAAATGGAGATACAGTCATGCATTAGGGGTGGAAATGCAATGCAAATTTATGCACTTTATTTTATTGTTAATTTAATTCGTTTTGCATCTGTAGTGATATCCCATAGGATGAGATACATCTGAAATACTGTAATTCAAATGTCTAGTAGTTTTACAGGTAAATGGGTTACTGAACAGTTTTGAAGTGTTAATGTTTATACTGTAAATGTGTTTTTTTGTAATAAATGATATAGAGTTAATTACTAAACTAAAGGTAAATTCTGCTAGCCTGGTAAACCGCCCGTCACGTGAACTCACATTTCATTTGGTTCTCCGTGACGGTCTGGACCCGCACAGGCAGTTTAAGATGATTGGTCGAGCCATGCCGGCCATTGCCGGGCCGACGAATCAGCGGCGGCCGTAGGCGGGCAGGCTCGTCTGGGCAAGTAGTGGGTACATGGTCTTTGTAGTTCTTTTCACTCGTCAACATCGCGGAAGTGACAGGCAGTCTGAATGAAATTGAATGTAATGTTCCCAATTCTATGTATTAAATTCTAAAAAACGACCCTCAACATTTGGGAAGGCTAAGCCACACAACTAGTTCGTTATAATCTAACTAAATGCTTCGAAGGTGACTTTACGACCGCGAGGACTCAATCAATGAATACCACGGAGATCATCCACAGGCACCTTCCGCGATCTGATTGGTTGAAGTTAACACCCACCAGCGGTGATAGACAGATGGGTCATCCAATCACCTGCCAAGTAGCTTGGACAAAGTGCCCGCCTCCGTCAGCGGGTCTGGTGACTTCAAACCCAGATCGACTGGTTTAGTGAAACCTATGTGGAGCTATACCGTCCATCTGGCAGCGTCAGGTTAAAATTCTGCTGCATATTATAAATATTTTGATATTTTATAAAAATTACTGAACGGAAGTAAAGTATTCTGATGACATGATACTGTCAGGGACACTGTATTTGGTTGTCGGTAAAATAGAGAAACCATTTAGTTGTACCTGAACCTGTTTGTTTTTGACTATTTGTTAAAAGAAGAAGTTTTGTGTCAAAAAGTCCGTTGCCATGATATTATTGAGCATCAATGAAAAGAGTTTTATTGCATTCAGACTGAATAGTCTTATGTCTATGTTCATAGAAAACAGAACAATAAACCCTGCGGTGTACGTGACAGAAGCTGAACTTCTCTCTGCCTCTTTCTTTAAAACCACAGCGCAACACCACAGGACCATTAAATTGCCCACCCTGACACACCATCCAAGTTAGGGAGGCAACATATACAGCATTAAACAAACAACCAGCAGCATTCAAATGTGCAAAAACGTTATATTTATTGAAATGTGGTGATCATGTCACAAGTCACATTACATAACGATATAGCGTTAGGTGTTCTTTTGATCAACAGACCTCATAACGGGGATCTATACTGTTACGTGTGTCTACTAACATCATTAAAAGATCATAAAGGTAACGCTGTTTCTGGTATTTTACTTTTAATCTCTGGCTACGTTGCTAGCTAGCTAGCTAGCCTGCCTTGGCAACTGGTTGGGATCATCTGGTTTCCTGTGGCTGGTGTCAATCAAGGAAAATCCCGCCCCCAAAGTTATAATTTTTATCTGCTCTTTTACTCTAAATGGGACCATAATTTAGAAAACAGAGCCCAGGAGAGCATGAAAAAGACTTGAAATTGTTTATTCAGACCATAAGCTCATTCGGAAAATGTTTATTTAAGACACAGAACGAGAGAGAAGTCGGCTCATTTTTAAATTGGAGCCAATGTACGTGTCGTCACTTCCGGACCTGACGTGCGCCCCCCTACGGACTTTCGAATTAATGGAATTCCAGGACGGGCCTCATACATTCCCCCATTCTGTTGCCCACTGGCCCTTACCTAAGATCCAGCAAACTTCACACAAGGCAAGCACACAAACTTCCTTACAAACTGGTCCTTCGAGCCGGATCCGAGGACTTGCGAAGCTCCGAGATGTCACGAGGGTCAGGTGTGCTGCAAAGCTCTCTGGATGCGACGCCCCAACCAGAGCAGTCTCTCCCCCAGCAGTCCAAGATGTCTGGATACAAGAGTCAGGGGCCGGGTCCCCAAGACTCCCGGGCGCTCCGACCAGGGGAAGAGCCCACCCTCCCTCAGCAGGAAAACCGACTGCTCAGGTAGCCCAGGCAAGGGCCGATTTAGCCCAGACAAGGGCTGAGTTCGACGATAAGATCGCGCGCCAAAGGGATACCAACCGGGACATCATTGAATACTTCGAGGAATCCCAACGCACTGGTAGGTCCCATCAAGTTGGCCACCAGTCAAGTCCGGACAGCGACGCCTATGTTTCCCGAGCAGAGCCCCGGCTGAGGAGCCACAGTCACAGGAGTCATCATCACTCTCAGCATCATAGCGCTAGCCACCGGAGTCACCATGGCACATCGCGACACACTAGCCCCAGCTCGCGCTCAACCGCCTCCACCAAGTCTCTCCCTTCAGCCCCACCAGCAGCCTACGAAGAGAAGGTGGCGCTCTGGCTGTTGAAGAACGAGCAAACCAGAGCGGCACAACGGGCCCAAGCTGAGGCTCAGCGGGCCCATACGACAGAGGCTCAGCGGGCCCAAGAACAGGCCCAAGCAGAGGCTCAGCGGGCCCAAGCAGAGGCTCGGCGGGCCCAAGTAGCAGTCCAGCAGCTCCAGACGGAGACCCTCCAAGCTAGAGAGCAGATCATCCGCCGCCTGGATAGAAGCCGACGCCTGCGGCAAGCTGAACTGGGGCTGGACAAGGCCCGGGTTCGTGCCCGTCTGCAAGCTGAGCAGAAGCACGAAGCGGCCCGGCTTCGCGCCCTTCTGCTCGCCGGGGACCCGGCAGTTCCACCCGGGCCTCCCGCCTCCCAAGACCAGAGGCAGGCGGGCGTACCAGCCTCAGGGTTAGCACCCTGGACGGCGCCACCCACTAGGCCGGTGGCCGCACCCCAGCTCAACATTTCACCCGTGCCCCCCGCCTCCCACGACCAGGGCCAGGTCAGCACGGCAGCTCCAGAGCCAACGACCCAAACTATGGAACCCCCTGTTCCAGTGCCCAGACAAGGGCAATGGCCATTGCCAATGCCACCAACACCGGCACCCAGGACACGTCCGCCAACAAAGGTCGCCGACCCTGAGCATGCAGTAGAGTGTAACGGGCACGGCTCCGCCGAGCCCGCCACTGGGATACACCACACTCAGGTAGGCATGGCGAACGTTGGGACCAACAGCACGGGGCACAGTCAGCCGGCCAGCGTCAACCATTCGCACGAGATAGCCGGACACGACAGCTGGGACCCCCCCAGAGGGCGGGACCAGCCATCACGATTGCCTATTCCCAGAATTCACCTCCTGGCCCTGCCCGAGCTCATGGAGACAACTCCAGCCAAGGCCTCTAGGGATGCCAAGAAGTCAGAGCGGAGGAAGCCAAGAACGGGCCCCAAGCCCGTTCCCCCAGAGTGCCACCCGGCTCCCCCAGACGGATCAAGCCACCCTGCTCACCCAGAGGGAACAGGGGGGGGGGGGGGGGGGGCGTACTACATTGGGAAACCTCCATGGGGAAACCGTCATGCCCTCCTTTAGGTCTGCAAAGTGGTGACCCAACATGGGGGCCAGAGGCTGGACACATACGCCATAATGGACGACGGCTCAGAGTGGACCTTGCTCCTACACTCAGCGGCACAGCAGCCGGCCTTACAGGCCAGCCAGAGGACATGCCTCTGCGGACGGTGAGGCAGGAGCCCCAGATGCTTCACAGGGCGGCCGTCTCCTTCATCGTCTCGCCGGCAAGTTGCCCAGAGCAGACCTATCGCACCAAGAGAGCCTTTACGGAACCGAACCTTGGTCTAGGCGAGCAAACTTACCCCATCACCGCCCTGCAGCAGAAATTCCATCGCCTGAGGAATCTGCCCCTCCATCAGTTCGAGAAGATCCATCCCGCCCTGCTCATGACGGCCGAGGACTATAGTAAGGCCGAGGCTTCCCTCCAATGAGTGCAGCACAACTGCTTCCTCGCTGACCTTACGCAGCTGAGTTTCTTCAACTGGAAACTCAAGCCACCAGAGGCCCCTCACTTCCTCGCTGACCTCACGCAGCTGCTGAGTTTCCTCAACTGGAAACTCAAGCCATCAGAGGCCCCTCACTTCAGCAGTTGCTGGGAGCGAGAGATTTGCTCAGTGAAGCAGGCCTTGGGGCACCACTGGTTGCGGAGGAGGTGCTCAGGACATCCCTCATTGAGGTGTCAGGATGATCATAGACCCCAGCTCCTGCGCACACTTTGGCCGATGGGGACAGTCACCAAACTTTCCCCTGGACTGGACAACAAAGTGTAGGCCCATACCTACACCCGGCCGGTGGCCAAGCGTATTCAGCTCCCCTCACTGCCAGACTAATCAACCGAGCCCTGCCTACACCTGGTGGGACTGGAGGGCCATTTCTGGAAGAATACAGATTCCCCACAGGAATCTGAGGGCGGCTGTAGAAAATGCTCCGTAATGGCCCACCATCAGGCCTGTTCTTGGGGCAATTGACGCCCACGAACCAAGGAGCCACGACGCAATGATGATGTCACCGCCGTAACATCATCGATGATGATGTCAGAGTTCACCTTGTGAGGTCATCGATGATGTCATACCTCCCCGGACGTTGTGACATCACCAACGATGTCATACCTCGAATGTGGGGGGGGGGGGTATAAAGGTGTTGTTCTGCTATGATATGTATGGTCCTCTTTCCCTTTCAACACATACAGCCTCAGGGCGGTCTCAGTTATCGGACTTCATGCATCTCAAGCACAAGCTCACTCCAGGTTCTGCTCAGCAGCTATCCGTTCATCAAATCACTCAGCGCCCTACCTACGCCATTCATTTTCCATTCCCGCATCAGCGTGCTAATCAAGTTCTCTGACAGGCCGAGCCGCAACTCCCATCGAAACGGTTACTGCCCACTCCAGGGCTAAGTTCAGCCCTGACTACACGTAGCAAACGGTGGTTTGTATACGTTGCTCCTAACAGACGCTTCACCCCGAGACCCTCCTTCCACCTTCAATCTCAGCGACATTCGAAAGTCCCTGCTCATCTCTGCACATGGAGTTCTCTTTGGGCGTTATGATGGAGTCAAGAAGAGTCCCCATCAGCGGACAGTTGTACGCTCAACCCTGAATCTCCCTTCCCTGATTCCTCGAGACAACCATCGACCCAGACTCATTCGACCCCCTCGATCATCCATAGTCTCTAATCCCCATTCATCCCTCCCCCTCAATCATCCTTCCCATCCCACTACTCTCGACCCCTATCATCCCCCCACCCTCCATCCTTTCATCAGTGATTGTGGCCTGGTCTTTGTTCGAGACTTTTGTATTGTATAGTATTGTGTCGTACTGTAGTGCTTACGGAAGCTTGATAACATTACATCACCAATAACGACTAGAGATGCTGCGATCCGATCATGTGATCGGATATCGGCGCGATATCAGCCAAAAAACATGGATCGGATCGGATCGGATTCCAGCGAAAATGACCGATCCAAGGCTCCGATATAAGCACTCCATTCCATGACTCCGCTCCAGGATTTCTATCCAGCATGCAGCAGCAGCAGCAGCAGCAGCAGCACACAGAGGCCGCGTTGAGCCTAGGATGGCCAGGGCCAAAACGTTGTCTTGCTTCAACATACATCGCATCGCATACACCATTTCCACCCGCAGGTTTGAGGAGTAGCTAACATAAACGTCAGATAAATACTCTCTATAGGCTAACGTTACCCACTGAGGCAGCTAACATGGCTAATTAGCTAGCTAACACCAGCTATCTTTATCCTCTAACTAACGTTAACTACACGTTAGTTGACTGAGCGAACGGCGCTGTACAGCAGGTCGTTAAAACGTATTGCACTGAAGTAACATTAGAAAATGACAAAAGACTCCTCCAATCTGGCAGTGGAAATGTATGCACAAACTTTGTGTGTAACTTTGCGAGACTCAACCGAATGACGGATGAGTCTCGCGTTGAGCCTAGGATGGCCAGGGCTTAGATCTGCGTGAGCACGACCCGTCGTAATTTGTCCAATTCAAGGTACATTAAAACGTTGTCTTGCTTCAACATACATCGCATCGCATAAACCATTTCCACCCGCAGGTTTGAGGTGTAGCTAACATAAACGTCAGATAAATACTCTCTATAGGCTAACGTTACCCACTGAGGCAGCTAACATGGCTAATTAGCTAGCTAACAGCAGCTATCTTTCCCCTCTAAACTAACGTTAACGACACAGAGTTGACTGCGCGAACGGCGCTGTACAGCAGGTCGTTATCAAAACGTATTGCACTGAAGAGAAGTAACATTAGAAAATGACAAAAGACTCCTCCAATCTGGCAGTGGAAATGTATGCACAAACTGTGTGTGTGTGTGTGTGTGAGAAACGGACAGGGCTGTGTGTGTGTGTGTGTGTGTGTGTGTGTGTGTGTGTGTGTGTGTGTGAGAGAGAGACAGGGACATGGCTGTGTGTGTATGTGTCCTGTGTGAGACAGAGTGGGGGTGTATGTGTGAGGAAACAATAATTATTTGTGTCCAGTGTTTACCCATTACAAAAGAAGTGTGCATTTGATTGTTATGTTTTAGTTTTACATCAAATTAATTAGATGAACTAAATCGTTTACATACTATTATTACCAAAGCACACACATACATACCTAACCCTAAAAATGTTTGTTGCCTGCTAGCTATCAGACAGCATAGAGGCTTAAATATGTGCTGTATCGGTATCCAATCGAAATCGGTATCGAATCGGGTATCGAAATTTGATCGGAATCGGATCGGTTTTGAGGCTAAAATATCGGAATCGGATCGGAATTGAAAAATCTCGATCGCAGCATAACGACCTAGCTAGCTAACGCTGTCACATTTACATTGAATGTTGATACTGTTGATTAATGTGCATTGTCCCTGTGTTAAGTGTTATTATGATGACGCCTTTACTCACTATTACGGTAACTGCCAAGGCAGTAATGTTGTTCTGTTTTGTCAAGGTGTTACGGTAAATGGTCATACATGACGTCACCACGTTCTGTACGTCAGTCAGTCTATGCTTGTTAGAGAGAGAGAGCCGCATCTCCGTGATATGCTGAATAAATATGCCAATAGGCTAAAGAGTACAACTGTCTTAGTAGTTCTGCTTATTCTTCAACGCAAGGAGACGTTGCACATCAATGCTCAACACCCTGGTATATAAATAAACAAATTAAAAATAAATTACTTGCTGGAGACCTAAGGACAGTGTCGGACTTGCAATTTGAACACAATTTGGACGTCATTGGAAGGCATTCAATTAATTTGGAACAAATCAGAACATGGCTTTTTGGTTAGATCGTTTTTTTTATTATTATTATTGTTGCCATGTCCTTTAAAAATTCCAGATTTCGCTTCAGCAAATCAACAATCTCTCTCCCCCTGAGACAAAAAGACTGTTGCATTGAAATGGACTTCAAATGGCTCCAAATGGTTCAATGCTCTACATGGGTCATTGATGGGCTTGTGTGTGTGTGTGTGTGTGTGTGTGTGTGTGTGTGTGTGTGTGTGTGTGTGTGTGTGTGTGTGTGTGTGTGTGTGTGTGTGTGTGGTGACAGAGAGGGCTGTCCTAGCCAGAGGCGAGCTGTCTCTGTCCGATTAAACAGAGCAGGACGAGATGATGATTCACCTCCACTTGCCCCTCTAAGGTCTTGCGTGCACACACACACTCGAATATGACGATAAATGAAAGTATGTTCACGATAGCATGTCATCCTGCCTGTGTGTGTGTGTGTGTGTCTACATGAGTTTGTGCCTCGACATGTAAATGTCATGCTTATGTGTGTTTCCCTGTGGTACTTGACCACACGTCAGCGCACGTGTGTGTGTGTGTGTGTGTGTGTGTGTGTGTGTGTGTGTGTGTGCGTGTGTGCACACACATGCAGCAGTCAATCAGCTGGCAGTTAGTATGCAGTGGCCGTGGGTCCAGATTGCTGTTGTGATGGATGTATCTGTGTACACACACTCAGAGGCCCGCTGAATTGGATTGACCCTTCCTTCTGTTATCTGTCCCTCTTCCTCCTCCTCCCTCTGCTTTCCTCCCCTATCCCTCCTTTCTCTCCTCATCTCCCCACCATGATGACGTTCGTCATAAGGATTTTTCTCGATATCAGGGCGGCGCACTATCGCCCTCTATTGGTCAGCTGCCACCGGTGTGTGTGTGTGTGTGTGTGTGTGTGTGTGTGTGTGTGTGGTGACGTTAATAAAGCCCCCCACCAGGCCCGTAGCTACCATTGAGGACACCAAGGTCATGACCTCGGTAACCCCCCCCCCCCCCCCCCAAAAAAAGGAAAAATAGCCCCGGGCCCCAGATCTATTCATCTGTCATTGATGTTTTAATGTGACAGTTTTGATCAGAAATGGAACAAGTTGCTTCCTCTCTGTGTGCTATAGAAGGAAGAAAGATAACTCACAACATTCAGATTTTGCGTTGAGGCTAGATTGGGGCTAGACTTTGGGGACAGTTCTATTGAAGTGAATGGGTAAGTAACTACCCTGTAAGTGATGTTTGTGTAGATGGGCCATTGTATTTAATTGAGCAGTATTCTGCCATGTGACCTGTATGCAGAATATAAATTATATTATATGGGGAGACATTTATTTTTTGTATCATTTTAAAGCAACAGCACAGTTAAAGAGGATATTAATCTAACTGTAGTTCTTTATAGATCTAGCCTCTTAATTTTGCTCTCAAAGTGCACCAGATTGAAGCATTTTACTTTAAAATGGACAAAATTTTCTATGGGCCCCCCGCGCTGCGCTAAAATGACCTCGGTACTTCTCAAACCCTGGCTACGGGCCTGCCCCCCACACATGATCCGCGGTAAAACAGCAGTGCGCCCGCTGTCTCGTTTTCCTACGGGGAGAGCGGGAGTGCCTCCCAACTATTAGGCAGCGCTGCATTTGGCGTTGTGCGCCACCCCTATTTGCCACCGTGCGCTCAAAGTTCAAATTGTTTACAGTTTGACCCATTTGACCTTTCTCCGCTCTACCTCGCAGTGAGAGAAGAGAAGATGGCTTATCATGTGGAGGCAGCTGAACAGTCATGACCTTGCTGAACATTCTACTTTGATCGGATACACCAGTCATGAGACACATCCTGTTGTCGATGCAACTTAGTTTGTTAAGAGTGTGTGTGTGTGTGTATGTCTCCATGAGTGTGTGTGTGTGTGTGTGTGTGTGTGTGTGTGTGTGTGTGTGTGTGTGTGTGTGTGTGTGTGTGTGTGTACAGTAGTGATGCGCGGGTCCGCATCACTACTGGCCCGCCCCGCAGGCGGTCTGGGTTGGCAAATTATGAAAATATCACGGGCGCAGGCTCAGAACGTGACAAAGCAACATTATTAAATGATTTAGAGCAGTGAAACGAGGTAGCCTATGTTCTCTCAAAACAAACATTTTGGACATTGGAGAGCTCTGCTGCGCTCCTCCCGAGTCCGGAGACATATTACGTGAGGTTTCATACCAAATTTCAATCAGAAGGCCGCCATATTTGCATAACCTGATCAGCCCGTGACGTCAGTCAAGTTTAAGTATGACATCAGTTAATGCGTCAGTTCATCCTAGTACATATAGAGAGGGTTCTACGTCACCTCCCTCTCTGGTGGATCATAGCAGCAGCCGGCAGCAGCCGGGATTCTCTATCCTAGCCTATTCAGATGCCCTCCTCTCACCTCAAGAGGAGTGCCACCTGACAAGGGAGTCATACGCCAAAGTAGTTGCCATGCTTGCCATTTGCTAAATAAAGCCGCTTGTTAAATCTTACTGACTGGCCTCTCATGTTTGAAATTAAATTGGCCGTTGCGGGCTGCTGGTTTGGGTTGGGTTCGGAATTTTCCTGACCCGCGCATCACTAGTGTACAGTATACACACACGAGTGTGAGTCAGTAACGTCTGTTGGTTGTAACAGAGTCTGTAAGCTGTCATTTATTATGGTCTGTCTCATTAACAGCTAGCATCTACTGTATGCATAATAGCTATGATGCCCCAAATCATACTGCTCCTACCCAATTGCATAAACAAGGGTGCACAGACTAACCTGACGCTGCCAGATGGATGTAGGTTGTTTCACATTTCTTTCACAACCTACATCCATCTGGAATCTGCCAAGCTACACTGCTGAAGAGGGCGGTCACTTTTTTCAAGCTACTTGGCAGGTGATTGGATGGACCATCTGTCTATCACCGTCTGGGCGTGCCAACGCCAATCAATCAGATCGACTTGCCTTCATGAGTAGCAGCTGCAGCGCTGGCGAGAAATGTAAACAGGACTACAATTTGAGCATTGAATGTAAAGAGCTAAATAGTTAGCATGGAGGTCGCAGATTTTTGCTGTTTTTGTAAGGTGAATATTGGGTGCAAACATTGACTATTCAATTTGCCAAAAGAAAGAAGAATAACTGCAGATGTCTGACTGAGGATGAACGCTTAGTGCAGGTAGGCCATTTTTGCATGTTAAATGTTACGGATTAACTGATGTTATGCTAATGTTAGCAACATTTGCGAGTTAGTTTGGCACCAGCAATCCACAACTAGCTATACGCCTGATGATTAATGTTAACGTTAACAGCAATTAATTACTAACACATATCGTTGTTCGTTTCTTCAGAATCAGAATCAGAATCAAAATAAGAATCAGTATACAAGCCACAGTATGCAAGTTAAATACGAGGAATTTGTCTTAGTGTCTGTATGCAGCGTAGCGGTCACATCAATATACAGAGATAAGAAGTATGAAGATAACTAAAGACAATCACAAAGTTGCAAGTGCAATCAAATCGAGTAAATATATACAATATGTACAGTTCAGGGAACTGATGACACGATATGACACCGAGTGGCACGCACCCTGGGCGGCTAACGTCATGGAGACGCAACGCTCTCTAGCCTCTATGATCATGGCAATAACATCAGCCAAATGCTTTGATATAATAGAATGATTTAACGCTACTATTTAGCATTAAGGACTGGTGAATTTTAACATATCTGTCAGTGGAATGGTAGATGTTCACGCATGACTGGAGAATGTTATTTGCTTACTTTTGTGAGAATAAACTAAACGGAGAAAAGACGGCCGTGTGGTGTTGTTGTTAGATAATCTGCTGGTCTTGAGGCACGATTGGATAAAATGATAAGATTATGTAAATTCATAAAGATGTTGATGTCAGATGAATCTGCGAAAGCGAGCTGCCTGGAGCCCAGATGACGTCAAGGTACCAAGGTATGCAGAGAAGAGGAAAAACACCCTTCGCAGCCTCCAAACATCTCGTGAAAGCTTTAGGTTTATATTAATTGAAATGTGATATTTTTAACAATTCGGCACATATAGCTTAGTACAGTAAGTACACCATGCAGCATGTATTTGGATATAATCTCAAACTTTAAGAATGGTTCCTTGTTTATTTATTCCTAGTATTGGCTCCCATGCCGTTTGTTTACCCCCTATCAAAAGTACAAGTGCAAAATCTTAAGCTATGTTCTATCGATAAACTATATTTACCAATCAGCAGTAACACATTAAATTGCCAGATTTTAATGGAGCTTGGCGTAATAATCTCCACGCATGCAAGACAATTGGGGCGTATCGGTGTTAACATCGACGACATATTATATCTCAATGGTGTTAACGGCCAATTTCTCGAGTAACAGCTCCAAAATATCAGACAGAAAGGACTGCAATATGCTTTTGAGAGCTATATTCACACTTCACAGTATCATTTATGCAAGCGTCATACGGGGGAAAATATCAGATAAACTGATCTTTGCAGTTCTGTGTTGATTAGCTAATATTTCAGTGGCATTTTGATTAACGTTATGATTTATTTCCATTTGGAACAAAAATGTTGGTTTAACAGATTACATGTTTACTGGGCAGTGGTGAGAAGGGCTTTGTGTTTGTGTGACTCTTGCGTGAATGGCTAACGGCTAGCCATTCTACTAGCCTTACAGCTAGCTGATGGCTGCTAAGTTCTGAAAATAGGTGTCTATTGTATTATTCCGGCTAACGTTATCAATTACTTGTAATGGTATGCAGACCCTGAAAGACTAGCGCTTGCAAGCTAACTGCCTGTTGATTGAACATTGCTATGAACCATCAGACGGTTAGCTAAGCTTGAACAAGCTGCTCGCTTGCACCCCTTAAAACCGATAACGTTAGTGTTTCATTAGGAGCAATGAAACACATTTTCTGAACTTACCACTTCAGTTCTACGGAGTCCCATACAGTATATATGCACAACTCTTCTGCATTGTTCCTTCTGACATAAATCGAAGTTCTCCCAGCCTGGCAACGGTCTGAAGGCTGGCTCCCCAAATTCTACAACAATGTCTTGTTGACTAACGTTCATAGTTGATAACGTTACAGCACAGTTACGATTTCGTACTCACTGTAAGATCAAGTGTTTAACATTTATGTTAGCTTATTGTTTTGAATAGAATGTTTGACCAGCCCACTGGAGCTAGCCTCGGTAGCCGCTGCCATGTTGAATAGTGAAAGAACTACAAGGCAGAGGCACTTCTCGGTGGCGTCACACCCGGGCTCTGCCTAGAGCCCGCCCGTTAGCCTAGGTAAACCCAGCCCCCACGTGACCTGCTCTCTCAGTTCCCAGTCACTAGCGTCTAGACTCTGAGCCATTCAAATCGATTTCTGGGGCGATTGAAAGACCCACGCAGACCCGCAGCCAATGAGTGACGGCGTGACTGCCAACATCAGTCCTGCCGTGATCGGCCAATCAGAGAGTGCGTCTTTGTCAATGACGTGTAACAGCTGCTGCGGCTTAAGCACTGGTAGCCGTTAGCATTTGGCCTCTCTAAAGCATAGCTCCCGAGCTAGCTACTAGCTATGGCTATGAACAGCAGCTACGTTGATGAAAATCAAGTGAGAACAGCGATCAGTTCAGTTCTAGCAAAAATAGACTCAGTCACTGCAATTAAACCAGAACAAGTGCGTGCACTAGTGGCGTTTCTCGGGGGGAAAGATGTGTTCGCCGTTCTCCCGACTGGGTTTGGGAAAAGTTTGATCTATCAACTGGCTCCATTGGTGATGAAGACGATTTTTCCCACGAAGAACCCTATATATGCTGGCATCGGCTACACGAAAATTAACGTTATTAAATGCTGTAACGTTAACGGTAATTCTCATGTGTATGGTTTTTTAGCCTACTCAATCTCTCCTGAGATTATAACGTTAACCTGTTAGGACGCTGTGAGCTTGTGTATATAAGTCCAGAGAACTTGATGAAAACAAAGTGACAAAATATCCTGGCATCGGGTACACGAAAATTAACGTTATTAAATGCTGTAACGTTAACTGTAATTCTCATGTGTATTGTTTATTTAGCCTACTCAATCTCTCAGCCCATTTTGATGCTGAACCATATGACCAGTCCGGCTGCAATGATTGATTTGTGAGGTTAATGGCAGCCAACAGAACTTCATATTGTAGCTAGAGAGAGTAATTTCAGACCACCAGATATCACCATATTTAATTTCAATAAATATAAAGCATTCATTGATTGAAGCAGAGTGCTGGTCGGTTAAGTTTCTCTGTAGTCATGTCCTTTGTTCGGTTCGTAGTTTCTTCTGTCTCGTCCAGCAGCTGCAGATGTCGTCATCATTATCCATGTTATTGATGATTATTTATAAAAAAAAATCTCATTGTGTAAATATTTTGTGAACTTCCTTAGTTAGAGAAGGAAACCTCTCTTTGCATTTTATTTTGTTTTTTAATAAAAGTACTTGTGATATTGTCAGGATCGGGGTTAGACGTGTGGATCTAATCGCGGGTAGTTGATGACCACGGGAAACTTGGTAGGTCTGGAGAAGCTGGGGTGTTGTGGAACTTGATGGTTGGAGCTGCACTGTTCGAGGTTTTGGGAACGGTTGCAGGTGGTATGATTGGTATGATCCTAGTTTAGATTATGAATCACTGGCCAGAGCCTGCCGGAACAGGCCTTTATAGATCCGAGCATGACACCACCTGTGCTATGACATCATACCGTTTGTGACATCATCAGAGACATGACATCACCTGTGCTATGACATCACTAGCGAAAGGCATGAAAGACACTTATGAACCATGACATCATCAGTGATCGATGACATCATAGTCGGAATGACGACGTCAAAGTAGGAATGATGACGTCATCCTAACAGTACCCTCCCCTCAAGGGACGTCACCTGGCGTCCAATGAGGCCATCATGGATGGCATCTGGGAGACAAAAAATCCGTAGGTTCTGGTGGAGGTGCTCTTCCGCAGGTGGTTAGACGCAGGTGGTTAGGCCCCAAAGGGGGTGTAAGAGAGTGAGGTGCTCTTCAGCAGGTGGTTAGATGCAGGTGGTCAGACCCCAAAGGGGGTGCAGGACAGTGGAGGTGCTCCTCCCTAATACAGGATATCGAAGCCATAGATGGACCGATACGTGGATAGAACTTCCACCGGGTCCGGTGGATCCTCTGGGACCGGCCATCCCCCAGGGCACGATCCAAACATGGGAGGCTGGGGACCATCAAAAGGGTCAAATGCCGCCGTCTCCGAAGGCAGAGCCGCAGGGGGATCTGACACAGCGAGGCCTGCCCTCCCGACCTGTAGTTGGGGGAGGTGACCCACCGTCTCCTCCTTTAAACGCCTCTTATTTCTTCTTGCTCTTGACCGAGGGCTGACGCCACTACGGGAGCCTCCCAGCATGAGTTGTTCGTCCAGCATGAGTTGTTGGTCAAGGACAGGAATTGGCTGCTGCTGGGGTACGGGTTCAGACTCGGCGAGGGGAAGGTCCACAGGTTGTGCCTCAGGTACAGGTTCAGACTCGGCGAGGGGCAGGTCCACAGGTTGAGTGATTCATACTGTCAGGATCGGGGTTAGACGTGTGGATCTAATCGCGGGTAGTTGATGACCACGGGAAACTTGGTAGGTCTGGAGAAGCTGGGGTGTTGTGGAACTTGATGGTTGGAGCTGCACTGTTCGAGGTTTTGGGAACGGTTGCAGGTGGTATGATTGGTATGATCCTAGTTTAGATTATGAATCACTGGCCAGAGCCTGCCGGAACAGGCCTTTATAGATCCGAGCATGACACCACCTGTGCTATGACATCATACCGTTTGTGACATCATCAGAGACATGACATCACCTGTGCTATGACATCACTAGCGAAAGGCATGAAAGACACTTATGAACCATGACATCATCAGTGATCGATGACATCATAGTCGGAATGACGACGTCAAAGTAGGAATGATGACGTCATCCTAACAGATATCTCACGTGGCTTTGATTTATCATTGCAAATTTAGCCCAATTTGTAGAAAATGCAGATGTGAACAGCTAGGTTTAATGACAAATATGGAATATCACCCAAGGAAATACCACGGTTTAATGCCAACAGATAAACCATACAGATTTGTTGTAATTGTGACACAAATAAGGGAGCAGAGACATGGTTTTCAAGTATAACACAATGTACAACTTTTATTCAAAGACAGGATTGAAAAATATAGGTCACTTGTATTCACTTCAGACAAGACAGGACACTACGTTAAAGTCTGAAATTTACCTAGATTTGCTATAAGAATTGACATTTCAGCCTGTCACCTGATGTCATTATTAATGGACAGTAGGCCTACAGTAGTGAAAATTTTGATTAATCAATCCAAGTCAGAAACAACATGTGCTGTGAGCCTTTTAGAATTCAAAAACCTTACTTCCAACAATTAACTAGCCTGCACTAACTACTGCACAGTAGCTAACGTGTACAAATATTGAACGCAACAGTCTCGTTCTGGAGCGAACCCCTCAGCTGAACATCTAGCTAGGTTGCATCTGGAATATGATCTGGATTATGTATAATATACAGTATAACACTACGCTCACTAGGTCATGACATTCACGTTAACGCTATAGCCTCCAAAAATCTACTGTAGCTAGCTAGCGTCAGCTACATCTGTAACCACGCTGAAATGTGAGGGCATTAACGTTAATATTTCTAGCTAGGTCAAACACACCTTAACGTTATGAGTGTGGCTGTTTTTGATTAACATTAAGTCCACGATCAAGTCTAGCATTTCGGTATATTCCCACCTCTTAACATCTAGCTAGCTAGGTTGGATCTGGAATATGATATCAAGGCTTGATACATTTGATTGTAGCTACTCATACAGCAGTGTGGAGCTTATCTAGCTAGGTTGCATCTGGAATATGATATCAAGCCAGTAATGTCAGGTCTCAGTCGCATTCACGCTAACCTCTTAACGTCTAGCTATAGCTAGGTTACATCTGGATTATGTATAATATACAGTATAATACTACGCTCACTAGGTCATGACATTCACATTAATGCCTCCAAAAATCTACTGTAGCTAGCTAGCATTAAATAGGTTTATCTGTAACCACGCTGAAATGTGAGGGCATTAACGTTAATATTTCAATTAGGTCAAACACACCTTACCGTTATGACTGCGGCCGTTTTTGATTAACATTAGCGTTAAGTCCATGATCAAATCTAGCATTTCGGTATATTCAGTGTGTGTGTGTGAAAAGGATGTTAGCATGCTAGCATTATTAGCACAGAATGTATACAGTCCATGGTACAACGTTAGGCCTTCAAGTCCTGAGGCGAACAGCGCCGGAGGATGAAGTCTGCAGACTGGCAAAGGCTCTTGCATTCAGTGTCTGTGGTTTTATTGGCGTTGCTACCAGCGTTGGTTGTTCTGAGCTTGATTCTTCACTCCGTTTCCATTTCTGGAGAGTATTCAATGTTTCCTCTGCTCTTGAAATGAAATTGGAACACGTTTGGCAAATCCGACATGATTTGCTCTCCTGTTGGTGTAGTTTCACACCAACCCTCTCCAGGCGTAGAAATACCCCCTTCTCGAGTGGTTTGCAGCTGCCCAACTTGCCTTTAGAACGAAGGTTTCTCTTACACAACCTGCAAAAATCGTTCACATTGGTGCTAGCCATCGCGCTGCTGTTGTGGTCGTTAGCTAGCAGTAGCCTAGTGAATGAAAGTGTAGGTAGCTGGCGTGCTAACAACAAAGGTCGCAGAGTGATGACGCCATCTGCTGCACTGCGCATGTGCTCTGTGCACTAAGCTGGTTGGATGACGGTTGCGTAATGGAGTGGTCTATCGGGGGGGCGCAACAACTGCTAGAAATCGATTACCATAGGTGGGATTCCAGACCCTAGTGACTGAGAGCAGGTCTGAGAGCAGGTCACGTGGGGGATGGGTTTACCCAGGCTATCCGCCCGTAGCTGCCACTGATTGGGTCGCCTGGGCGCGGGCCGGTTTAAACTCAAATCTTGAGCCGATATCAGATGTAGGTGGGATTGTGAATTTGTGAACTCAATACCGCCCCATCTGGCGTAGTCAGGTTATGCACAGACTGCACACTATTTCTAATTTAGGTGATTCAGGCAACATATCCTAATTACACTTCAACTATCAACACTATCAACTTCAGAATGAAAAGGAACAAATCTGGAGTGTTGATTCATAAGATGTTTAAATAGCAGTTTGGCTCACCCACGGCTGGAGGTATTATGCCACTGCTGGAGCGCTCGAAGAGCCCAAGCCTGGCATCCGAGAAGTAATTGTCTGTGTCTAAAGGATCATGGTCGTCACCATGATACTTCTTCAGTAATGTCTTGTCGCCACATGATGGGGAGATGTAGATCTAGAAGCTCCCATGTATTGTCCATCCTGCGTCATGCTGGACTGATAGGCTAAACCACATGCTAACAGGTTAGCCGTCTTACACAGACGCAGTAAGGATATGAAATGAAATCCAAATGAGTGTTCAGTTGGCTGCTTTGTGCCTCTATTCAGCCTTGTTGTCTGAGTTTAGGCTAGGTGGCTCTCTGTTGGTCTCCACTTTGTCTGTGTGGAGTGAGTCTCTCTGAGAAATGCAGTAACACGTTCCTATAATAATATTCCTTTTCCCAGTAACGAGTAGTGTAACGAATTACTAATAAAATTGCAGTAATAATATTACCGTTACCCCCAAGATAAAACAACTCATTACATCCTTACTTTTGTTGATTCCATTCATTGTTGATTGCGACGTGCCGCAAAACGACATGCAGTTGGCGTTCACGCGACCAAACAAGGTCCAAGCAGCAGGGTATTAACGTACAACAACCATGCGTGACATCACCGCGTTAGCTTTAGCTTGGGAGCAGAGCCTGAGTCAATGGAGGAAATGTTTGCATGTTTGCATTCAGCGGCTGGATATTGAACATCAAAGACAACCAAAGGTAACCTGCGTGTCCAGGTACTACAACCTGAGAACTGGCACGATCTTGTTGCGCTTCAGTGGGTTTATACCAGTGGGCTAGCTCGGGCTTTGGAAGAGGAATTAAGCCTCAGAGGTGATACTGAAATCTGTGGTTCCTCGAATGGCCACTTGAGGCTGGACCCAAAAGGGAGTCATTCCCGTTTGCTCCCATGTTAAAATGTCCCACTTTGTAACAGGATTAAGCATGTTTACAGCTTGGTCCAAAACATGGTTTTTGCCTATACAGTAGGGATGGGCATCGAATTTCGAATTTTCGAATAATCGTTGTTATCATCAAGGTCGACTTTTATTATTGAAATTCGAAATTCGAATTTTTTTATTTTATTTATTTATTTATTTATTTATTTATTTGAGTGAAATGTTGCATTGTCTCCCCTGATTCTAAGTATAGTCAAATCGCTTGGTTTGAGCAAGTAAAACAATTTTTATAAGCATTTTAAGCAAGGTTTATGGAAAAATGAATGGCGGATGAAATCCCATGAAGAGGGAGAGGGGGTGACTTTGGCACCCCTTTGGCACTCAGACCTGAGCCTACTAAATATTTAATGAACCACTCATGATTGTCAAAACTGTTTTTTATTTTCGAAAATGTCAATGTCATGTAACATGTTCTTTACTTCAGTGGTGCAATGCTTGTTTGAGCTAAAAATCCACAGCAGAAGCTTTTTATATTAATTAATAAAGCCGTAGACTTAGAATCAGGGGAGACAATGCAACATTTCACTCACACAAAAAAAAATATATATATACATTTTTAATTTTTTTTACATTTTTATTTTTATTTTCGAATTTCGAATTAAATTCGAATTTGGCCAGCGAATTTCGAATAGTGTTTTTGCTAGAAATGCCCATCCCTACTATACAGTTTTTGCCCCCATACATAACAACTGTATGGGGGGAGGGGGGTGAATTTTTATAAAACTCACCTGTTTACAGTAAAATAGACGATAGAAAAGACTACGTTTTAGGGGTGATTGACAGGTCGCCTGTCCAGTGACCGTGCAGCTTGCATTCACGGACCAATAGCAGGTGGAGCTGTGGCTCTGGGAAACCCCTCGTCTCATGCTGTCTCACGTGAACTGCACAAGAACCCCAAGATGGCTACAGACTACAGGCTTCCAAACAGGAGTCCCAAAACCAACAGTAGGCTTTGTCCATATTATTTACTTTAAAACAGGAGCACAGCGAGGCAGGGATTTCAAGGTTGCACAGCAGTAACTTAAAGCTAGGCAGTGGGATGAGGCTGGACAGCTTCAGTGTCTGTTGAAGCGTGTTCCAGGTGAAAGGGGCAGAGTAAGAGAACACTTTTTTCCCCCTCTCAGTACGGACAGGTGGGATGGTGAAGGTGATGTAGTCCTGGGTGCGTAAACTGTAACTTGAGTGCTTGTGAGATAAGTAGGAGGAAATGTAAGTGGGTAGCAGACCGGTGATGGATTTATAGATGAAAATATACCAGTGCAGGGTTCGGCGCATAGTGAGAGATGACCAGTTGACTAGGGTGTATAGATGACAGTGATGAGTGAGAGGTTTACAACCGGTTATGAATCTCAACGCACCATGGTAGACAGCGTCCAGCAGATGGAGACAGTTTTCAGAAGCGTTCATATACAGCACATCACCGTAGTCAAGGACCGGCAAGAAGGTGGCTGCAACAATACGTTTCCTTGTGTTGAAGGAAAAACAGGATTTATTCCTGAAAAAGAAGCCCAATTTCAATTTCAGTTTTTTTTAACAGGTTCTCAATATGGGGTTTAAAAGACAGACCATCATCAATTAAAATTCCTAGATATTTATAGGAGGCAACGGCCTCAATGGGAGTCCCCTGCAGTGAAGTAATGCAAGGGAGAGCAGCTGGCACCTTCCTGTTACCAGAGAAGAGCATGGTTTTAGTTTTGTCTGCATTTAACACCAGTTTGAGGCAGTACAGGTGAGATTGTAGGGCATCAAACGCAGTTTGTAGGAGACCGAAGGCAAGAGCAACAGTGCTCGCACAGCAGTAGACAATTGTGTCGTCCGCATACAGATGGACAGAAGCATTAATGGTGTGCCCCAGGTCATTGATGTAAATAGTGAAGAGAGTCGGAGCAAGGACCGAACCTTGGGGCACACCATTTGAGACTGTGAGATTACTGGAAAACAGCTCACCGAACTGTACACATTGTTTGCGGTTTGACAGATAGTTAGAGAACCATCCGACAGCATGGGCTGATAGACCAATGTCTGACAAACGCTGGCATAAAATGGAATGGTCCACAGTGTCAAAAGCTTTGGACAAGTCAATAAAAAGTGCAGCACAGAAGTTTTTCTTGTCCAAAGCCTCCACAATGTCATTTACGACCTTGGTAGCAGTGGTCACCGTACTGTACTGCTTTCTAAAACCAGATTGGATTGGGGATAAAATGTCATTTAGACACAGGAAATCCTTAATCTGGTCATTTACTAGCTTTTCGAGGACTTTGGCTAGGACCGAGAGCTTGGAGATGGGTCTGTAATTATTTAGACACTTAGGGTCTCTACCTTTCAAAAGAGACAACACAAAGGCAGTTTTCCAGACATCAGGAACGACATTGTTCAAAATAGACAAGTTAAGAACATGGGATAGTGGTTCGGCGATAATAGATGCAGCTAGACGCAGAAAGAAGGGTGGGAGGTTATCAGGGCCTGCCGATTTCCTGGGGTCCAGCACATTTAAGGCCTTACAGACATCACTAGTGAGGAAGGGAGAGAAGGAGAAGGACTGAGTACCGGAGTGACTACTAGAGGTGATTCCAGGAGGGGGAGGAGGGGGCGGTTTGCATCCAGTTACGGTGTCAAACAGTGAACCAGATTTTATGAAGTGCTTGTTAAAACAGTTTAACATATCAGATTTATTATATACTGGAGTGGAGTCAACAATAATGTTGGGAGGCAGTTCAGCAGAACCAGAGTCGGCAGAGAGGGAGTTTACTGTTTTCCAGAATTTCCTGGGGTCGTTTAAGCTTGTAGTAGTCTGTGACAGGTAGTAATCACTTTTGGCTTTTTTGACAGAGGCAGTGAAGCGGTTTCGTAACTGGCGGAAAGAGAGCCAGTCCGCCTCTGAGCCAGACATCCTGGCAGTGGCCCAGGACTGATTTATTTTAAGAAGAAGGGAAGATAGTTCATTAGTGAACCACGGGCTGTTTCGACCCTTTACCCTGGAGCGGCGAAAAGGGGCGTGCTTGTCAATAAAATAAATAAAACTATCATAAAAGTAAGACCAAGCGAGGTTAACATCACTAATGAGAAAAATCCTGTCCCACCGGAAGCGGTGAACATCGTGAAGGAAGGCTTGCTCATTCAAATTTTTAAGATTTCTTTTACAAATAACACGGGGCTTGTAATGGGGGATTTTGGTGTCCCTGATGGCGCCAATGAGGTCCAGTGTCATTAGCAAAGACACTGGAAACAGAGAATTTGTGGGGCCTGTTTGTGATGAAAAGGTCCAGGAGGGTTGATTTGTCTAACCGTTTGGGGTTAAGACGGGTGGGGCCATCAATTATTTGTGAAAAATCGGAGGATAAACAGTAGGCTTTAAGATTGTCAGACGCAGGAGAAAGCCAATCCCAGTTCAAATCCCCGATGAGGACTATTTCATTAAAGTGAAGCTGAGACAGGAGCTGCGTTAGAGAAGGCAGGGAGTCTAAGGAGGCAGAGGGGGGTCTATAGCAGCCTACAACAGATAAGCACTGGCCTCCTGACAGATCTAAATTCAAAGCTAGAATTTCAAATTGCTTGGGAGCTGTTATGGAAAGCAGAACCTGAGCAGTAAGGTTAGATTTTACGTAGATCGCCACGCCCCCGCCTTTCCGTGCACGATCAGAGCGATAAATGTTAAAGCCGTCTATGGCAACATCCTTGTCAAGTATAGACTTGGATAGCCAGGTTTCAGAAACCACAAGTAGGTGAGCACCTGTCATTTCAACCCATATACGAATCATGTCCATTTTGGGAAGCAGGCTGCGAGCATTAATATGTATAATATGTAGACCAGGGGTATTCTTAAAATCATCAGGTGAGTTACAGGTGACAGGGGGACCAGGATTAGGCTGAATCCCAGACAGTAACAGCAGCAGTAGGATTAGACACTTCTGTTTAGATTTTGTCACAGTGTTACCACAGTAGGAGGGTGAGTTCAAGTAAGAAGGGGCACTTATGTTACCAGGGCACAGGAAGCAATTCTGTAGAAGCATAATGGCTGGGAGCTGTGCAAAACAGGCAAGACTATTTAAAATTAAACGAGCTCACAGATACTGGAAATAAAATGAAGCTAAAACAGTTTTGACTCACGCAGGAACCTTTACCAGGAACACTCGCTCCTGGAGAATGGACGAAATCAAGAGCGGGCATATAAGTGGAAGGGGGAGGGGTCCACGGGACTAAAATAGGTAAAAATGCAAGTAATAGAAACATGCGATAAAATGAGGGGATGAGCAGTGCCATCCTTGCTAGCTGGCAACTAGATGGACACTGTCCGAAAAGTCAAGACAACTCACAACCAACACACGGAGTAGGCATGCACGGTGAGATGGTAGTTGGACAATGGGTCTGTGCCACGGCAGGAGGCAATGGGGCTGGAGATCTAGATGGAGTAGGCTGCAGGCCCAGGTAGAGCAAGTTGCAGGCCCAGGTGGAGCAGGCTGCAGGCCCAGGTGGAGCAAGCTGTAGGCCCAGGTTAAGCAGGATGCAGGCCCAGGTTAAGCATGATGCAGGCCCAAGTGAGGCAGGCTATAGGCCCAGGTGGAGAAGACTGTAGGCCCAGGTGAAGCAAGCAGTAGGCCCAGGTGGAGAAGACTGTAGGCCCAGGTGGAGCAGGCTGCAGGCCCAGGTGGAGAAGACTGTAGGCCCAGGTGGAGCAGGCTGCAGGCCCAGGTGGAGAAGACTGTAGGCCCAGGTGGAGCAGGCTGCAGGCCCAGGTGGAGAAGACTGTAGGCCCAGGTGGAGCAGGCTGCAGACCCAGGTGGAGAAGACTGTAGGCCCAGGTGGAGCAGGCTGCAGGCCCAGGTGGAGAAGACTGTAGGCCCAGGTGGAGCAGGCTGCAGACCCAGGTGGAGAAGACTGTAGGCCCAGGTGGAGCAGGCTGCAGGCCCAGGTGGAGAAGACTGTAGGCCCAGGTGGAGCAGGCTGCAGGCCCAGGTGGAGAAGACTGTAGGCCCAGGTGGAGCAGGCTGCAGACCCAGGTGGAGAAGACTGTAGGCCCAGGTGGAGCAGGCTGCAGGCCCAGGTGGAGAAGACTGTAGGCCCAGGTGGAGCAGGCTGCAGACCCAGGTGGAGAAGACTGTAGGCCCAGGTGGAGCAGGCTGCAGGCCCAGGTGGAGAAGACTGTAGGCCCAGGTGGAGCAGGCTGCAGGCCCAGGTGGAGCAGGCAGTAGGCCCAGGTGGAGAAGACTGTAGGCCCAGGTGGAGCAGGCTGTAGGCCCAGGTGGAGCAGGCAGTAGCAGGTAGGCTAGGCCCAGGGGGTAGCTGATGAAGGAGGCCGAGGTAGAGTGACCCTCTCAGTCCACAGAGCAAAATAGGATCCTGCTGCAGATCTAGGCTATGAGGCGAGCCACACTGCAGCAGAGGATGGTATTGGTGGGCAGGCAAGCAGTAGATAGTCATCCAACATTGGACTGGATTGTAAACAGAGCTAGCAGAGCTAGCTAGGCTAGGGCAGGCTACTGCTAACAGAGCAGAGCACAAAGTCACAAGGAGTTGTTTCAGAAACAGGAGAAATAGTCCACCGTTTGTAGAGCAAAAGTAGATGCTTTGATACCTTTACAACTGGTAGTACAAATCCATGTCAAAAAGGAGGATGAAATGCTATAAGTCCATTAAAAATCCAATAAAATAAAATAAAAATCTTCTATTTCAGACAAACATTTGTGGAGCTGTGAATCTGCTGCTGCTGTTCACAGGGTGGGCGGAGCTATATTGATGAAAAGCCTGCACCGTTGCACACTGAAACATGAAGTTCAACCCGAACACCGTAGCACACTATTTGCAGATTGAACACACCCCTTACAACACCTTAGTTTTCTTCCTGGTCTGATAGGAAATAGGAATTGTGAGGATGTCAGGAAGGAGAGAAGACAGAAAGGCATGCTGAAAACTACATGGGCAGCAAAGTGTTTGTTTGAAATGCGGAACATATTTTGAGTAGTTGTTTTAATGTACCTTGTTTAAACTGCAAAGAACATTTTCTGAGTTGTCAATGTGCTTTGGTGACCCTGACCAGCAAGAAACTCTTATTTTCCCTGGCCTGCTTTCAAATGGATCTACAGGATCTCTTTGGATCTCTCTTAGAGCTGAACTTAACAAATCTTGGTGAGCTAATCTTTATTGCTGTTTTGCTTGTTATATGGGAAATATTTTTAGAACAACTTTGTCTTTGGACTATGAAATTTCTATCTAATTTCCTCGCCTAGACTATTCACTATAGTCTAATTTTAAAAGGCAATATCACCATTATATTAACCGAGATGCCACAACTAATGATAATCCTGCTGAATGTATTGCCATACTCCTTGACTACATCTGTAAATTTGATGAAAAATGCACAATTTACTGTATGATGCAATTCTATAAACATAGGGGAGGATGAAATACACTTGATTCATATTTCATAGCTTCCTAGCTTTCAAATAAGGCCAGATGCATATGGACCTTATGGTTGCGGTTGCGTAGCCATCCTGATTTAGGTCTGTCTGTCTAGGTGAGGGAACAGCCCCAAAGCACCCTGCACTTAAAGGGTTAAGAGTGTAAGCGGCTTGTATCTGCCAAGATAAATTAATCATGCCTCACCCAATTTGTTTATATTTCCATATTCAATGTTGGAACTGAGCATTATGACATTTTATCTTTAAGTAATATTAATCCTGTTTTATGAAATAAACTTCAAGTGTGCCTTGATCTGAGCCAGTACAGACTTTAAAATCCACACAATATGTAACTTGCTTGACAGCCACTTGGAAGTTTGTTGTTTTCCGAATCGTTTGGCTCCACTGGCTCGTCATACACATGATCAACAAAGCAGCACTCACTTCAATAAAACGTCAAGTTTTAATTTATTATTATAATAATTTATTCGTGCTGCGTGCTACTACTCCCCAGATGTGTATTCTAGTAGAACAAGATTGCAGGAAGAACAGGCAGTCCAATTTGGAAAGTTTTCACTGATACAGTATACAGAAATAAAGTGATACAGTGATGTTATGGACCCAAACCGCTTTTTATTTTTTGTTTTTGCTCCAAGTGAAATATTTTATGGTCACTCACGATTCAGTAGGTCAATGGCTGGCTTGGTTCCAGCCTTAAAACTCGTTATATACGAGGGATCAGCCAATCAGCATTTTGGTAAACAAACGGCATCACGGCAATGGGACCCTATGGAGCCTGAGCTTGAGCGTCTCACTCTAGACCGACTGTGGTGTTTACATTTTAAAAACTGCGACAGTTCACACAACTTTAACACGACATGCATATATTATACATCAAACTCTTGAGCTACTTCTGCTCTCACTCAGAATGTCAAAAGATAAGCGATGTGATGTATAGTTTTTAGGATATTAATGTTTGTTTGGCACAACTCATACTAGTTAACTGCTGTGGGGTTCCGCATTTCTGGGTGGTTGAGACGTGCTGATTCGTCCTATAAGGATTTTTCGAAATGTCTATGGGGAAAATGAATGTGGAATTCTCTTCCGGGCCTGGAGACATCATGGAAAGTCACGTGACTGTTGAGCTCTATAAAGAGATGGGCGGAGTGTGTGTGACGTCACCCACTGGTTTATGGACTGATTTGAAGCCTCTGGCGTTTGGGCCGCTGCCATCTTGGTTCTCCCGCAGCAGGCGCGAGACCAGGGGTTTCCCACAGAGCCACAGCTCTGCCTGCTATTGGGCCGTGATTGGCAAGCTGCACAATCACTGGACAGGCGACCTGTCAATCATGCCTAAAACATTATTTTTTATTGTCTATTCTATTTTAATCTAAATTGGTGAGTTATATAAAAATTCAGTACAGTTGTCATGAAAGGTGAATTCAACTATCGGCTACAGACCAAAACAGTTTATTTTTTAAAATCCAGGCTGGAAACATGTTTATTTACTCTGTAAATCAGGCATTTTAACATTGGGGATGAATGGGACAGGCTCGCTCTTGCAGGCAGCCTCAAGTGGCCATTCAAGGACCTGCAGTATTCCTGCGTCAATGTGACCAAGACATCCTGACCCCTCGGGTTTATGAGAACTTTTCAAACAATTAGGTAAACAAATCAAAAAAAAAGTAAAAAAAAAAGTAGTCAAGCTAAAAACAAGGCTGTTTGTCCTAGTTGACATTTTGGAGATACACGGTTTTCACCCAACAACCGTGATGCATTTACAGCTAAATCAATTAAACTGCCAGCATGGGGTTGAGAGACAAGAGCATCTATAGGGACTATCACTGTTGTCCAGTGTTGGGCAAGTTACTCTGGAAAAGTAATTAGTTACTGATTACTGATTACTCCTTAAAAAAGTAATAAAAGTTACTTTACTGATTACTTTTTCAAAAAGTAACTAGGTACGTTACTAGTTACGTTACTAGTTTCTTTTTTTTTCTTTTTTTTTTTACCCCAAATACCTTACACTTAAGTTGTTACATGTCTAGCATGTCACTGTATTAATTATTTTCGCTTTGGTATTTGGTATTGGCTATGTTAAAAGAAACGCTTCACACTGGAAAAGACGTGAAATGATAGTCAGTCAGACAGTCAGAGTGTGAAAGATGTTGTTACTGTCGGAGTGGTAATAAAACAACACAGCCTCAAGTTCAAGTTCAAGTTCAAGTTGACTTTATTATGTCCCCGAAGGGCAATTGGTTTTGCAGTATAAGCCATACATACAAAAAGTGCAATTGACGTATACAATACAATACAAGGGTGGTAACCTGAGTACAGAGGGCTAGAAGGCCAAACAACAAGAAGTCTTCACCAACCAACCTGTATGTGCAAAATCACAATATACGCTGAACTCGGTAGCATCTGCTACAGTGATAAAAACAATAGGATTTAAGACCAAAATAGAAGATAAAGGATCAGAAACGATAAAAAGATAAAAGTATAAAAATATAAAAGCATAAAAGAATAAAAAATGAAATAAAAAAATGAAAGGACAGTGCTAAAAATGACCATTTGGGACCAGAAGTAAAGTGCATATAACGCATCCTAAAAACAGCCACAGCAACAGCAACTAACTCAATGCAAACGTTTCAAGCTTCGTTGCTGAAAGAAAAGTGATGATCTGTCAACATTCCCTGGGCCGTCTGACGGTCAGAAGGCTTTGACGAGAAGGTTAGGAAGTAACAAAGTGTACAACACTTACCCAAAGTGTATCTGTTAATCCAGTGAACTGTTACACCACCCAAGTCTACCTCACCCAGCGTCGCCTTCAAGTTAGCCTCCATCCCTATGCTCCATCCCCGCATATTCTCTCTCGAGGTAGCCAGCCAACGTCTTTCTCTGTGTGGCTGTGGCAGCTGGATATTGTTCTTCGTGGCTATTTTCTCTATGATGCATCGTTAAGAGGGCGAGTCAACAGTGCAAATAGGTAGCATCTGCCAAGCTGCTCGCACATAGTTTACAAAGGACAATAATGTTCCAGCTTTTGAACGCATATTTCTCTTGCTCGTCTCCTTCTGACTCGGTTTGTTTTGAAAGCCGGCGTGCAGCTCTGAGCTGTCGCCGCACATACACTATGATGACGTATATATGTGCGCGACAGGTCTACCTGAGTCCGTGAGGATCAAATGTTTTCTTTTCTTCTTTTACATAAAAAACACTGCATTCTGGCAGGCAATGATGTAACGCAATAACGCATGCACTACTTGGATTAGTAACTGTAACGCGTTACTAAGTAACGCGTCACTGCCCAACACTGCTGTTGTCAGTCCGTAATGTTACATTTTACAGATCATGCAACGACACCCAGTAGACCTTGAGGTCTGTGTATCCAATGTATATTTCCAAGCTGCATGGCAAAGACCACAACTTTTCTGCACTTCGCTGACTCTCTACTATACTGATACAAGCACTGTGTGACATTTCCAAGCAATCAATAGCTTCTTAGTGCATGACATTTGCACGCAGTTCATAATTTGGTGGACCTCGAGATTTTTATGGATTTGACCAAAGTGTACAGGAAAGGTTGAACCAGTGATCCAGACAGTGCAGACCTTAACATTTAGGATGCCTGCTGATTATAGACCATGTAGATATTGATGTATTTGATTGATGTGTTCTGTGTGTGTGTGTGTGTGTGTGTGTGTGTGTGTGTGTATGTGTGTGTGTGTGTGTGTGTGTGTGTGTGTGTGTGTGTGTGTGTGTGTGTCCACCATAACCACCAAGAAATCTTTGCAGCCATTTAAGATCGAGGCATGAAGTAACTACCAGAATGCTCATAGGGCTGTGGAACAAAAATGAATCTGTGACCTTGGCGTAGGCATTGTCAAGCACGTGTGTTGCAGGGCTTTGTTACAAATGAGTTATTTACCAGTAGATAGGATCTGATATATATTTAAAAAGAAAAAAGCTATTAATAGAAGAGCATCTAATAGAAACCTGGATACCATCTTAGAGGCAAAAGGTGGATGAGCTGGTGATTGGGGTTATCAAGTATTCATTTCCCTGTCAAATTAGCCTATTGGTCTCAACCACATTAGGCTAATAGCACAGCTGAACATGCGAGCAGGAAACAGCCCTCTTAAGCATATACGTAATAAATAAACTCTGTCACTACTTGATCTGAGTCACTGGGAGATCCGAGTCACACATGCGCAATGTCGCTGTCATCCCGAGCTAAGTCTCGTTGTACGACATGTTAGATGATAGCTAGCTTTGGTGAACCGAAGTAGTAGTATCCAGTTATGGAATTTTATTGAATATTTATTATATTTAACCTTTATTTATCCAGGGAGGACCATTGAGAGCAAGCTCTCTTTTTCAAGGATGCCATGATTACAGCATATAAAACAGTTAAAACAATTCAAATTAAACCTATTTCAAAAAAATTGCGGAACGTATAAAACAATAAAACCCACTTGAAAATCACAGGTGCAGACAAATAAGATGGCTACGTAAAGCAGGTGCAATCCGTATGCAATACATCCTCAAGTAGCGCCTTGAACGTCTCTATGGAGACACGAGTGATGCTTGTTCCATTTATCAGCAGCATAAAAGGTGAAAGCAGTCTTTCCTTACTAATTCATAACATAACTATATAACCACTAGCTTTGGTTAATTATATTTATCACCATTTTATCCACTTTATTATTACTTTATCCCCACTTTGGGGTTGTTTGCTAATGGGTTTGTTTGCTCAAACATCAGTTTATCAGTTAGCTATAGCAACTTGCTAATATTAGCGTTTAATATAAAATGGCCATGGCAACATACATTTTTTAGTTGGCTATTCAAGTGTGAAACGATACATTTTTTCTTTCCAATTGAAGATACATACTAATCTGTGGTAGTTAGCTAATGGCTAATAGCTAAACGGAGGTCTGTGCTGTAAACCGTGACTCACATCTACAGCTCAGCCAGCGACAGTGCATAGATCCCAGTGACTCAGATCACATCACCCCATTTACACCTGGTTTTTAAATGTGACCTGTATAAGTTATCTGGATAAGGAAAAATGCATGCAAAATGAAAGGTGTAAATGTATCCAGATCAGGATGTGATCAGAACTTCCTGACCACATTTGGAGGTAGTCTGGCTCGCATTGTGTTCAGATCTTTTACACTCCATTTACACCTGGTATTTAAATGCAACCATTATCCAGGATCCTGGTCGCATTTAAAAACCAGGTGTAAATGGGGTGTAGTGACAGCCTCATTACATCAATTACTAAAACAAAACAACATAGAGAACATAATCAATGACTTTCTTCACTTTATAGCTACTGTAAGTATTAGACTTATCAATGCTGGTGAATTCAAGCTTGTTCTGCTGTTGCACTTATACATCGCTCTGGAGAAGAGAATGCCCAGAATGTCTGACCTCATCTTGACCTGGGTTCATGACTGAGATTACAATAAAATGTGCCTTTCATGATGCTCAAAAACAGCTTAGAAATTTTAATCGAGCAAATGTCTCCTCTGTGAATCATGCACGCTTTTATTTATTGACACACTGTAGCACTTGTTGATCAAAAATGATTCGAGCGACGCGTGTGGATACTTGTTACATCCGGAGGCGAATTTTCCACTGGGGACAGGGGGGACATGTCCCCCCCACTTTTCAAAACCTTGATTCTGTCCCCCCCCCACTTTTTAAACTGAAAAAATCATGGGTAAACTGAACAAATCATGCTCAATACGCTACTGTTTGACCAGCCATCATATTATGGCTGAGAATGTTAATTGAGTTGCTAATTATAAGCTATAGGCTACTCCAAAAGATTGCCACGGATTTCCTCGTCTGTAAAAAGTGCCCTCTCCAGACCCTGAATGCATTTCTAATGGCGCTCTGTATGGTATTTCCCCTTTCCAAGCTGTCCCTGAAGGCAGCACTCACAGTATTGTAACAGCAAATTTAACTTTTGTACTAATATTATTCAGTTTGTGGAGTTATTTTTCTGTGACAAGTATCATCCAAATGTTAATTTAAAATGAGATATTCCTCTAAATCTGGCTAAAAACATTAAAACTTTTTTGCCAGCCTCTGCCCCTCTAACATTCTCTGCATGTCCCTGCTGCTCTATAAAGGGTTAAGTGATGAGAGGAAGTGAACATGGTAAGCAGTGAACATGGTTGAATTTAAAATAAAGCACACTAATAATAATAATAATAATAATAATGATAATAATAATACAACCAACGTGATTTCAATATGGCTCTGGCTTTCACATCAGTATTGTTCTATACCTTGTTCATGTCACCTGCTTTCATATCAGAGCTCTGATGAGTTGGAGGAGGTGGTGTCTAAAAGCAGGGTTGGGTAGGTTACTTTTAAATAGGAATCCCTTAAAGTTACTTGTTACTTGTTAAAAATTGTACTTAGTAACGTAATCCGATTACCACTATTTAAAAGTAAAGTAGGGATTACTTTCAGTTACTTTTGGATTACTTTTTTTACTAAATCCAGGAATGTCCCATTGGGATACAAGATCTCTTCTTCCAGGGAGTCCTGGTCAAGAGTCCTGGCTAAAACCCTTATTTAACTAGATGAAGCATGTTTTACCATTGATAACCAGATAAGAATGTTTATACCAACATGAAGTTAAGGAGAATACAACAAGAGTTATTTTTAAGACCACTTTAATTTACGTTATGGGTATTTTTCATGATGTGGAGTGGAAGACGCAGCTTGTTGCTTTAATCTTGAAACACGACGTCTATTTTTCCTTTTACCGCGCGCGTGTCTCTAGCGTGTCTCTACACAAATAGACACAATCACACAAATAGACATTAAAATGATATTTTACAGGGGCAGCCACAGCCAATCAAGGCTCGTTTTGATTTGAGACCGGAGGATGAGCGGAGCTCACAGCTGCAGTTCTCCTGCCCTCTGAAAACCACATAGGCTACAACGTGGCTTCGTTCCTCCCCTCCCCACCACACACACACAGACACACACACAAATCAATACTGCCTCGATTACGAAGTGAGCCCAAGCGATCTTCAGTTAAAATCATCATTGTATTGTTTATAGCAAATTTAATAAAAGGTAAACTCTATAGGAAGACAGTTGGCAGACAGACAGACAGCAGCGCGCAGCAGCCACGCTGCCTGTGTGGATGCCGTGGGCGTGCCAGCCGCAGCCAGCACGCCACGCACACCACACGCACTAGGTAGGTACAGGCAAGATGTGTGTCCCGGCCGTAAGTGAAAGTAAAAACCTC
The DNA here is from genome assembly GCF_964638095.1 of Poromitra crassiceps. Classification (NCBI taxonomy): domain Eukaryota; kingdom Metazoa; phylum Chordata; class Actinopteri; order Beryciformes; family Melamphaidae; genus Poromitra; species Poromitra crassiceps. The sequence goes on from NC_139623.1 coordinate 39,150,586, forward strand.
TCGCCCCATGATGCAGACTAGAGCAGCGTTTGTCAGCACGGGTGTCCGGCGGAGAAATTCAATGCAGATTTTCCACTGCCTGGCAGCTCGTTCAGCTGACAGCCCCACACACAAGCGCCTTCCACATGGAAGACGCTTGATCTGTCTAAACACTGAGCGAACGTAAAAGTGAAATGCTTGTTATATTTCCATGAGGTGAATGCACTCGTGGGAGAAGGCATGCCTCTGTCATCATGAATGCTGCCTGCAGCTGCTGCTGTTGCTCCGCCTCGCTCGTCCTCGTCACAGTCAGTCACCAGCACACAGTAGACTACACCGTTTTTTGTTGTTATTTTGTCAAATTAATGAAGAGGCAAGGGCGAATGTAACGCCGTTACTAAACCCCCGTTACTGTAATCTAGATTACACATCTTAAAATGTACTGTGACAGATTACAGTTACCGTTTTTTTGTAATCAGATTACGTAACGGCGTTACATGTAATCCGTTACTCCCCAACCCTGTCTAAAAGGCATGTATTTAGTGGTGTGTGTAGTTCTTCATAGATCTAGCCTCTTAATCTTCCCCTCAGAGTGCACCAAATTGATGCATTTTACTTTAAAATGTAAAAAAAAATCTTATGGGATGCCCCCGGACCCCCCTAGAGGGTCGGCACTCTACATTTTATTGTGTCCCCCCCACTTGTGAAAGCAGGTATTACATCTATTGTAAGAGAACTATGCTTGTCTGCTTGGAAGGTGCGCTGAGTGGACAGTGACCACAATCAATCAAGGGCACGTGGATGGTTGCGCACCAGGCGAGCTTTGAAGTGTCTGTATGAGTATGTCCAGCTCTTTTTGCGATTTCCAAGGCTTTCAGCTGAATGACGGCTGTGGTAATGGGCGGGCAAACCATCATCCTGTTTTTCACTCATGTACAGTATTCACACACACCTACATGCACACACATCACACACACACACACACACACACACACACACACCTACACACCTACACACACACACACACACACACACACACACACACACACACACACGATGGGGACTCGCTTGAGAGGAACACTCGTTCGGTGCTATCTGTTCTTGTGATCATGCCATTTAACACGTTCACTGCAGATGCTACCTATTTGCACTTTTTTTTTGACGGTGGGACGTGGATCTAACCCTTTTACATCTCCTATAAAAATATGAGAGCCACCGAACGTGTACAACCCATTCCACCGACCCACTAAGTGGCGACAGTGCTCTCCAGAGTAAAAAAAGCCGAGCCAAAACTGCAGGGGAAAGCGCGAGGAAACCATTCTCATACTGTAGAATGGTTTGGCGAAAACGCTTTCGGTGGCGCACAACGGTGGGGGGTTCCAAAAATAGACTGGGTGCACACTTTGAAACACGCAGCATAAATAAGCCCAGAATCGCAAAAGCTTCATCAAAGTTCTCAACCGAAACCCCAAGAAACGAGCGAGCCCATCCAGACTCGCCCAACGAGGGGCAGCCAGGCAGCAGACAGGCAGCAGCAACTCGCTTGTGACACACCCGCTGCAGAGCAAAGGAGGGAGGAGGAGAACGCCCACGGAGGGAGGAGTTTGAAGGAGAGGGGGGTTTCCTGCTGTTATGGAGGAAATTACTGTTCAAAACTATTGTTTAGATGTCTGACGTCTTACTGATGCCAAAAATAAATGGTTAAAGTGACTGTTCTATCGAATTTCACAAAAAGCCATTTATCTCAGCTTAAATTTTCAGACGCTGAAACCATGCTGTATTCAACTGCTAATGCCTCCATAACTACTAACTCTACAAACTAACTCTTTTAGACAGAGAAAGCACACATTCTATTAGTTCTTTTGAGATATTTTGTATTCACAAAATCCTAGCAGAAAATAATCCTCGGCTCTTGAAAGATGAGCCAGAATCCTCAAAAAAAAACCTTGGCAGAAGCTACCTACAGTAAAAAAAAAACTGCTGGCAGTGAATGTGTTAAAAGTCTAGACCCACGTTTTCAGACATTCCTCTAGTAAAAAAAACCTCTTATATTCAGACCAATACAGTATATGTGGGGCGGCTTTAGCTCAGGAGGTAGAGCGGGTCGGCCAATGACGCAAGGGTTCGATCCCCGCTCCCTCCCAGCTGCCAATCATTGTGTCCCTGGGCAAGACACTTAACCCTCCTTGCCTCGTATGATTGGTATGATTGGTATGAATGTAGACATGAATATTATTATTATTATTCCTTTAAGCTGAATTGGGGGTCTTGGTGCACATGTAAAACTATGCTTAACATGTTAAAACGTAACTGTAATGTCTTAAAAATAATTTATTTTTAAAAACACTGGACTAAAAAAACACAATATAAAAAAAGACGTTTCAGTGTTCATCCAAACACCATCATCAGTTGTAAATGCAGCAGGAAGTAACTCTGGCAAACAAATCCACACAAGTCACATGACAAACACATGGCATGAAGTCACATGACTTCTTGAGATGTAGTCCTTAGTGTGTGTGTGCCAGAGAAGATGATGTCCTCAGCAGCTTACGGCGGTGCCCCTCCCCCCATGAGGTGGAGCATGTTGGTTTGTCCATAAAGCGTCGAGGAACAGTTTTTAACACAGCATTGTAGGCTGAGGACAAGTGATGTCTCCTCCTCTATTTAGTGAAGGTTGTTCCACTTTAACATAGATGGCCTCCTTCACCCCTCTTTCGCCCCCGTCTTCTCTGTCCAAGATGTGGACATCATGGACTTGGAAACTGTGTTGCTTTTGTTGTAAGTGGGTGTAGACAGCTGAGTCTTGTCCAGAGGAGTTTGCTCGCCTGTGTTGGGACGTGCGTCTACTGATCGACTGTTTGGTTTCCCCGATATACAGATCTTTGCACTCCTCGCCGCATTGGACCGCATATACCAGGTTGCTCTTTTCATGTTTTGGAAGCTTGTCCTTTGGATGGACCAAACGCTGTCTCAGTGTGTTCTTAGGTTTGAAATACACAGGGATGTTGTGTTTGAAGAAAACCCTTCGAAACTTCTCAGAAAGCCCAGCCACATTATGGAATGACAACATGGTTTCTTCTGACCTTGTGTTCAAACTGTAATGTCAAGTGTTTCAAGATTTTCAAGATTCAAGATTCAAGATTTTTATTGTCACTCCGTAGTATCACGTGTGAAATTCTTGTGCTGTAGGCTCCGTTACAACACAGTGCAAAAAATAAAAGATATATAAATAAAAATCAAGAGGCAACGAGCAATAGAGCAGTAAGACACGCCACAGACAGTGGCGTATTCACTGCCCATAGTGCAAATGGCATGAACATACTTTAAACATAATAATTAAACATAATAACATTCTGGCACCTCCTACTGACAAACTGTAGCAACATAGTTTCAGAAGGCATTTTCTAACATTTCTATTGTAGCAGGGGAACACAATGACAATGTTGTGGATAATTCAAATGAATTGTGTCTTCCCAGACGTATCAGTAGAACTAGTTCATAAACATCTCCCGGCATCATTTGATTGCCAGCGCGGCCCCTAGAAGAGAAACCACCACAGCAGGGTTTCAGCTTCCCCAGACTTTCCCTAATCCAATCTTACCTGGCAGGTTATGAGGTGTGCCAGACAGAAGAGGCTGCCAGTCATTCACATTCAGTTTTGGGAGGAGGCGCGCAGGTGCAGTTCACACATTGTGTGTGTGTGGGTGTGTGTCTTGGGGATGGGATGTGTGCAGTGTTGGGAGTAACTCATTACAAAAGTAACATATTACATGTAATATATTACTTTTAGCAGTAACTCAGTAATATAACTTATTACTTATAGGATTTCAGTATACCAGTTACTTTGTCAAGTAATCAAGTTACAAGTTGAGTTACATTTTATTAAATCCAAGCACATATTTAAAAAAAGATACAATCATTTCCTAATCAAACTGTGTTTTTATGCAAATAGCCACTATAGATGACAATAACAAAGGAAAATAATAACATTTAGAATCTTGGATTGTTTACACTGGCGGTTTCAAGGCGGTTGAAATTATTTTTAGGGATGGTCCCAGGGCGGCGATGTCATTCTGCTGCTACTGTTGTTTTGGTGAAAGTAATGCAAAAGTAGTGTAATAAGTTACTCTACACAGACAGTAATATTGGAAAGTAACGTATTACTTTCAAAGAAAGTAACTAGTAATATGTAATATATTACATTTTGAAAGTAACTTGCCCAACACTGGATGTGTGTGCGTCAGTGTCTGTGTGTGTGTGTGTGTGTGTTATGTGTCCAGTGTCCAGGAAGAAATGCTGCATATGTGTATACTATATGTATATTAGGGCTGTCAAACGATACATTTTATTAATCGCGATTAATCTTGCGATTAACTACAGTTAATCACGATTAATCGCATCTTTGTATCGCATGTTTAAAATGCCATTATTTTGCATTTCAAAGCATTTTTAATTAGATATTAATCATTCTTACCAGTGTGTCGTGATTGGGAATCAAATGAATGCAAATAAATGTACTTTGTGATCTTGAAATTTAGATTTATTTTCAATTCAATAGAAGTGCAATGTAGACAGGAGGTAACAATGTCTACAAAATGTATCTTGAATAGAAAATAAATGCACAATTGTAAGCAGTGCAGTATACGCTCCAGAACCGATACTTCCGGCGGCGGCGCTGTGGAGCAGTCAAACCCCAAAATGACACAGCCGAAGAAGGCTGTGTCTGAGCTAAAAACTTTGGCACTTCCATGTGAATAATGGCTCGGTATTGGAAACTGTGTATATTGATAACGTGTATATCGCGTGAAGCCATTGGAGCCGACCTCCCAGTGGTTAGACGGCCCGCGCATCCGAGACTCTGAAGGAAGAATGAGTGATGAGTCTCGCGCTAGCTAGCTGGCTGGCTGCTAGCTGGCCGCTAGCTGCTTTTAGGTGATAGCTCGCCTCAAACTCAATGTACTTCGGTGATATTTTAATTCCGTTTTACACAAGGTGCAAACTACGGCTCTTGATTTGTCCACTGTGCCATTTGGGGAGTTTTTTAAAGTAAAACGAGCCATTTAGAAGCGTATTGCTGTCGTTCTCTTCCATGCCTGCCCAAGCAGGAGACAGGAAACCAAACGACTTGACTACAAGTACGGGTGCGACGAAGAGACAAAATAGTGGCATGCGATTAACGTGATAAAAAAAAATTATAACGCGTTTATAGATGTTTTATTTGTGACTATAGCACTGTTTTGCGCCCTCTCACTCGCCTCACCTCTTCTTCCGTTCCCTTCTCCTGGAGTCCCCCAGCTGAGGCTGCGTATGCCAAATTGAAACTGTTTTTTTTCCACAGCCCCAGTGTTATGCCACCCGGACCCCTCTCTACAGTTCGTGGAGGTGGATGCCTCAGAGACGGGGGTGGGAGCCATACTGTCCCAGCGGTCTCCAACAGATTCCAGGATACATCCCTGTGCCTACTTCTCACTCACCTTAAACCCAGAAGAACGCAACTAATGTAGGCAACTGGGAGCTGCTGGCAGTTGTATTGGCTTTGGACGAGTGGAGACACTGGTTGGAGGGGGCTGAACATCCGTTTATTGTGTGGACTGATCATAAAAACCTTTCATATCTCCGCACTGCTAAACATCTCAACTCCCCCCAGGCCAGGTGGGCTCTATTTCTGGGGAGGTTCAACTTCACCATCACCTACCATCCGGGCTCCAAGAATGGGAAGCCGGATGCCCTTTCCCATCAGACTGAGCCAGAGAAGCCTTGTTCTGAACCCGAGCCCATCCTTCCTCCCTCCTGTGTGGTTGGTGCTGCTACCTGGCAAATCGAGACTCTAGTCCGCAAGGCTCAGCGTGCTCAGCCAGATCCAGGTAATGGTCCAACTATCTTTTTGCTATTCATTCATTCATTCATTCAATCTTTATTTAAACTCGAAAATTCATTGAGGACAAGCCTCATTTGCAATGATGTCGAGTAAAGAAATACATACATAATAAATACAGTAAATGTACAAAATGCAAACATAAACAATGGTAAAAATATAAAGTGTGTACAGTCAACCAAAACAAGTGCAGGTTATGGTGGTGGAATGGTTGGTGATCAGAGATTTAAACTGACCGAAAGATACCAGGGTATTGAGTTTTAGTGTTTGTTGAATGGTGTTCCATGTATGAGGTGCACAGTAGTTAAAAGCAGTTTTTCCAAGTTCCGTATGAACTCTTAGCTATGCTACTAGGTCTCCAGTGTTAGGTCTCCTGGAGTCCGCCGCACACTGGAGTTTCTCAAACGGTTTTGGTGGCCGTCCATGGCAGAGCCTTTGTGTCAGCATGCTCCATTTGTGCCCGCAGTAAAGTCTCCCACCAGCCTCCGGCCAGACTACTCCAACCTTTGCCGGTTCCCCATCGCCCGTGGTCACACATCGCAGTGGATTTCGTTACCGGTTTGCCTCTGTCTGAAGGTAACACAGTTATACTCACCATTGTTGACCGATTCTCCAAGGCTGTTCACTTTGTTCCCCTCCCCAAGTTGCCCTCAGCTGCGGAGATGGCGGATTTGCTGGTGCTGCATGTGTTCAAACCCCATGGTCTTCCCTGGGACATTGTTTCGGATCGGGGTCCACAGTTCACCTCCAAGGTGTGGAAGGCATTCTGTGGGGCAATCGGGGCCACGGCTAGTCTCTCATCCGGGTACCACCCACAGTCCAACGGACAGACAGAGCGGGCAAACCAGGACTTGGGAACGGCCCTGAGATGTGCACCACTCGTCATTCCGCTGACTGGAGCAAACAGCTACCGTGGGTCGAGTATGCCCACAACTCCCTTACCTGCTCGGCCACAGGTATGTCTCCATTCATGGCTTCGTTGGGCTATCAACCACCCCTTTTTCCCAATCAGGAGGATGAAGTGGCCGTTCCCTCAGTTCGTGCTAACCTCCAGCGTTGCCGTCAGATTTGGAGGGAAGCGCGAGTGGCCCTGCTCCAGGCGGCAGCCCGGAATCAGCGCCTGGCTGTCCACCGTCGCACCCCTGCTCCCGCCTACCAGCCCGGTCAAAAGGTATGGCTCTCCTCTCGAGACTTACCTTTGAATGTAGACTCTCAGAAACTAGCACCTCGCTATGTTGGGCCTTTTGAAGTGGACAAGGTAATTAACCCAATGGCGGTTCGCCTGAAGCTGCCCTCCTCTATGAAGATTCACCCAACTTTTCATGTTTCTCTACTCAACCCAGTGTCTTCCAGTCCATTGTGCCCTCCGGCTGAACCCCCATCCTCCCCCCTGGTTCGTGGATGGCGGTCCCATCTACACTGTACGGCGGATTTTGGATTCCCGCCGTTTCAATATCTGGTGGACTGAGGAGCGTTCCTGGATCTCGAAGGCTCTAATTGTGGACCATTCCCTGTTGAGTGACTTTTTCCGAGATCATCCAGACAAGCCTGGGGCGCCCGTTGAGGGGGAGGTACTGTCAGGAGACGACAGTAGTTGGGATTCTCTCCCTCCCTGTGTCCCCATTTTCCTTCTTGTTTGTGATTGAGTAATTGGTTGAGTGATTGGCAGAGTTCCTGCACCTGGTGGCTGGAGAAGTTACACGGCTGGTGGAACTCAACTCGTCATCTCCCTGAGCTTCATATACCCTGGTTTTCCTCTGCTTGATGCCAGTTTGTTTCGTCAGCTACGTGGTATCTCTCGTGACTTATTAGCTCCTTTACCTGCTGACATTCATGTTTGCTCAGCTCCTGTGTTTTTGGACTTTTCTTGACTGCTCTTCCTGTGTGCAGGTTCCACACTCCCAACCTCTTGCTGCTTGCTGCTAGTCGAGTGTGAGTACCCTCTGGATGAAGTTCCACCTGTCTGTTGCTCAGAAGACATCTGCCGGAACTGCCTCTGCTCACTCACACCACCAGATTCCATTCATTAAAGTGTTGATTTTTGACACTGTCTCCAGTTCTGCTTTTTTGGGTTCAGAAAACTCTTAATTGTGACAACAACACTTTGATCCCCCGTCTCACGGCAGGTGGTGACATAATAGTCTGCAGCCAGTTGCATCAGCACACATTGTGTTTTTATTTTTCACTTTGTATTCTTATTAATGAGAAACAGGTGACACAGATTGGCTGAAAGCCTGCTGTAACCAACACATACAGTCTGAAAGATAGCTTTTTTTTTAGATATCCTCCTGAGGAGCATGCCCCCAAACTCCAGTAGTCAAATGCAAGAAATGTGTCCAAAAGTAATCCAAAAATAACTGAAAGTTATCAGTTACATTAGTTTAATATTTTGACGCTTGGATTAAGTTACTGATTACAATTTTTAAAAGGTATCTGATTACATTTTTGAAGTAACCCTCCCAACCCTGTCTTTTGTTTCACAATGTTCTCCCACTCAGTCGCTCTCAGTCGATCTCACACACCATTATCTTCTGTCCGTTTCTTCCCTGTGACATTTTTTACCTAAAGGATGAATCAGTGTGACGTCACTTGCCACCCAGAAATGCGGAACCCCGCAGCAGTTAACTATGAGTTGTGCCAAACAAATGTTAATATCTCAAAAACTATACATCACATCGCTTATATTTTGACATTTTGAGTGAGAGCAGAAGTAGCTCAAGAGTTTGATGTATAATATATGCATGCCATGTTAAAGTTGTGTGACATGAAGCCTGCGTTAGTTCATTCAAGACATGATGTCATAGGCTACGCCCCAGCTGTACCAGCTGACAGCCTCTGTTTGGTTCACCGTTTAACCATTCTCCAATCACAGTCATTCTCACAACAAGGCGGTCCGTTTAAATATGGCAGCCTCTCACTCACTGATCTGTTCCCCACCTTGCTGATCGTTGCGGCTGCTGGCAACGCTTTGCCCCCTCCACCCCAGCCTCCACCTTTTAGATCAAATGCCATCATGTATTGTAGCTCTGGAGTCTGCATGGCTCAAAAAATGAATATGTTTCCATGTCCCTCTTTTACTTTCTATGATTTAAATGTATCTGGAATATTTTATTCCCATGGGGGATTTTGCTTGCTCTCCCTGCTCGGCGTAGCATGCTGCTGAGCCGAGTTCAGGGAGAATTAAATTAATTAAATATTAAATTAAATATTAAATTAATTATAAGAGCGGAGCCTTCAACGCCAAACATAATTGTACGCATTATATTCATTTATGCAATAAATGGTTAATTCTATGACTTGAATGTTCTTGAATGAACTGTCGCAGTTTTTAATGTAAACAGTCAGCTGGCTAGAGTCAGACACTCAAGCCTCCCAAAGCTCAGGCTCCATAGGGTTCCTTTGCCGTTGCCACCCAGTGACGTGGTTTGTTTACCAAAATGCTGCTCGGCTGATCCCCCGTATACCAGGTTTGACTTTGTGGATGCATTGTCGCTCTCATACCTCACCTCAGCTGAGCAGACTCACAGGCAGGAGACCGTCTTGTCTGGAGTGGAGAGGCAGAAAAAGAGTTTACGGAGATGAGACGTTAAGGCTATAGCTCATTAACATATCAGATATGAGAGAAAGCTGTACCGGGAAGTGGGGAGGCCTGGAGAAGAGAGGGGTCTGGTTTCATCCCTGCAACAGCCAAACCCTCCATCAACAACCTGTGTCAAAGTGGCCTTGAACTGCTACATGTTCACTGATTGTAAGTCACTCAGGACAATTAGTGGCTCTTATTGAAGCTTCCCAAGCCTTTTGCTGCTTCAGATAGCCACCCTTCACTGCCTGCTTTAGCTTTCAGTTGTATCCCAGGAGGTGTTTCTATCAAAGACGATAGGATTCAAGCAAGACGGCCCAACTTCAACTCACTTCCTGTCATTTTGTCACGTAGGTTTTGCACATGGTTTTCCACGGACACGCCCACTTAGGAGGCTTTCAGCAGGTCTGAGTCAATGGTTGACCACGCCCATTTAGGAGACTTGCTACTAACATTTCAACACGTTCTCACTCCGACCACGTAGCATATTGACGCTTTGTCCCGTCTCTTATGCGCCACTTGTTACTAACATGGTACCCTTGAGCGACCCATGAAACGACTTGGGCTTTCCCACTAAACTCAATGCAAACCCATACAAGTCATCTTTCACGCTTATGGCAACTGCTCCCCCATCAGCCTAACTGCTCGCCCATTAGTCAACTGCTCGCCCATTAGCGTCTGGGGGGAGGTTAGGTTTAGGCGTGGGGGGTGGGAGAGGTTAGGTTTAGGGTCTGGGGGAGGTTAGGTTTAGGCATGGGGGTGGGAGAGGTTAGGGTTAGGGTTAGGGTCTGGGGGAGGTTAGGTTTAGGCATGGGGGGTGGGAGAGGTTAGGTTTAGGGTTAGGGTCTGGGAGAGGTTAGTTCCTCCAGACCCTATGGGGAGCACTTGACTAACGGGGGAGCAGTTAGGCTAATGGGAGAGCAGTTAGGCTAATGGGGGAGCAGTTGCCATAAGCGTCAAAGATTACTTCCATGGGTTTGCATTGAGTTTAGTCGGAAAGCCCAAGTCGTTTCATGTGTCGCTCAAGGGTACCATGTTAGTAACAAGCGACGCACAAGGGACGGGACAAAGCGTCAATATGCTACGCGCTCGGAGTGAGAACGGGTTGAACATTTGTTAGAATTGGCGGAGCCTGCCGTGACCCATCTATAGTACAATATCTATGTTTCTATCTCTTTGAGAAAGGCCAGTTTTAGGTTTGCCTCACAAATCTGGGATATATGATAACATTTTATTAATCAGATAATTAAATGTGTATTCTAATTAATTAGATGCTCCTTTTGAATTTTCAATGCCCTCCTTTCAGGGTTGCACCGATGTGACATGATCTAAATGTAGCTCTCTTCCAGCTCTGGCTGTGGACTGGATAAATAGGCTCAGGAGTCAAGACTGTTTTTCTCCATTAGCTGTGCATCAATAGCACTTCCAATGCATGCCACGGCTAATAAGTGACCAGCTGGTGCTTAGAAACCAACCGCCCTGACGCCTTGTCAGGAAGCCTAGAGTCACAGTCCGCTCTCAGCTACCAAAACACATTTCTGGTGACAGCATGACATACGTTAGAAACAGAAAGGACTGTGGCACTCCGCTTCTGTTCTTTAATTAGCAGTACAGTAGGTGTGTCAGTGCCAAGTTCAAACTGTTGATAAAGATAGTGGGGGACCTGCACTTTATCAGTTTTCCACAGACAAGTCCCAGGCACATATGGACCCACATCACTCCCACTGAAAGATATCAGCATGTAAGGATTTGCAGTTGGGCAATATCAGCAGCTCATGCTCATATAAGAGATAATTCGCCTTTTTCACTTCTCACCCAATTCACCCATTGTGTGTCTAAAAGGCAGGAAGTAACACAGGTGCAAGCAGAATATTAATCAGGGTTTCCAACTTCCAATCCATTTAGTGATCCAGTGTCGGGGCCCTCGTTAATGTTCTGCTTGCACCTATGTTACTTCCTGACTTTTAGACACAACATGGGTGAATTGGGTGGGAAGTGAAACAGGCCAATAGACTAATGAATCATCAAATTTGATCCTATTGATGTTCCTAGGCAGTGGGCATGACACTACAGCACATGAGAGTGCACGTCTGATGTGAACAGAGTTGACACTACAGCACACGAGAGTGCACGTCTGATGTGAACAGAGTTGAAACTACAGCACACGAGAGTGCATGTCTGATTTGAACAGAGTTGACACTACAGCACATGAGAGTGCACGTCTGATGTGAACAGAGTTGACACTACAGCACACGAGAGTGCACGTTTGATGTGAACAGAGTTGAAACTACAGCACATGAGAGTGCACATCTGATGTGAACAGAGTTGAAACTACAGCACATGAGAGTGCACGTCTGATGTGAACAGAGTTGACACTACAGCACACGAGAGTGCACGTCTGATCTGAACAGAGTTGACACTACAGCACACGAGAGTGCACGTCTGATGTGAACAGAGTTGACACTACAGCACACGAGAGTGCACGTCTGATGTGAACAGAGTTGAGTGAAACCTGACAAGAGGTTATTCTCAAAATTAACTGTTCAACAAGGAGCCTGCTGTCCCACTTTAATAGCTATATTTTTCACATGCGAGGTAATTTGTGACATCAATTAATTTCTCTCCATCATAATGGCAAATGTTGAACGTGGTTTTCTCTGCAAAGTCTAATGTTGGGTTCACGTCAAAAACTAAACGTCACTCACTCAAGTTTGACTTCGCAAACCATTTGCCAAAGCCGAAAAATTTCAACTGGAGTGAATTTCGGGGCATTCGCGCTGTGAAATTTCGCTTCATTAACCTCATTAGTGCAGCCCGGGCGAAATGGCGTCTGCTCGCATGTTTGCATTGACTTTATAATGGTATCTCACGCACGAATTTTCGCATTTGTGTTCGGTGTGAACGCCCAGTCAAGATCAAAACCATTCTCTCCACCTCTAGTAGTAGTGAATAGGACAATTTTTTCAGCTCCAGTTACTGGTTGCAGTTTCAAATGGATTTAATTTGAGTGATTTTTACTGGCTAGATCATACTATTTTGATTACCCCATTAATATAAACCCCACTCATCTTGCACCCCAGCCAGGCACACAAAAATAACTTCTCAGTAATAATTTCCCAGTTGCTGGTTTCATCAAGGATGCATCATCTGCTGAGGTGCAGGCACAGCCGGCCTGTGGCGTACTCATTAAATGCCGTCGTTTAGGGCCACACCTGCCAGAGAAGGACCACATCATGGAATTGGGTGGGAGTAATTGGTTACGGTTGGTGTGTTTCAGGGCTATGAACACAATCTTGTTTAGGGCCACCAAATAAGGCCTAGGGCCGGCTCTGGGTGCAGGGAATTTGCGTCAAACGGTATCTTCAGCATTTTAATGTCTGCAACTGCACAGTAGGATGCCACAGCCTGCAGCAACAGAGATAATCATCTGGGTTTCTGAGGAACATAGCGTAATAACTATTATTTCAAGGTTGTAGGCTCAATTTGAACCGTTGTTTTGGGAAATGTACAATTCTTGAATTTAATGGAGAGAAAACAGGACTAGACTAACTTGGTCGTTGACACTGATTATTTGATGTGATCATTTGATGATGTTTTGGCGCCTGTGACTTTAGCTTCAGATGATTGTGCCTGACTGTTTATGTTTATTATGTTGACTGTTTATTATGCTCAATTAGCAGAAGCACCCGGAGCACAAAAGGTGAGAGAGAGCACCTTACCTGCCCACAGTACTATTAGGCTATGGCCACACTGATCCATCAGAAAATGGACAGAATTATAAAACGGATAGATTCATGTCTGTTGTGTTGTTTTTGAGATGACCTGGGGAAGCGCAGCACGCGGCACTCTGTAGTCAGGAGGACGTGGGTTCAGAGCTGGAACATACTGTAGCTGTTAGCCAGGCTCAAAACGCTGCGATAAAAACCTTAAACTACTTCAAGTCACGGAACTTCCATAAAGCCCACCAGCTTTGATATATGTTGCCTAGTTGTTGATATTAGAACAATAGAACAATTATTGTGGCTCTAAAATAAAGTTTTTACAGAGTTGCGGGTCAGGGCGGCGACTCGGACAGACGGATAGCTGTCTTTGAAAATGAATGGAAGTGAACAGAGAAATGAACACAGACGGACAGACACCACAGAGCCGTGTGGCCACAGCCTTAGGGTGCGGAAGGGAAATCCCTTTCCGCTCATTGCATGTCGCAAATAGAGAGCCGCAGGGATGAGTCTGGAAGTATACTTCCGGGTTCTTGAGAGGAAAAGTCTATGGGATTTAACATGGGGGTTTCGCTTATGCATAAAATAAGGTTTGTGGTTAACAAAAGTTTATGGGAACGCGAATCTTGGTTCAGCATGATAATCTTCACAAACAGGCATAAAGGTTATTCACGTTTGTGAAGAGTTCAGAGCTGCCAAGTCTCACCCATTGAGAGTGAGAGTCACGCAATTTAACCTCTTCACGCGCGCACACGCCACACTTGCTATTTTCACACGCTCATAAATGTTTTTCCCTCTCTATGATAATATTCCCATAACTTGCGGCTTGCCGTAGTTCGAGTCTGTCACAGGGTGAGCCTGCCCTATTCTGCCTCTGATTGGCTGACCCAGATATTCTTACCCTAGCTTTAACCAATCATCAGTCCCCCTGCCTAAATCTAACCAACCCAACGAAAAGCAACCACGAGTACCAACCAATTAGAGGCAGAGTAGGGCGGGTCATACAAACTCATTTTGATCATACAAAATATAGCCAGTCCAGGCAGGAGTAATGTTACACAGGCTGCTGGTGAACAGCGTGGCACATTGCTGCTGTGGGTTTAACAACAAACAACCGTGACTAATAATAGCAGTGTTAGTTAAAATCATCACGTATTTGCATGTGTGAGCTAATTCATACTTACTATGAGCTAAGGGGATTTACAGTAACATGTAGCTAGCTATCTTTTGAGACTGTGGGTCATTCATTCCTTAACTGCACACTTCGATTTTTAGCACGAGGAGGAGGCCGACAGTGCAGGGAGAGCAGCTGGCATGGGGGTGAAGACTGAATAATTACATCACAACAGTAATCCTAATGTTAATTTAAATTGAGATATCCCTCTAAATCTACCCTAAAAAAGGGCAAACAAATTTTTGCCGGCGAGGTTTGCTTCCCTTCGCTTCTCACTCCTAACTTTGGCTGAAACTTGGCAGCCCTGAGTATCATACTGAACCCAAATTCACATTCCCATAAACGTTTGTTAACAGACCTTATTTTATGCATTTAAGTGAAATCCCCATTCTAAAACCCCATAGGCTTTTCCACGGAAGAACCAAATGGCGGCGATTTCTGGATAAAGCCTAGGTCATCCCTGCGGTACTCTATGCCTCCGCCGCTGTGAAACAACAACAATGCTAGCTAGCAAGCTAGCAACCTACACACTGAAAATGCCAGGTTTTGGTGAAAATTTGGATTGTGAATTAAAGCAGGCCTGCTTGCTACTTTCGGTGGATGGTTGTAAAGATAACAGAGCCTTTTTTCCCACTATACAAGAGGAGCCGGACTCCCGTCTGCGCTAGTACAGCACGAAACAGAGAGTCTGACAAGCGAGACTAACTTTTGCCTGGTCCATAGCAGAAAATGTCACTTTGTATGCCTTTTTGTATTTAGTTTGTTTACATTTACACTGCATAATTGTAAGCCAACCAGGACTTGTAAACAAAAGTCACATGGGAGTCATGGGACTCAAAGTAGCTTGTTTATTGGACATAGTTTTGGGAAGCTGTCATCTCATCATTTGCTTTTCCGGTGTTAACTAGTTAAGAACACATGAAGAAATAGGTGAATATGAGTATCAGTTATAGACTGCGGTTTGCCCTCCAAGCATGAGGAACTGTTGACTATAGAGTGCCAAAGTTGCACCCTCTTCTGGGTTAGGCAAACAAACCAAGGGATTTCATCCGCCATTCTTTTTTACTTGGTCAAACCAAGTGATTCCACTATATTTAAAATCAGGAGAGGACCATATAACATTTAACTCAGAGGAAAACGACAACTATTTTTTTCGGATTAAATAAAAAAGCCAGACGTTTTGTTTTTAAGTTGTGGTCAGAGTGAAATGTTATGGTCTCTCCTGATTCTAAATATATAGCTGGATCACTTGGTTTGACCAAGTATAAAAAAAAATTATAAGCATTTTACGAAATGTCCATGGAAAAAAAGAATGGCGGATGAAATCCCTTGGTTCGTGTTACTTTGGCACTCTATTAGATATCAAATATTTGCCTTTTGGGCTGGTGTGCTAGCCTGATACTCGTGTGCTGTAGTTTGTTAGAATTACAAACCAACTCTGTTCAAACTGCATCCATTGAAACTAAACGGGACGATCACATGACTTCTCGCAAAACACTTTACTGACAGAACTGTATCTGCTCTGCTAGGTGCAAAACAGAGCGCTCAGCACATCAGCGTGGTTGGAACAGCTGCTCCCATGTTGATCATAAGACCACACCGGCACACCCAGATAGATTAACAACAACTTCACACCTGCCCAGATGAACAGGGATAAGGGTGTAAAATGCAACAGAGTTTGAATAAACCAAACTCCAAACAGACTAAAGTAAAGTCCCACACATGAGTGTGCAAAATTTGTTCTCCGCATTTGACCCATCCCCTGGGGGAGCGGTGAGCGGCAGCAGTGCCGCGCTCGGGAATCATATGGTGATCTAACCCCCCAATTCCAACCCTTTGATGCTCAGTGCCAAGCAGGGAGGCAAATGGGTCCCATTTTTATAGTCTTTGGTATGACTCGGCCGGGGATCGAACTCACAACCTCCCAGTCTCAGGGCGGACACTCAAACCACAAGGCCACTGAGCTGGCTACTTTCAGCCTGCCAAGACCAACATTCACAATGTATTCCAGTATCTTGTGCTTGGAGCGTAAACCTTCTTGACCTCACCTTTCTGACCTCAGCCGGGATCCTAGCAAGTTTCACACATTTTAAACTAGCAGCATCAGAATCCCACACTAATGAAAGTGCCTTCTTATCTCTCCTCATGAATTTTAATACAGACACACAGATTACATTTCTGTAGATACCGCAAAGCCAGAGGAAAGAAATGGCCAAGATTCAGATTGTATGCATGTGGAAGAACTCTTATTGTTTTATATGAATATATCAGCAAGGCAGGGGATGAAGAGACAGCAAAATGAAATTGTTCTTCTAAAAAAGCGATATGTGAAAATGGTAAAATCTCAGCGTACATCTTTTTGCCTAGATTCAAAAGCACATTATAAATGTGCTTTGAAACTTTTATCTTTCTTTTCCGGGATGATAAATTGTTTGATAAGTCTAATACTGAGATCAGGATGTTTTCTTTCTCTAATGGCGTGGTGCTGAAATCTGTGAGTTATTACTTCCACATTGGATTTGAGAAGGATTACCCTGAGATTATAATGAAGACAAGAGTCACATTCATAGATAGACTACATCTAGATGCTCATATTAAGTCAGTGATGAGTGTAATTACTGTATAATTTTCCGTGCTGTAGCCTATCTCAAGATGCAGGTAAACCTCTAAGCTTTAGAGGTTTGATACCAATGGATGCCTTAGATCTTCTAGTTTCTTCTGCTAACAGGATCTCCACTGTAGCTTTAAAACTGACCCTGCTACAGCCATTTGATTGCCTGTGAAAATCGGGAGTGTTGGCAGACCACTCGCTTGGGAATCCCTGCTGTAAAGCATGCCATTTGATCTCATGTTTAGTCTTCAAATTAAATGTTTCTAACAAGTAAATAAATCTGCCAATGAGCTGGCCTAATAATCATACTAGTTTAACTAGTTTAACTACATTTACACAAGAGACAATAGAGAGCCAAAGCCACGCCCCTTCCGTTAAGGCTCTTCGATGAGAGCCGCACTGGCAGGACAAAGTCAATAGGAGAGCCACTTTTACCGCAAAACACCAAAAGCCACCCCAACCAAGCACATCTGCCTACCATTTTTTTGTTTTATTGTTTTCCACACACACACACACACACACACACACACACACACACACACACACACACACACACACACACACACACACACACCCCTAGAAAATCTTTCAGGCCTGGAGGGATTTCGAAACGTACCCCGACCGCAACGGTGGGGGCCGTCACTGGCGATGCTGAAGTTTTAGCTAACCTGTTCACATCTATGTTCGCAATGGCATCCCAAGTATCATCATACTATTATGGGATGCGATGCGAACAATTGTATTATGGGATGTGCGTTTCCCAGGCAACGACACACATTGACACGTTTTGGAACAGCGCTGCACGCTGGCACAATACTCCTAAAAGCAAAATGCTTATTGTTTTGAATGATTTGGCACCTTCTATTACTGTCAACACCAGTATTGTTGTATTGTAATAATATGCCATAAAGGTTTATTGAAATTTTGGGGAGAGCAGGGGGGATTTTTTTTTTTTTTTTTTTTTTTTTTCAATTTCTTAGAGCCGCCAACTAAAGCTTCGAGAGCTGCCAGCGTCTCGCGAGCCGCACAATGAGGAACTACCAGCATCGGAAAAAATATGAGTGGTGCTGAGCTACGACTTTCGTGACTTGCAAAGTTATCTTTTAGATTGACAGACATCACATGTGTACTTCATGGCACAATTCAAACATCACATGTGTACTTCATGGCACAATTCAAACATCACATGTGTACTTCATGGCACAATTCAAACGGGATCCAAACATTATTGTCTCTCCCCGTTCACCACCACTTATATTTTTTCAGATGCTGGTTCGTGTGCTGAAGCAGGAAGTGTGCGTGACTTTGGCTCTCTATATCTGGAAACAAGGCAGAACAAGGAAGACCACTCCACATAAAATTGTGTGAATCATCAAGTGACATTTTCAAGAAAATATTTAATTCAAGAAAATTGTTGAAACAAGTTGATTTGCATTGGGACATGCTCTTATCCTATCAGTTTTCCCATACCCTCGCTCCGCATCAAACACTTCTCCTTGTTGCTATGCTGATGGGAGGATGCCTATTTGTCTTGTTTAATATCCCCAGAAGATCTGATGCTCTAATTTTTTCCCCCTTTTTTCGTGTCAGTGGTGAGGGGTCACCTTGTCCTTGAAAAAGAAAAAAAAAAAGGGGGGGGGGGGGCTTTGCTCTACATTCAGAAACCAGCTCAGGGACCTGAACGCGTCTTTACTAACACAACCATATACTGTATGACAGGGGAAATTACTGCCACTGAACACACACACAGATGCACACACACACACGGACGCACACACACACACACACACACACAGACCTTTTTCCCTGTTCGTATATAACTGAGAAAATAAAGTTGTTGACTTTGTTTCGACTCGTGGCAATTTCTCCAATTTTCAACGCTCTATCACTGACCCCTGTGAGGGAAAAAGATGGAAAGTGGCAAAGAAACACCATGACCCCCCCATCTCAGTGGAGGTTCAACTAATTTTCAACATTTGCGCCCTCTTTTGAGCGCTGTTGTCCTCTGGAAAGGCCCGAATGCCAGACTGTGTGTGTGCGTGTGTGTGTGCGTGTGTGTGTGTGTGTGTGTGTGTGTGTGTGTGTGTGTGTGTAGGGGGGTGATACGATTTACCATAAATAAGAGAGAGAGAGAGAGAGAGAGTGTGTGTGTGTGTGTGTGTGTGTGTGTGTGTGTGTGTGTGTGCATGTGTGTGCATGCGTGTGTGTGTGTGTGTGTGTGTGTGTGTGTGTGTGTGTGTGTGTGTGCGTCCGGCCACCTCAGAACACCATTTAGATTACTTTCACCTCATCAGCCTGCCCACACTGGGCCATTGGGACATACAGTACACTCCTGAGAATAGATATTTTCATTGCATCATGTGTGTGTGTGTGTGTGTGTGTGTGTGTGTGTGTTGTGTGTATGGGAGAGATGAAGAAAGAGAATGAAGGATATAGTGGTTGAGGACTGAGGAGGAGAGAAAGGCGGTGAGTCAGAGGAAACTCTTCTGTAATTAAGCACAGAGAATTGTCCGAAGACGACACGTCTAGAGAGCCTGTCTGCATCATCGCGGAAAGGTAAATGAATGAAGGAATTGACATCAGTGTGTGACTAACTGACTAACTGACTAAAGTGAGTAACTTTCTATGAGGGCTGCAGTTTCACACACCCACGCGCATCCTAACTTCAGACGGGCTTCAGCCCTCCAAGGTCATGAGCAGCGGCCGCTTCAAATGAGATTCCAAAAACTATTTCCACCTACTCTTACAAAATGTTTGACAGCACAAAATGAAACAAATTTAACGTTTAACAGATGGCAGGTCATTTTCTGATGAACGCGTTGGCGTATTAGAAACTTGAAAAAAAAAGTTCTTAACCGCAAACATGTTATGTCATTTTATGAGTTGATGACATTTTACCTGACTATATTCTCAAATACACTACTGCCGCATGCGCTGGGACGCGTCATCAGTGATGTTATCTGGGGTCGTAAGGTGTTTCGGGTCTGTCAACATCATACACCCTCGCCCAGTATACCCAGCCGAGGCCAATTAAGACCCCGACTCGCGTCCCAGAAGCCGCTCACGGATCAGCCTTACTACTCTGTCTGCAACGTTGCCCGCGGGAGGGGTAAGCAAGAACACCCAATCCGCTGCAATAGAGCTAGTGCTACGCCGCAGTATTGGCCCTTCGGTGCATGGAGGATCTAGGCTCTGTGGGTTACTCCCGGCCGTGCTCCTCCTCCGTCTCACCAGACCCTCCCGTGGCAAAGGCAATCCAGAGGCTGAGAGGATGCCTCAAGGACGCCTCAAGAGGGCCTGTGCGCTGCACGTCATTTACCTGCGTCGAGCACCTCGCTCTAGCCTGAAGGACCCCAGGCCGCGCCGATCTTTGCGCAGATTTTCAGGAGGCTAATCCGTAGCGTTTGTGGATTTCTCCCTCACGAGAGAGCCAAGATGGGGTGCTAATCCCATCCCGTACCGGTTGCCGTCTCTCCGGCCGTCAACTGTCTCTCCAGCTCGTCACCAAACTATACTTGGTTGTCACCTAGTCTTTCCTAAGTGTCACTGGCCAGAGGCAAGCCAGAATTCTATATTTTCAAATACACTACTGCCGCATGCGCTGGGACGCGTCATCAGTGATGTTATCTGGGGTCGTAAGGTGTTTCGGGTCTGTCAACATCATACACCCTCGCCCAGTAGACCCAGCCGAGGCCAATTAAGACCCCGACTCGCGTCCCAGAAGCCGCTCACGGATCAGCCTTACTACTCTGTCTGCAACGTTGCCCGCGGGAGGGGTAAGCGAGAACGCCCAATCCGCTGCAATAGAGCTAGTGCTACGCCGCAGTATTGGCCCTTCGGTGCATGGAGGATCTAGGCTCTGTGGGTTACTCCCGGCCGTGCTCCTCCTCCGTCTCACCAGACCCTCCCGTGGCAAAGGCAATCCAGAGGCTGAGAGGATGCCTCAAGGACGCCTCAAGAGGGCCTGTGCGCTGCACGTCATTTACCTGCGTCGAGCACCTCGCTCTAGCCTGAAGGACCCCAGGCCGAAATTGTACAAATTGTATTGTATTTGTGTCAGACCAGGCGGCATGGGGGGAGGGGCATTGGGGGAGTCGGGCCCGCCCACTTAATCAGCTGTACCCGTTTCCCCCACCCACCCACCCCCCAAGAGTGTATCAACATTCTTTCTAGTCATTAGTTTACTGATAAGACTTCTTCCATGTTAAAGAGGGGGAGAGAGAGAGAGAGAGAGAGAGAGAGAGAGAGAGAGAGCATGATACCATAGGGAGAGTCAAACTGCCTTGACGCCCGTACTCCCAACCTGTTTCCATTTTGGAGCGTCAAATGAGGTTCCAGCTAGCGACCAAAGCGGTATGCGCTCCCCCCCTCCCTCTCTGCCCACTTTCATCCCCATCTGTCTCGCTATGCTCTTCAAACAAATCTCACAGCAGTTTAAATACAGCAAGCATGTATACGCTACACTATTCACCTTATGCAGCCCCGCCCACTTGACCCATTGTATCACGACTTCCTGTTCAAAACGCTGGCTGTTTTACCTGCTCAAACTAGTCTGACTCACCTGGTCAAATCTAGTTTGACTCACATTATGTGTCAGACTAGGTTTATGAGTCACAGGAAATGTAAATACAATCAGAACCTCCGATTGTATTTACACTTCCTGTTAGTCTCTCAAGCCAGACGGTCTCTTCTGAATATGGTGAATAGCAAGACTTTCTGAACAAAGTGAGAATAATGTTCTAAATGCATCGGCTAGCAAAATATAGTCTATCCCTGGATGTCATGATGACATTAGATTGGTGAAAGTTTGGACAGAATGATTGCATAGTTTCCCCCCCCAAACGCTGCCTTTTTTCCTCTCCCGCTCCTCTGCACGGCAGACAGGTAGGATGATGCAACAGCCTCTGAATGACAGGGGCTCAAAACTACGGTATAACAAAGCACTATACAAAAAAAGATCCATCTGAAAATACACAATACACTTCTGTATAAGCAAACTTAACCTAACCTTCCTAACTTCTATGTCAGTCAAATAGAGGCGGACACTAACCACTTTTTCAGTGCGGCCTCAGTGCATACATACATCTGATAGATGCACCTGGCAAGGGGGAGGCCAGGCTTCACTGTGCAATATGCCCTAACCCGACATATTACACACTACATCTTCTAAATGCAACTGGGATACATCATCAGTGATGTAACCTGGGGTCGTTGGGTGTTTCAGGTCTCACAACATCATACACATTCGCCCAGGTGACCCAGCCAAGGCTAATTACGCCTCAGCTTGTATCCCAGCAGCAGCCACTCACGGATCTAACCACTTAATCTTCCTCTGCAATGTTGCTAGCGGGCGGGTCCAAGAAACCCCAATCCGCTGCTGTGGAACTAGTCCGCAGCAAAGCTTATTTCCGTGGCCAGTGCTTTGCAAGCCATATGTAACTGGTTCCATAGAACCCCTGGGAAAAAAAGCATTTTGCCCCATTGAACTTCTAAACCTGTGTGTGGCTGCCTCTAGTGGAATATTTGTGAGTCTCACCCACCCAGCTAAAGTAATTGACCAGTTAAGAAGGTGTGATTTGTGTTCAGCACATTGAATTTACCTATACGTAAAGCTCGCCTTGCCTATATGATCCTTTAGTGTTATAGAAATTACCTCCTAATTTTGGAACATGTCATAGTGAGCTGCACGTTCTGCTCAAACACTGTCTCCACTTCTTTCCTCTTTCATCTGTTTGACGTCAATAGGGGGGTCAAAGCTCTCACCTGCTCATTGCACATCATGGGGAAAAGCAGGCTCGCTCGCGGCATGTGGATACACTGTATCTTAGTGTGAAATGGAAACCGAGCCAAACAAGCGATTGCATTAGACTGTGAGGCTGCAGCTGAACACACCCACACAAACGGCAATTTCAGCCAATCCTCCAAGGTCGCGGGCGAAGCAATTGGAGGCTGTCAGTCATATTCCATTCATTGAATAAAAGTCATATTTTCGTCTGGTGCGCTCGTGCTGCTCTCACCTCCAAACGACACGGAGCCCCATGGTGACTGTCCTTAGGAAGCAGAGCGGACATGCCAGACTTTTAGTTGATTTAGACATCTTGGACATTTTTATTATGCATCACTGCTTAATTCCCCCTTATTATGTATGTCTTCATTTCAGCAGGGGAGGTCGGACAGGCTACATTTACTAGAAAAACAGGTAGACAGACAGACAGGTGGGCAGGCAGACAGACAGACAGACAGGCAGGCAGACAGACAGACAGACAGGCGGGCAGGCAGGCAGACAGACAGACAGGTGGGCAGAGAGACAGATAGACAGACAGGTGGGCAGACAGACAGGCGGGCAGGCAGACAGACAGACAGGCGGGCAGGCAGGCAGACAGACAGACAGGCGGGCAGGCAGACAGACAGACAGGCGGGCAGGCAGGAAGGCAGACAGACAGGCAGGCAGGCAGGCAGACAGACAGACAGGCGGGCAGGCAGGCAGGCAGACAGACAGACAGGTGGGCAGAGAGACAGATAGACAGACAGGTGGGCAGACAGACAGACAGACAGGTGGGCAGAGAGACAGACAGGTGGGCGGACAGACAGACAGACAGGTGGGCAGAGAGACAGATAGACAGACAGGTGGGCGGACAGACAGATAGACAGACAGGTGGGCAGACAGACAGGCGGGCAGACAGACAGACAAACAGATGGGCAGACAGACAGATAGACAGACAGGTGGGCAGACAGACAGATAGACAGACAGACAGGCGGGCAGACAGACAGACAAACAGGAGGGCAGACAGACAGGTGGGCAGACAGACAGATAGACAGACAGGTGGGCAGACAGACAGGCGGGCAGACAGACAGACAGGCGGGCAGGCAGACAGACAGACAAACAGGTGGGCAGACAGACAGATAGACAGGTGGGCAGACAGACATCCGGGTAGACAGACAGACAGGCGGGCAGGCAGACAGACAGACAGACAGGTAGACAGATAGACAGGCGGGCAGGCAGACAGACAGGTGGGTAGACAGACAGACAGACAGACAGTCAGTCAGTCAGTTAAAAGGCAGACAGGCCTAAAGTTTCAGTTAAGTCATGGTAGCAAGCTTTTGGCAATAGAGCTCAACAGACAGGTGACTTTTCATGACGTAGTTCCGCGTCCATTTTCTTCTTAGAAATTACCTCCCAATTTTTTCGGTTTAAGCAAGAACAAAAAATAACACAGGAAATAAAAAATAAAAAAATTCCCGTTGTTATTTTTTGTTCTCGCTTAAACTGAATGTTTTATGGTCACTCAAGATTCTCTGGAAGACTTTTTGGCTTGGTTTGAGCCTTAAAACTCGTTATATTTGGATTTATCGAAATGTCTATGGAGAAAATGGACGCAGAACTTACTTCCGGGGCAAATTACATCACGAAAAGTCACGTGCCTGTTGAGCTCTATACAGAAGATACCGTAGTATGGCCAAGTCCAACAGCTGTAGGTTTACATCATGTGCAGATTCAATATCAACCCAAACAAGCACAGGATTTTTGCAATTTCATAGCATTGACTTGAAAAATGTCACATTACAACTGGTTTGTAAATTGTATAATTGTAAAAAATATATATTCTTGTAGTATTAGAAAGATGATTTCACAAGACGATGCATGTACAGTAGCAGCTGTGGACCGTGGATGACTTTGTCTTTCACTATGACACTGGTGCTATATTTACGCAGATACTCAGCACTGGTGTGTTTGTCTCAGGCTCCTAAATGACACGTCCCTTGTCTTTATTAATTAGCCACTGCGTTTACAGAGAATTCTCACTACATTCAATACATAATAGTGTGTTCATTGACACAGAAATTTAATGTTTTCAGTTTCCTTGAGCTTTTACCATGTGTGGGTGTATGGTCGATTTGCAGTGTTGGGCAAGTTACTTTCAAAATATAATATACTACATATTACTAGTTACTTTAATTTGAAAGTAATAAGTTACTTTACAATATTACTTTCTCTGTAGAGTAACTCATTACTTATTACAATACTTTTGCATTACTTTTACCAAAACAACAGCAGCAGCAGAATGACATTGCCGCCCCGGAACCATCCCAAAAAATAATTTCAACCACCTTGAAGTCAGTGTAAACAATCCAAAATTCTAAATGTTATTCTTTTCCTTTGTTATTGTCATCTATAGTGGTTATTTGCATAAAAACACACAGTTTGATTAGGAAATCATTGTATCTTTTTTAAATATGTGCTTTGATTTAATAAAATGTAACTCAATTTGTAACTTGAGTTACTTGACAAAGTAACTGGTATAATATTACTGAAATCCTATAGGTAATAAGTTATATTACTGAGTTACTGCTAAAAGTAATATATTACATGTAATATGTTACTTTTGTAATGAGTTACCCCCAACACTGTCGATTTGTGAGAGATCAAGTTTAAAGGGATAGTTCGGTTTGTTTGAAGTGGGGTCCTATCAGCTAGTGAGATACACTAACTTAATTAGGTACAGTGTTCAGGAGTGAGTGCGCATTGTGGAACGAGACCGCGCACTCAGCGCAGCAGCCAAACCAGCCTTTTCTCTGTAAGTACGGGGGGTCAACAACTAAAACGTAATTTAGCCACCTAAAACAACGCCCACCTAAACAAATCGACATCCGTGTACATGCACGCTCTATTTTGACAATTTTCAGCGCTTTACTTTTCCGCAAAACAGCAGTTTCATTCGGCACTGCTTTTTCTCCCAACCGTACAACTACTGTATTCCTCCGCTAAAAGCCAGCACAGAGCACAGAGCCACGGTTTACAAAACAGGAAGGCTTAGAAGAGAGATAAAACACTGACTTACTTTAGAGACAACAAGTCACCTGGCCTCTCTGGTCTGGGACGTTTTCCACAATTTATCCTGGGAATGGTGAAAAAGGTCTGCAGCCAGGGCACCCAGGCATTTAGACAGGGGGCGCATCTCTCTGCCTGTTCACTTCACTCTCTGCAAAAGTTCCTCTTCTGTATTCTCTCTGGTTCATAATTGTATCCTCTTGTCACCAAGGTGAATGGCATATCATCCTCGCTATCAAAATCACTCATATTTTCGTCCGTGTATTCTATTTGTTGTGTCTTCAAACCGGGAGAAATAAAATAGCCTACCCCCAAATAACTGCGGAGTAATCCAGTGCTGCGGCTGTGTGCAGGCTTTTAGCGGAGGAATACGGTAGTTGTACGGTTGGGAGAAAAAGCAGTGCCGAATGAAACTGCTGTTTTGCGGAAAAGTAAAGCGCTGAAAATTGTCAAAATAGAGCGTGCATGTACACGGATATCGATTTGTTTAGGTGGGCGTTGTTTTAGGTGGCTAAATTACGTTTTTTTGTTTAGTTGTTGACCCCCAGGACTTAGAGAGAAAAAGCTGGTGATGCTGCTGCTCTGGGTGCCGGATCTCGTTTGACGCTGCGCCCCGCTTCAAGAACACTGCACCTAATTAAGTTAGTGTATCTGACTAGCTGATAGGACCCCACTTCAAACAAACCGAACTATCCCTTTAAATGGATCTCTCTTGTTATCACAGCTTATTAAATGCCTTCTGCCAGTGAGCTATAGATTAGAAGGAAATGCGAAATGAGAACCGATAGTGACCTTCTCACGTTCGTCACTGCTGCTGTGCAACGGAGCGGTATGGAGATGACACCTCCACATAGAGAAGTGACCTCTCCC
Source organism: Poromitra crassiceps (assembly GCF_964638095.1). NCBI lineage: Eukaryota > Metazoa > Chordata > Actinopteri > Beryciformes > Melamphaidae > Poromitra > Poromitra crassiceps. The sequence goes on from NC_139623.1 coordinate 39,177,224, forward strand.
TTTGGAGGTGTACGGAGCACGACCAACTGGGAGGAGACCCTGGACAGGCCCAGGATATGCTGGAGGGACTACACCTCCCAGGTCCCAGCATGCCTTTGAGCATCTGGGCACCTTCCAGGAGGAGTTGGAAGAAGTTGCTGGCGAAAAGGATGTGACACCGCGTGATAAGCGACTAGAAAATGGATGAATTGGCCACTTGCTGGTTTGTGTCTGGAGTCTGTCTTTTTGAACCTCCGCCTTGGCTGGGCCTTTGGAGCTGGCTGGAGCTTATGCTTTCGCCTTTGTCTGTTTGTCAGCAGGATATCTCAAAAAGTTATGAGTGGATTTCCACGAAACTTGGCAGAAAGGTTGGTCATGGGCCAAAGTCGGACTGATTAACTTTTCACGCCCACTAGCCAAAAGTGGGTGTGGCAGTGGCCGTAGCCAATCACAAAAAGGCGCTTCCACACGGATTCACGTAACACCACGGAACTTTGTACGTAAGTAGGTCATGGGCCAACTTAGAACTGATTAACTTTCCACACCCACTGGCCAAAAGGGGGTGTGGCAATGGGGGTAGCCAATCACAAAAAGGCGCCTAAGTTCCAAACGCATTCACGTAACACGCTGTGGCGGAGATATGCACTCTACCTGTGCCCTCTAGTTTTATTATTTAGTATTTTCCTTTTGCAGCTGAAATTAACTCAGAAATGCAGGTATTTGTCTTCTTTGGTGGTGTTTGGTGATGCTGAGACATATCAACAACTATTATAGTAACACAATACATGATGAGTCACATGGTATATGGAAAAAAGGTGCAGAGCTAGTCAGTGCAAGTCATACAATAGGCAGTACACTATAAATATGCCTCTAAAAATATGTTCCCCATATATATTCAGTGAAAATGGAACATAAGGCTATGCACATGCTTTTATGGCAGGCACTAAACCAAGGGAACCAATCTTTGCAGAGAAGATACAGCCCGGTCGCCAGATTAAATGTCTGCATTTTTAGACTTCTGGATACATAGGTGAATATATGCAGCAACCTCCAGACGCTATGATGTAATGTATCTGAGATTTAATAGGTCAAAGCCACGGTATGGAGTAGGGGTGGGATTGGTGGACCCGGTACCGTTCCCAACTTGTAACTTTCTCCATCATGAGAGAGCTGGTTGGAATCCCAACCCAAACCATAACCCTAACCCCAACCAAGATGCTTTTGTTGCATAAACCTAAGAGCTCCGTCTCTCTTCCTGGTTATTTGGCCGAGCAGCTTGGATAAAGAAACCAGGAAGTGTCTGTGCTGGAGGACTGAAATTTCCATACAATATTTAACATTTCTGTGGAAGGAAATGTAAAATATGAACATTTCCATTGATTCTATAAAGGTACAATTCCGACATGTTGGGCGATTGGGTTAGAATGTATATGTTGGAAAAGACCAGAGATCCAATGTGATGTGACACATTGAATCGTTTCACATCACTTCTTGCAATGCAAACAGCCAAAGTCTGAAGGATTTGTCATAATGCTGCTGTGAGACGTGAGCTATCTCCCACAATGCAAACACACATTCATAGGTCTTCCTTCAATAGCGTTGCTTCTTGAATGGGTAATTCATTGAGTGGTGTTTACATTTCTTCCTATCAAAGGCAGAGGAATAATTTTCATAGCTGTGAAATGTCCCTGGTTGGTGATTGGGTGTGTTGTCACTCATCATTGGCAACAGTGCAATAGAGATCTGACACACTGCCGAGCTGTTGCGTTATTGGCGGCTGATATTCCTCCATCCCTCCAACAGCAGCAAGTCATCCCTCCAACAGCATGCAAGTCATATTCCTCCATCCCTCCAACAGCATGCAAGTCATATTCCTCCATCCCTCCAACAGCATGCAAGTCATGGCCATTAAGACCTTGGAGCATCTTCTTTGGGGAAAGCTCATGATCCCTCCATCTATCTGTTTATATCTGTTTCATTGCTCTCAGCAGCCCACAGCTGACCTCATTCAACTTACAACCAAGATCAGACTCAATTACTCTGGGCTTGTGCATTGGCAACCAAGATCAATATTGAACTACAGTACAAAAGGGGGCTGTCCAACGGTCTGATGTGCATGCAGCCGGCCAGGGCGGGGTTCTCCCTGGCTCAGAACGGACCCTTTGGGAGGGGACTACACACATCAGTAAGCATGATCTGACTGATCATGCTCGTGTGTAGCCTATATTTGACTTTTTGGGTTAGTGTCAGACTTATCCTAGACACAAATATATGAGTCGGTGTCCGAAATTATGGAGCAATGTGTTTTCACATCACCCAAGTTTCAGACATCGTCATGAGCCGCTGGGCTGTGGGGTGTTCTTCTCTTACGCCTCTCTGCTGTCACACCCGTCTCTCATCTAGGGCTGATTCTGCATGTTGAAGCTGGAGGCGTTGCTGTCTACCACTGGGCTACTTAACCAAGCTGAAACTAGTGTCAGATCGGTAAACTGCTAGTGGGAGAACTTCCCTACTCGCTGGTCGGTCAGTCTAGATAAACCACAGTACTTTGTATTGTATTGTTGTCTGAAGTAATTCATAGTCCACACCTAGTTAAAGCTACTCCTTCAGCTATCTTCTAGATTATGTTGCTCTGCTGGCTTAAAGAGATACACCAGCTTTTTGTTAGTTTTGCTCATTTGCCATATCGCCCATACAATACACACTGCCTTTACAGTCACTCTCCGCGCAGTATACAGAATAAGAATAAGACACTTTATTGTCATTGGACTTGCATACAACAAAATTCGGTTTGGCACTTTCAGTGACCAGCAGCATCATTATCATCAGTAATAGATAGAAAAAAGAAAATAGTATAAAATAATATTAATAGTAGTATTAAAATAGTAATAAAATAGTAGGTAATAAAAAAAGTGACAAAATGCAAGAAAATACAGAAATGTAGGCTATTGCACACAGTTTGAAGGGAAGACATACAGAGGTTGCTACATGTTGCTTAAAGTGTTGGGAGTGCATTAGCAGCAACTGGGGGGTAGAGGGTGAAATGTTTGTGTGTACTGTGTACTACGGTGGCTGTGTGTGTGTGGGGGGAGTGATGGAGGCTACAGCTCTGGGGGGAAAACTGTTTTTCAGTCTATTTGTGCGGGTGCTGATGCCTCTGTATCTCCTCCCCGATGGCAGGGGGACAAACAGACTGTCCTGGGTGAGTGGGGTCCTTGCTGATCTTGCTAGCCTTCTTGTGTAGACGGCTTGCGTATACAGAGTCTAAGGTTGGGAGCGCAGTTCCCACAATCCTCTGCACCGTTTTTACAATCCGGCCCAAGTCCTTTCCGGTTCTCCGCAGTGCAGCTGGCATACCACACTGTGGCGCAGTAGCAGAGTATGCTCTCTGTTGTGCTCCTGTAGAAGTTTACTAGGAGCTGAGTGGGGAGTTTGGCCTTTTTCAACTTCCTTAACAAGAAAAGCCTCTGTTGAGCCTTCTTTACTAGGTGGGAGGTGTTGATGGACCAGGAGAGATCTTTTGTTATAATAGGTGCCCAGAAATTTGATGTCATTGACACTCTCCACCTCCTCCCCATCGATGTGGAGAGGGGGATGTGTGGTTTTACTTCGTTTCGAACTCAAGCTCTCACTAGTGCCTAGTTCGCTGCGTACGCAGCACTATGGAAGACTGTCATTTTTGCTCCAAAAATTACTTTACATTAAAACCGACCACGCCCCCTTAGGTGACGTGGTGCCCCCCTGGGGCTGACTGGGCCACCCACCTCACCCACGTGACTAGTGTCACGGCCAGTCAGCCCAGGGTCCGCCACTCTTCGTTTCTTCCAGCCAGTGTGAGGACGTCGTTTTCATAGCTCCGCGGTTAGCTCTGAAGTCAGCGCTCTTTAACATAGCTTGGATACTAGGCTCGTTCCGGTTGATTTGCCCACCTCAAGAGGTTTGCGTGGACGGGATAAATCAGGCTTCGGGGACCCGATCCTGTACTCTTCACCAGCGGCGCCAGATCAAGCCTCCAAAGCTAAGGGTGTCTTTGTTTCACAGTTAACTGTTGTTTTAGCTGCCGCCGTGCAGCTCATGTAAACGTTTTCCCCGGCTGGGGTAGCGTTTGTTAGGCTTGAGCGCCGACTCAGGTCTGCACTCAAAACTTTTAGGCTAGGTTGCATACGTGCAAATAGCTTTGTACCGTTAGCACTAGAACAATAGGCTAATTAGCCCAAATTGTCACAGTAGCTAGCTTGCACCCGTGCGGTTGGCTTCCGTTGCTAGGTACTTAGGCGCCAGCTACTAGTGTTAGAGCGCGCGCGTTACTCCGGCTGGAGTAACAATAGATAGATAGTTAGCTAGTTGACTCAGTGCAGCTAGCAGCTAGCTTGTAGCACTCCAGCATCTTCACCGTTGCAAGCTACTGTTAGTCAGCTTACACGGTTAACTCCCGCTAATTCTGGTACAGTCGGTGGGGCTTGTTGGCGGGTTAGCTTAGCGTAACTTGCACAATGAACCGGGCGGCAGCCATGAGACAGGGGGAGACAGCCAAGAGCTGTGTTAGCTGTGAGGCTACATTGGCGAGTCAGGACTGCCACAGGGAGTGCGTGTTTTGCCTCGGGCATAACCATGCTACTGACGCCCTGTTGAAGTCTGATTTCTGCCAGGCCTGCGAAGGCTTCACCCTGGCCGTGCTATGGGAAAGAGCGTTGCTCTTTGTCCAGGTGGGCCCGCGGCTTAGCCATGCACCTCCCGAGGGAGGCGCATGCGGTGGGTCTGACCACTCGGTGGAGGAGGAGTTGCCTGACGAGCAGGGCTCCCCGGTCCTACCTGAGCAGCAGATCTTAAACTGGGGGGATGAGCCCATCGACCCTGTGCTACAACAGGGGGGGGATCTTCCCCTACGACCCCATTATTGTTCCCCCCCAGGACGCCCCCCAAGGGGAGTTGTCAGGCGGGGAGGAATGGGACCGCGCTACCGCTGTCACCTCTCTGGTAGGGACCCGTTCGGAGGCTAGCTTCAACGAGCCCTATCAGAAGCAATTTATGGGGGTGATGTCTAGGGCCGCAGCGAAGCTCGGCATCGCTCGGGCCGAACCACCTCCGCCCCCCGAATCAGTGTTGCTGGGGTGCTATTTCCGGCCACACCAGGCACCACAGGCACCCCGCCCGAAGCCCCTGCTGCCCATCTGTATAGACGTGGTTCGCGCGGTACAGTCAGGATGGGAGAAGCCTCAGGAGGCCAAGCCGCTCTGCGCGGGCATGGCTCCGTGGTCGGCCTTAGAAGGGGCAGAGAAGCTCGCGTTAACCGCGATGCCTCCCCTCGAGGATATGGTGGCCAGACACCTGGCCCCTAACCCCGTGAGGCCCACGTTGCCCTCTAAGGCGTGCCAACTTACAGCCAAGTTGGCCGAAAAGGCGTACTTGGCGGCGGGGCAGTCCGCCGCCATGACCAACAACCTGGCCATCTTGCAGGGCTACCAGGCGGTGCTCCTGCGGGAGATGCAGGGTGACCCCGCCCCCGAGCTGTTTACAGAGCTCAGGATGGCCACGGATTACGCCTTGCGTATGGTAGACTGCCTGGCGCAGAACAGTGGGAAGGTCATGGCCTTCTCCGTTCTCACCCACTGCCACCTGTGGCTAAATCTTACCCAGCTCCTTGAGCAGGATAAGAGGAGGCTGCTGGGGGCTCAGATCTCCCCGGAGGGCCTGTTCGGCCCTTCCGTGGAAGACTTGGCCCAGCGGTTGGAGACGCGTCAGAGGGACTCGGCAGCGGTCAGCACCCTCATGCCCAAGCGGGCGAAAGGGGAGGACCGCCGGTTCCAGGTCCAAGCGCGCGCGCAGAGTCGTCCTCCGGGGCCTCCGCCACCGCGGACCGCCCCACACCAGCGGGTACGAGTCCCACAGGCTAGGGCGCCCCCAATGGACGCGCCCCACCCAGCCGCGGTGGGCCCAGCATGGGTCCCACGGCAGGCCAGGGTACGCGGCCCCCGCCCCCCAAAACGAGGGGGTGCGCAGGGAGCGGGTAACCAGCCCCGTACTTAGTCACCTCCCTGGGGAAGGGGGGGGGGGGGGGGGGGCTATGAGCCCACCGTCGTTGGAGCTCAGCCCTCAACTTCGGTCCGGGACTCAGCAGGGGCCTACCCAACCCGTCACTCGCCGGTGCGGTGCGCCCGGCGGGGACGACAGCTCGCCGGGGCTTGGCTTCAGGGCCAGCCTTCGGCTTGTAGCTTTAGGGACAAGCCCACCGTCCTCGGTGCCCAGCGCCCGAGTTCGGTCGGGAGCTCTCCCAGGATCGTTTATCCGCCGTCAAGAGGCCCCCGGGACAAGCCCACCATCGATGCCATGGGCCCATCGTCGGTCGGGAGCTCTCCTGGGGACCGCACGAGCGGACGAGTCCGCATCCGGCGGTCAAAAGAGAGTCTTGCCTCCTTGCTCCCCCCAGCCGGCGAAAGCTGCACGGCTGGGGGGTTTCGCCGGTTCAACACGCTCACAGGGCACGTCAGTAGGCGTAGCCCGCGTAAGAAACCGGCAGGGGGGCTTAGCCTCTTTTGTCCCGCCTCCCCCTTTTTCTTCCCCAACCAAAGCACCGGGTCGCCCGGTGCCCAACAATATACTCAGACCATCTTTGCCCGACAGGCTCGAGGCCTGGGAGCGTCTGTGTTCCCCGTCCCCGTGGCTGCGGCGCACCCTTCGGAAGGGTTACGCCCTGCAATTTGCCAGGGCCCCACCCAGGTTCGACGGGACCCACGATACGGCCGTGGAAGGGGAGTCCATGGACATACTCCACAAGGAGGTCATTTCGCTCCTCGCCAAGGGGGCGATCCGCTCGGTCCCCAAGGCAGAGGTGCGCTCGGGTTTCTACCACAGGTACTTCGTCGTGCCCAAAAAGGACGGCTCCATGCGTCCAATTCTGGACCTCTGGCGCCTCAACAAGACGCTGAGGAAGTTCCCGTTCCGAATGCTTTCCTTTCCCCACCTCTTCAACGCGTTGAGACAGGGGGATTTCTTTACTTCCGTGGACCTGAAAGATGCGTTCTTCCATGTCCACGTGGTCAAGAGGCACAGGAAATACCTGAGGTTCTCCTTCCTGGGGAAGGCTTACGAGTTCTGTGTCTTGCCTTTCGGCATGTCTTTGAGCCCGCAAACCTTCACGGCTTGCGTGGAGACGGCCTTGGCCCCCCTTCGCGCGAGGGCAGTTCGCATCTTCCTTTACCTCGACGACGCTCTTATTGTGGCCGGCTCGAGGGTTGGTGCCATGAAACATACCAAGGTGGTGACCGATCACCTACAAACCTTAGGGTTCCTGGTGAACTGGAAAAAGAGCTGCCTCGCCCCAGAGCAGACGGCGATCTTCTTGGGGCTCGAGCTGAACTCCCGGGCCATGCGAGCCCGCCTTTCGCGGGAGCGACAGGCTCGCACGGTGCGGACAGCGAGGACACTAAGTCTATGCTCCTCGGTGTCAGTGCATCAGTGCACAGTCATGTTGGGCCTGATGGCCTCGGCACTGCATGTGCTCCCTCTGGGGAGGCTACACATGCGTCCGTTCCAGATCTGGTTCCTCGGGTTGCGCTTGGATCCAGCCAGGGACCGTCATCGCAGGGTGCCTATGACAGGTCAGGCCCGCCAGGCGTTGGCCATATGGGCAGACCCCCGTTACCTATCGAGGGGCACTCGATTGGGCCCGGTCCCGCTCAGGTTAGTGATTCGCACCGACGCCTCCCTCTGGGGTTGGGGTGCGGTGTGCGGGCTTCTGTCGGCAAACGGCCGGTGGGAGGCTCAGGAGCATCGCCACATAAACGTCTTGGAGCTGGAGGCGATCCGCCTCACTCTGCTTCATTTCCAGCGAGTCATACATGGACGCCATGTGCTGATTCGCTCGGACAATACGGCGGCGATCGCCCACCTGAACAAACAGGGCGGTGTGCGGTCGAAGACTTTGAACCGGTTAGCGGCGGAGATTCACCTGTGGGCGTATCCCCGTCTCCTGTCAGTGTCGGCGGTCTATCTGCCGGGACGGCTGAATTACGGCGCCGACCTGCTGTCTCGAGGCTACCCCCGTCATACGGAGTGGTGCCTCCACCCTCAGGTGGTGGAACAGATTTGGGCCAGGTTCGGTCATGCCCGCATCGATCTCTTCGCATCGCGGCGCGCGACGCACTGCCCATTGTGGTTCTCGATCCAGGAGGACAGCCCCCCGTTGGGACACGACGCGTTGGCGAAAAGCGTGGCCACGGGAGGGGCTCTATGCGTTTCCACCGATCCCCCTGATCCGTCAGGTGTTGGACAGGGTGAAGGAACAGCGTCTCCGGCTCGTTCTAGTGGCTCCGTTCTGGCCCAGGCAGACGTGGTTTGCGGACCTGGTCTCCCTGGCGCAGGGCCCGCCTTGGGCATTGCCGGTGCGGGCCGATCTCCTATCCCAGGCGGAGGGGGAGGTGTTCCACCCCTCCCCAGGCAGGTGGAAGCTAGCAGTCTGGCTCCTGAACGGGACCAGTTGCTAGCACAGGGCTTGCCCGACAATGTGGTGCGCACTATTCAGAGTGCTAGGGCTGCTTCGACCCGCACTCAGTACGCGTACAAGTGGCGGGTTTTTTCGCGATGGTGCACAAGTAAGGGTGTGGATCCAGTGAACTGCAGCGTGCGTCCAGTTCTCTGTTTCCTTCAAAGCTTGCTTGACGCGGGCCAGTCCCCGCAGTCGCTTAAGGTGTACGTAGCCGCAATTTCGGCTTGCCACATGGGGATTGAAGGGACCCCCGTGGAGGTGTGCCCTTTGGTCTCGCGCTTCATGAAGGGGGCGCGTAAACTGCGCCCGCCGTTGCGGTGCGTTTTTCCCAAATGGGACCTGGTTACGGTGCTGGACGGGCTAACGGGTCATCCGTTTCTGTCCTTAAAGACCGCGCTGCTGCTGGCCTTATCGTCAGGAAAGAGAGTCGGTGACCTGATTGCCCTCTCGGTGCAGCAGGCCTGTATGGTTTTTGGGGACGATGGGCGCAGGGTTACGTTGCGACCTAACCCGGCGTACCAGCCCAAGAATATTAATGCCAGCTATAGGTCTATGGTTATAGACTTATCGGCATTCTGTCCCCCGCCGTTCAGTTCGGGTGAGGAGAGACGTTTGCACATGCTGTGCCCTGTAAGGGCACTCTCGGCCTATGTGGCTAGGACGCGTTCATTACGCATTACAGATCAGCTGTTGGTCTGCTTTGGGCAAAGGGCCCAGGGCGGACCCCTTTCCAAGGATCGCTTATCACACTGGATAGTGGAGGCGATCGCGTTGGCATACTCTGCCGTGGGCAAGGGTCCCCCGGAGGGTATCAAGGCGCATTCTACGCGAGGTGTTGCGACATCCTCTGCGTTGTTGCGTGGTGTGTCGGTGGAGGACATGTGTGCCGCGGCCTCATGGTCCTCTCATCACACTTTTGTCAGGTACTACAGTCTCGATGTGTCCGGTTCGCAGTTCGCGCACGCGGTGCTGTCGGTGGCAAGAAAGTAGTATCGTTGCCACTCTAATATGTCATTCGGTTAGGCATAAACGTTGCCATATAGCCGTGGTTCACCGGTGCCTTTCGGGTCGCCCTGTGGGTGCTCCCGGCAGCAAGGTCGGTTGAATTGAGGCACTAGTGAGAGCTTGAGTTCGAAACGAAGTAAAACGTTAGGGTTGTGCTACAACCCGGGTTTTACGAGTGAGAACGAGAGCTCTCACTACCCAGCCTTGCTGCATCGATGCGTCTCTGGGTGCGTCGGATCTCAGCTGGCTGGAAGAAATGAGTGGCGGACCCTGGGCTGACTGGCCGTGACGTAGTCACGTGGGTGAGGTGGGTGGCCCAGTCAGCCCCAGGGGGGCAGCACGTCACCTAAGGGGGCGTGGTCGGTTTTAATATAAAGTCATCTTTGGAGCAAAAATGACAGTCTTCCATAGTGCTGCGTACGCAGCGAACTAGGCACTAGTGAGAGCTCTCGTTCTCACTCGTAAAACCCGGGTTGTAGCACAACCCTAACGTTTTCCTGGATCTCCTAAAGTCCACGATGATCTCCTTGGTTTTTGTGGTGTTGAGGACCAGATTATTGTCTGAGCACCACTTGACGAGATGTTGTACAGTACAGTGAGCTACAATCGTCAATTTAGTTAGTATTGCCATAGAATGGAGGCAAATGGTACAGCCGTTCAAGATCACCAAAAACACATCTAACAGTACCAAAATACATGTTGTACTTCAGGTAATCACGATGAGATGAAATATTAATCCATAGTTACGTGAAACGTAATTTTCGGAGTAAATCCCCACACGAGTTACTTCCTTGTTTGCCTGTAAAGAGCGCTTCCGCTGTACACAGCTCATGCACTGTATGTAACGCATGCCTGGTGGCCACGTTTACAAAGTAATTCCGGCTATCTATTTACCTTAAAAAAAGATGGCACAAAAAAGAAGCACAACATGTATTTTGGCGCTGTTAGATCTGTGTTGTTGGGGATTTTGAACGGACGTACCATTTTGCCTCCATTCTATGGTGATACTAACTAACTTGATGATTGTAGCTCACTGCATACTGCCCAGAGAGTGACGGTAAAGGCAGTGTTTTTCTTGGTTATGTATGGGCGATATGGCAAATGAGTGAAACTCCCGAAAAGTTGGCCCTTTAAAGAGCATGGTGCAGGTTAGAGACCCCAATCAGTCAATGTGTAGGTGAATTATGGAGGAACTGGATTTTCACATTAAGACACTTACATATACACTACAGTGACTTCTGGGGTCATTTTACTTTTTGTGCTTTTATTTTGAAATCTTGGAACCCAAAACTCTGACGTCAGAAAGGGGAGTCGCCAGGCATGCCCGTCTGTCCCTCTGTCTGTCCCTCTGTCTGTCGTCACTTAGGTCAGGGCTGTCAGTCACACACTATGGATGCTAACGCCGGTTTTCAGGAGGAAGAGGAGGTAGCAAATGTTTATGCACATGCATATGATGGGCCTCAGCCTAATTTTGACAGTGAAAGAGAGCAGGAACAGCCCAGCTACCACGAAACAGTTGTGGAGGAGCCTGAAAGCAAGTGAGCGGAGGCGGGCCGAGGTGCGGACTGTAATTCGACACACACACACACACACACACACCGAGAGAGAGAGAGAGATAGAGAGATAGAGAGATAGATAGATAGATAGAGCGATAGAGCGTGTCACAGACAGCGCAGACAGGCAGAGTGGGAGGGGAGAGGGAGACACGCACGCGGGAGCCACTCCCCACTGTGACGTAGCAGGCTTTTCCTTAACAGAATAAAAGCCTGTTATTTTCTTCTCAAAAAGGAAGGTGTTTTTCTCCATATTTTTTTCCAATTTTTTTTCCAATTTTTTTTAAATCGTGCATTCACTTTTCAAATGGACATACGGACAAGGTTAAGTATACATTTAGCAAAGGAATTACCCTGCTCCATGCTCTTTAAGGCCGATACAGTAGCTGCTCTACTCCTCTCATAGACTCACAAGCCACTGCTCGTTGGCTCTGCCTAGCTCGCAAGCTGAACTCCAGCCTCAAACCTGGGACCTCAAGTCTGAACACCCGACCCCACCCTTTCAGCTCCGCTCAGGGCTCGACCCTTACCATTTTCCCAAGGAACACATGTGCTACTGAGTTGAAAAAGTTATTAGCACATAAAGAATTTTAGTAGCACAATTTAAATTTTATACAGAACAATATAGCATGTTTACGATATGATTCTATTAATCTCTGATACGTTACAATTAAGCTTAATTCAATTCAAAGTATTATCATGATGCAACATGCATTTATTTCCTACCAGAAGGGCTCAATACAGCTCATTGGCTATTGTTCTGTTGAAAACCATAGCTGTATAACGTTATCAGATAGCTGATCAAATCTATCTAATAACAGACAGCATAGCATTAGCCAGATTGTCAACAGGTGTTTTTGAAGACGTTAGCGAGTGGCATGCTAATGCTTGCGTTGCTAACGCAAACATTAGCTGCTAAATAACTAGCGACTAGCGATGTCATTCATACAAGCCAGCTAACGCTAGGCGCTAGCCATAACTATCATCTGCTGCAGCGGTAGCTTTGTCTCCCGTGTACAAATCCATCGTCTGACACATTTGAATCCCGTCTGTTTATGTGACTCTTGTCTTGCCAGCCAGTAACTGGCTAACACGTATCATTACAGAGTAGACACTTTTCTGGCTGTCTGCTGTCGGTCTTTCATATAAACAGCCAGCCGACTGACTGACTGAGCTGAGCTGAGCCTGGGCCCTTCCGGTGACGAGTCGATCACATGCTTTTTTCAACGGACACCATTGGTTCTGCGGAGTGCTGCCTTCACTATACACTGCAACAACATTGAAACTGAGCTTTTTACAATTCGCACTGTTCTATTTTTAGTAGAAAATGTGATCAAAATGATGGCACTGTCGAGCCCTGGCTCCGCTACAGCCAAGCCGCAACTACAGCCGCAGCCCTCGACAGCCAAGCCACAACTACAGCCTCAGCTTGCCATTCCCTATCCTCTGCAGCATTCCGGCCACTGAGCACATGTAACAGAATGTACGAGAATTCTAATTATCAGCAAAACCCCTTGTGTCTGCTTGTGTTTTTCTTTTTTGTCCCGGTCTGGATCACGACAGACATTTCATTTCAATGTACAAATGTGAGACTTTAACTTTGAAATTCTCTCTTGAGTTGGTGTGTAGTTAAAGTTGTCCTGATCTCAAATACATGTATATTGTTCGAGTTCATTGTTCGAGTATTGTGTTTTTAAAGTACCTCAAGTTTGAGAAAGGAAGCCATTTGAAGGTACAAATGTGGGACTTTAAAGCTATGTACCTATTTGGGCTCAGGAGACCACATGATTGCGCATTGTATTCTGGGATTGTTTTTGCCATATAGACCCATCTCACGGGCGACATTTTGTGTCAAAAAGGCAGGGTAAACACAGGTGCAAGCAAAACACTAATGAGGGTTTCAAACTTCCATGATTGGAATTTGGAAACCCTTGTGTTTATTCTGCCTTTTTGACACAAAATGCCCCACACACACAAAAAGGGTCTATTGTTTGCTTGTTTATATCGGAAACTCAACTCAACTCCACCAGACCCCCCCCCACCCCCTCCTCACCTCAACTCCACCAGACCCCCCCCCCACGCCCTCCTCACCTCAACTCCACAAGACCCCCCCCCCACACCCTCCTCACCTCAACTGCACCAGACCCCCCCCCACCCCCTCCTCACCTCAACTCCACCAGACCCCCCCCCCACGCCCTCCTCACCTCAACTCCACCAGACCCCCCCACGCCCTCCTCACCTCAACTTGACCAGACGACCCCACCCCCCCTCACTACTCCCCCTCCACCATGTCCTACCCCCGCTCCCCCCCCACTCCAACTACAGAGCAGGAGCCTCTGGACCTAGCCTGCCTGCAGCCCCCTCCCCCCACCGCCACCTCTACACCTCTACTCGATTTGATTGCACTTGCAACTTTGTGATTGTCTTTAGTTATCTTCCTACTTCTTATCTCTGTATATTGATGTGACCGCTACGCTGCATACAGACACTAAGACAAATTCCTCGTATGTAACTTGCATACTGTGGCAATAAAAGTGATTCTGATTCTGATTCATAATATTGGCTACAAGAGGATGCTACCAGCTGGCATCTTACCATCTTACCCCCTTACCACCGCGAGACCCATTATAGGACGAATCAGCGCGACATCACGACACCCGGATAAGCCACCCGGAACCGCAGCAGTTAACTAGGTGGCTGTGACTCAGGAGGTAGAGCTCCACTAACCAGAAGGTCGTTGGTTCGAACCCTGGCTCCTCCAGTCCGCATGTTGAAGTGTCCTTGGGCAAGACACTGAACCCCAAATTGCTCCCGATGGCTGTGCCAGCACCCTGCGTGGCAGCTTGCTGCCTTCAGTGTGTGAATGGATGAATGTAGGCACATTGTGAAGTGCTTTGGATAAAAGCACTATACGGTATAAATGCAGTCCATTTACCATTTAACTAGTATGAGTTGTGCGAAACAAATGTTAATATCTCAAAAACTATACATCACATCACATCGCTTACATTTTGACATTCTGAATGAGAGCAGAAGTAGCTCAAGGTTCTGATGTATAATATATGTATGTTATGTTAAAGTTGTGTGAACTGTCGCAGTTTTTAAAATTAAGTGAATTTAGTAAAAAGCACAGCCTGCTAGCACAAGACACTTAAGGCTGGCTCCATAGGTTCCCATTATAAGCTGCCATTTGTTTACCAACACTGATTCCTCATGCAGCCTTTCACACAACACGGCCGCCCCACCCCACCAATGGACCCTTTTCACAGTGGCCATTTTGTGTCGAAAAGGCAAGATAAACACAGGTGCAAGCAAAACAGTAATGAGGGTTTCCAACTTCCAATCATGGAAGTTGGAAACCCTGTTTTGCTTGCACCTGTGTTCACCCTGCCTCTTCAACACAAAATGGCCACTGTGAAAAGGGCCTATACAAGGAAGGAAGCGAACACAAAGACATTTCTCGAAAGCAAAGAAAACACCAGTGCAGACACTGCGCAACAGCAAAGAATATGGTGAAAGTGGGTGGGTCCCCAGACACTTGACATCACGTTCCCGAGCCCAATGACATACAGTATACATGAACGTCCGTTACATTCACGCCTTTGCCAAACAAGTTCCCACAGTGCTGATTAAGCCTATCACCGCCACATAACTCTTTCCTCCACAGTAGGAACTACCAGAGTTTTCAATCTGTTGTCGTCCGAGGACATTCAGAGACTTTCCGCCCAGCCTAGCTGGCTAATTTCCGCTTAGCCTTCTGCTAACTTGATTGGGATTAATAATTCAGTTGTCCGCGGCTCTTCTGGACCTTGTAAATGTTATCGGACTGAATGTATCAAATTCTGAAGTGAAACGTGTCATTTTGCGGAGGTTGTGTGACATTCAAAACTATTTATCCACTGGTTTACAGCCCCAACGGAGTAGTACGCTACTGTGGAGCTACAGTATGACAAATGCTGCATTCACATGCTGCTCGGATTCTCCCACTTCCTGAGTTGGGAAGTCATTCTTCCTGCGTGTTCCTGAGCTTTTAAATGGTAATGTGGAAACAACGTGGACAAAGAAGGTGTGTTGTATTTTATTGCTCAGAGCGTTTAAACAACATGTTGATAGCTGTTTGCAGTTTTTCCGTGACAACAAAGAGCAAAGGAAACGACTGGGAACTAATTTCCCCACCACCGCATGAAATGCAGCACATTCCTTCACTGCCGAAGTGGCAGAAGGGGGAACCAAACTACGCACTTCAGCTTTAACTTAGTTTGAAATACTCTAAAATGATAGAGTAAAAATGCTTGATTTTGAGTAAGTATGCAGTCAGGGTTGGACTGAACTCAAATATGAGTCCTTTAGGTATGGCTTGGGCCTTTGGGGCGTGGCTAAAACCTCTTTGAGGGGCGCCAACATTTTGGAGTGAACTTTCAGCAGAACGCGAAACATTGTTTCTGTCGCAGATGATTTTTTCCGTTCCATGTTTTATGCATTTGACTCACAACGCCTCACAGATTTGAAAGGACTGGCTTCAAACGAGACTATGCATTTGGAGAACAGAGAATATTTGAAGTTGCCTCTGTGTTTGTTTGTGCACGAGTGTAACATACATCTTTAATCGTAGTAGGCCTACATGTACCCCGCTGCACTGCGTGTCTGCTTGCATTGTGTCAGGCGCTATCCAGCTGTTCTGTGTAATGAAGTCTCAGAGTACTATACTGTATGAGAAAAGTAAGCAAATATTAAATCAAACGGATCACAAGATGTTAAGATCGTTGTTGATGTTACAGCGTTGAAGTGCTTCATATTGTGTGTGCGCTGCTTCGTGCCATAACAAGCCACTGTTCTCTTGCCTCTTTATGTTTTGAGGTTGCCAGTTGAGACTTTTTGGCAGGATGTTTTCAAGAGGCAACAGGCACCACAGACTCATAATGACAACAGTCAATGCAAAAGGGTCGAATGTAATGTCGGTAACTCCCACTGTGCAGCCTGGCATTCATTACTGACTAAAATGTAAGATCTATTCTGAAGCACATGCCTCTTATTCTCCCTCTCTATTATACAGTTGCATCACTCACTCTTTTCTGTCAAACATAAAGTACAATGTAGGTATACTGTAGCACCAGGCACCATGTTGTTATTGGTTTCGGTGAATTGTCTTGTGGCCTAATGTACGAGTTGTAATTCACGACTCCTGGATCGTATTTCCCCTGTGATGAATGCTCAGTCGAATGTGGAAATAAGTGCAGCATCCTGGAATATTAAGTGCACTGACATTGAGGAAATATTTTCCCGGCGAAACCATTCGGAATGAGTATTCAAAGCCTCCTGATCAAAGTGCTGACGGTGTATGATAGCGGGGATGATTTGTACTATAATTTCAGGTTCATTATGGTTTTATTATGATGGTATTTCACTTCCAATGAAGTCTCAGTTAAATTATGAAGCAGGGTGTTCTGCTTGTGTCTATTATGCTATAACCTAAAATATGAATCTCTCCCTCCCATTCCCGCTCTCTCTCTCTCTTTGCCACGCACATGCATTGTAAAACACAGCATGTAACACTCTGAAACACACACACGCACGCACGCACGCACGCACGCACACGCACACGCACACACACACACACACACACACACACACACACACACACACACACACACACACACACACACACGCTCTCTCTCTCCCAGCACTGTTTCTCTCCGTATCCGTGCTGCTGCAGTGAGCATAAATAGCATATCAGAAATATTCAAATTGGCCCGGGCTTAGAGGAGCATGAAAGATGTATAACCCTGGTCTCCTAAATTCCTGCCCGTCCATTAGCTTTCCTGCGCTCTTGCCGCATTAGACTCACGCTGTCTGAACGTCTACATCATCAGATCAGCTCAATTGCAGGATGGCTACATTATTGAAAATCGGCAGAGGAGAACAGAATACCGTTGGGGTGGAGATACGCCGTTGCAGGTGGGGCGGGCGAGGGAGGGGTGGGGGTGGAGTTACAAATTCAACACAGCAGCCTGCAGTAGTTTGTAAGGATTGAAACACGTTGAGTTGGTACATGCAAAACGGAACCAAGGCCGATTTGTTTTGCGTGGTGTTTCATGCCAAGCGGCGTGCCGCGTGCCTTAAAAGGACAGGCAGCTCACCCTAAAATCCAAAATACATATTTTTCCTCTCACCTGTAGTGCTATTTATCCATCTATATCGTTTTGGGATAGTTGCCTGAGTTTTGGAGATATCAGCCGCAGAGTTGTCTGCCTTCTCTTCAATACAATGGAACTGGCTGGCACTCGGCTTGTGGTGCTCGAAGCACCAAAAAAATACATTTGAAAAACTCAACAGCATTGGCTGCGTTTCCCAACAAAGAAGCATCTTAAAGAACTCCTTCTTAACTCCTTCTTAACTCCTTCTTAACTCCTTAAGAAGGAGTTAAGAAGGCTCCAAAGAAGTGTTTCCCAAGCGCCTTCTTAACAGCCTTCTTAGAGGCTGTTAAGAAGGGTGTAAGAAGGCTGTAAGAAGGCTCTTAACACATTCACTGCCAGCCATTTTTTTTTACTGTAGGTAGCTTCTGCCAGAGGGGTTTTTTGAGGATTCTGGCTCATCTTTCAAGACCCGAGGATTCTTTTCTGCTAAGATTTTGTGAACACAAAATATCTCAAAAGAACTAATA
This sequence comes from Poromitra crassiceps, assembly GCF_964638095.1. Lineage (NCBI taxonomy): Eukaryota > Metazoa > Chordata > Actinopteri > Beryciformes > Melamphaidae > Poromitra > Poromitra crassiceps. The sequence goes on from NC_139623.1 coordinate 39,194,907, forward strand.
GAATGTGTGCTTTCTCTGTCTAAAAGAGTTAGTTTGTAGAGTTAGTAGTTATGTAGGCATTAGCACTTGAATACAGCATGGTTTCAGCGTCTGAAAATTTAAGCTGAGATAAATAGCTTTTTGTGAAATTCGATAGAACAGTCACTTTAACCATTCATTTTTGGCATCAGTAAGACGTCAGACATCTAAACAATAGTTTTGAACAGTAATTTCCTCCATAACAGCAGGAAACACCCCTCTCCTTCAAACTCCTCCCTCCGTGTGTGTTCTTCTTGGCTGCAGCGGGCGTGTCACAAGCTCGTTTCTGCTGCTGCTGTAACCTCGCGTCACCAGGCTCACTGCTTTGCTGCTGCTCCTGTCTGCTGGCGGCCGCTGGGCAAGTCTGGATGGGCTCGCTCGTTTCTTGGGGTTTCTGTTGAGAGCTATGATGAAGCTTTTGCGATTCTGGTCTTATTCATGCTGCGTGTTTCAAAGTGTGTTCCACCCGTAATCTATTATGCAAATTTGCAAAACCCCACCGCCAGCTCCCAAGCGCGAAAGCGAAAGCGTTTTCGCCAATCCATTTTCATGAGAATGGCTTCCTCACACTGCTTTTTGCTTGCCTTCCTCTAGTCTGGAGAGCACTGTCGCCACTTAGTGGGTCGGTGGAATGGGTTGTACACGTTCGGTGGCTCCAATATTTTTATAGGAGACGTGGGGGGCATTGATCCACGTCCCACCGTCAAATTTTTTTTTTTTTTTTTTTTGACGACTCAACTCGTCATTGGCAGTCAACCGTTGGATTTTTTTTGACGACTCAACTCGTCATTGGCAGTGAACGTGTTAAGAAGGGTTCTGTGAAAGGTGCTATATAAATCCACAACATTCTTATTATAAAAGGAATCCATTCTGATTAGAGGAATATAGCCTATGGTAAAACATTTAAAACACAAGTAACCATATTACATAGAGGAGAGATTTTCAAGTGTTCCCCAATTTTAAACACTAAAAGGTGCATGAAAGAAAGGAAAAAGGGAAAAACACAACAGTGGACTATATTATTATGTCCTTTTGCCTGACATGGCTGAATCTGCGAGTGTTTCGTCGTTAAGAAGGTGTTAACCCTAGAACACTAACGTCGGGTGATTTTCACCCGGACAATTGAATTCACGTGATTTTCATTGTCTTGCTGGTGTCTGAGGTGGGCGGGTCCTTAGGTACCTTCAGGATGCGCACTGACGTCATTGAATGTAGGTTTGTTTCCCTGCTCCCATTCATGGTTTTTTCTACCGGCTACGTGTTCGGGTGATTTTCACCCGATGTTAGTGATAGAGGGTAAAATATCTTCGGGTTAGTTACAATGGTATTGTGGTGACTTTTTTTTTTTTTTCACCACACAAGTCCCATGAATGAGTGGACCGAAGGAGAAGTTGGGAGCTCCTGTTTTTTTCGGGGAGGGGATTTTTTTATAACGATTACCTCATTTTTCCCGAATTTGACATATTTTTTATAGTGTCCCCCATAATAAACTTTTTTGTGTTTTTTGTGATATTTCACATTTAAAAACAAAAGAAGAGTACCTCAATTTGCCATGTATTGTTGTACTTTAAGATATTTTGATGAGAAGTATGTTTTATGGGGTATATTGCATCGGGTGAAATACACCCAACGTTAGTGATGGTGTGACTTTAAATCACGTTAGTGTTCTAGGGTTAAGAATGCCCTAGACCCTTCTTACAAAACCTTCTTAACGAAAGATCATCTTAGGCTAAGAAGCAATCGGGAAACACGTTGGCTTCGTTGGCTTCTTACGGGAGCCTTAAGATTCAAGATTCAAGATTCAAGATTCAAGATTCAAGATTTTTATTGTCACTCCGTAGTACAAGTATCAGGTGTGAAATTCTTGTGCTGTAGGCTCCGTTACAACATAGTGCAAAAAATAAAAGATATATAAATAAAAAAACAAGAGGCAACAAGCAATAAAGCAGTAAGACACGCCACAGACAGTGGCGTATTCACTGCCCATAGTGCAAATGGCATGAACATACTTTAAACATAATTAAACATAATAATATTCTGTTAGGTGCAAATAGCGTATACCTAATTAAACATACTATTGAACATTAGTCATACATAATGGTAGCATCTACAGTGCGGTACAGTACGGCTACTATACTATTTGTATATGTTAAGGAGTCTCGTGGCCTGTGAGAAGAAACTGTCCCTCAAGCGATTTGTGCGTGCTCTTGGGACCCTATATCTCCTCCCTGAGGGTAGCAGGGAGAACAGACTGTTGTGGGGGTGGTTTGTGTCTTTGATGATCTTCAGGGACCTCCCCCGCTGGTTGTACAGATCTTGCAGTTCTGGCAGCTCACATCCTGTTACGTGCTGGGCCGCGCGCCTCACCCTTCTTAGCGCCCTGCGGTCCATGGTGGTGCAGTTCCCATACCAGGTGGTGAAGCAGCCAGTCAGCAGGCTTTCAATGGTGCCTCTGTAGAAGTCCCTGAGGATTTTTGGCCTTAGCCCGAATTTCTTCAGGCGCCTGAGTCTGTGTAGTCGCTGTTGGGCCTTTTTGACAACAGTGGCGGTGTGGTTGGCCCATGTCAGGTCCTGGTGGATATTGACTCCCAGGTACTTGAAGCTGTCCACCCTCTCCACCACTGTGCCGTTGATGGTGATTGGGGGGTGTGCGCCCCCCCCCCCCCTTCTGTAGTCTACAATGACCTCCTTTGTCTTGGAGACGTTCAGAGAGAGGTGGTTGTCCTGGCACCATTGTTCCAGGGCCTCCACCTCCTTTCTGTAGGCTCTCTCGTCGCTCCTGGAGATCCGCCCCACGACCGCTGTGTCGTCTGCAAACTTCATGATGGTGTTCGAAGTTTGAGTCGCCACGCAGTCGTGGGTGTAGAGGTCATACCAGAAGGGGCTGGAGACGCACCCCTGTGGCGCTCCTATGCTGATGGTCAGTGGGGAGGAGGTGAGGTTGCCCACTTTCACCACCTGGCGGCGGTCTGTTAGAAAGTCCAGGGAAGAAGGGTCAAAGAAGCTTCTTAGTAGGGATGGGTACCGTTCACATTTGAACCGATACCGGTACGATACCGGTACCTGGAATTCGGTACGGTACCCAAAACGGTACCATTTTCGGTACTTTACATGCTCTAATAACAATAATAAAAATTACAGTTGTAAAAAAATAATAATCCAAACTTCTCAGAGAGAGCGGTCGGTATTCACTAAAGCCTTCATATCTCAGGCTCTGTAGCACATAGAAACATAAAATAAAAAGCATTTGAGAGCTTAACCCTTTGGCTTTTCGTATTATATTTGCCCTAATGTTCATCAAAAAAAATGTTTATCTTTAACCCCAAAAAATAAAAATAAAAATATTTTAATGCATTTTAAGAAATGTTAATAAAGATTATGGCAAATGTAACCCTTCCAAATAAAAAGCCACGGGTTTAAGCTCTCAAATGCTTTTTATTTCATGTTGATAGCTACTATACAGGCTGAGGAAATATGTTCTGTTGAACCCTTGACAATTACTGCAGCAAGAGTAACGTTAGCGTTTAACGTTTAACGTAATAACGTTTGCAGTTGTTGTGAAGACAGTGAAAAGCCCCGTTATCTAACAACCACAACGGCAGTGAAACAACTTATCCAGCTAACGCTAGCTAATTAAATAACGTTACCTGATGTTGTAGAAGTCGATGCCTCTCTCAACGTTACAGCTGAGGAGGTGCTGCTAACGTTAGCTGCGGTGCGGTAGGCTATCTGCTTCATTCACCCAGCCTATCTAAGACGTTACAGTCTTCAGCATTTAGCTAAATATATCTTGTGTTTGACCATGCTTTCTCAAGTTTGAGGTGTTTCCCTGGCCAGATTTGCAATTCACATCACAAATGTTGCAACCAGTGTTGTCTGAGTCTATCTTGGTAAAGTGTAGTCACATTCTCGGGTGGTCCTATTTGTTGATGTTTCAGGTGTGTGACGTACTGACGTAACGCGCTCTCGCGTGTTGCCTTAAAGCCCCATTCAGTAAGTTTTCCACTGCCTCTGCGTGCATTAGTATCGATAACGATATCGCCATTCAAAGTCAACAAAACACAGCGCCAGAAGCTCTATGTACATGTTGTGACATCGGGTACTCACCACGTGATGAAATAATAATCCATAGTTCCGTGAAACATCATTTTCGTAGCAAATCCGAATCGAGTTACTTCCTCGTTTTCATGAACACAGCGCTTCCGCTGTACAGCGCATGCGCGCATGCTTTTCTTTTTTTCTTTTTTCTTGCTACGGGACGTGACAGACAAACTGCTTAGTCCCAGTGCTGGCCAATGGAGGGCGGTGTGGGATAAATAAAGACGAGGGTCTCCCTATTAAAAGTCAATCTACCATGTCCTGTGACTAAAAATCAGTTATATTACAGTAAAAAATGTCAAAAATCTTACTGATCGGGGGTTTAAGGTTCCGTCGGAATTTCTATTTTACCCACTCTCTTCTATTACTCAGATGCGTTCAAGTACCGAAATGAGGTACCGTTTTAATTCATGTGAACTGATACTCGGTAGTACCGCCCCCTTTCGGTCGGTGCCTGTAAAAGTACCCATCCCTACTTCTTAGCGCTAAGAAGCTTTTGGGAAACGCATGCCTTCTTAACGAAAGATCAACTTAGGCTAAGAAGCAATTGGGAGCTTCTTTGACCTTTCTTAAGGCTCCCGTAAGAAGCTTCTTAGCGCTAAGAAGCTTCTTTGACCCTTCTTAAGGCTCCCGTAAGAAGGCAACACGTTTCCCGATTGCTTCTTAGCCTAAGATGATCTTTGTTTTGTAAGATAATTTGTTTTGAGTAGGACGCCACTTGTTACATCAAAACTTAATTTGGGAGCATGTAATTATGTGGAACAATCGATTACTCTGGCTAGATTGATTTGTTTTCAGCACCGAGATGGTGGACAGCTCCAGTTAAGATGCTTCTTAAGAGCCTTCTTTAGCGATGTGTTAAGAAGGCTGTTAAGAAGGCGTTTGGGAAACACTTCTTTGGAGCCTTCTTAACTCCTTAAGAAACTCCTTAAGAAGCTTGTGAGTGCCGAGTGGTAGCGAGTAAGTTGATAAAGCTTATTAGCGCTAAGAAGCTTCTTTAACCCTTCTTAAGGCCCCCTTAACACGTTGAGTGCCAATGACGAGATATCTCGGCTTACAGAATCCAACCGTTGAGTGCCAAAGACGAGATATCTCGGCTTAAAAAAAAAAAAAAAAATTTTGACGGTGGGACATCGATCAACCCCTTTTACGTCTCCTATACCAATATTGGAGGAAGAGAATGTGTATAATCTATTTTACCGACCAGCTAAGTGGTGACAGTGCTCTCCCGACAGAGAGAATGCCAACCAAAAACAGCCGCGGGAGCAAGCCATTCTCAAGGAAATGGCATGGCGATTTTACAGTCATCAGTCACCAGACTCGCCCGAGCCGCTCTCGGTGCACACCGAGAGCGGAGAGCGGTGCTGGCATGGGTGATTGCAAATTTGCATAATAGATTATGGATGAAACACACTTTGAAACACCCGCAGAAAGGCCAGAATCGCACGCATTCCGAAAACCCAGAAACGAACGAGCCTCATTGTCTTACTGTAGGCGAAAACGCTTTCACGCTGCTGCACACCGGCGCACTACGGTGGGGGGTTCCAAAAATAGACTGGGTGGGCAGCATAAAGCCTAGAATCGCACAAAGCTTCATCAAAGCTCTCAACCGAAAATCCATGAAACGATTGAGTCCCATCCACAGTCCACACTCGCCGACGAGGGGCCACCAGAGAGGGAGGCTGCTCACTGCTCAGACAGGCAGGAGAAACTGGCTTGTGACAAACGCCACCAGACACGCCCACGGAGGGAGGAGTTTAAAGGAGAGGGTGTTCAGAACTATATTGTTCAGATGTCTGATCTCTCACTGATGCCAAAAATAAATGGTTAAAGTGACTGTTCTGCCTGTTTGATTGAATTTCACAAAACTGCGATTATCTCAGCTTCCTGTCTCAGACGCTCAAACCATGCTGTACTCAACGGCTAATATCTACATAACTACTAACTCTACAAACTAACTCTTTTAGACAGAGAAAGCACACATTCTATTAGTACTTTTGTGAACTTCGTGTTCACAAAGTCCAAGCAGAAAATTATCCTCGGCTCTTGTAAAATGAGCCAGAATCCTCAAAAAACGGCTTGGCAGAAGCTACCTACAGTAAAAAAAAATGGCTGGCAGTGAATGTGTTAAGAAGCAAAAGCGTTTCCCAATTACTTCTTAGCCTAAGATGATCTTTCGTTACGAAGGCATGCGTTTCCCAAAAGCTTCTTAGCGCTAAGAAGCTTCTTTGACCCTTCTTAAGGCTCCCGTAAGAAGCCAACGAAGCCAACGCGTTTCCCGATTGCTTCTTAGCCTAAAATTATCTTCCGTTAAGAAGGCTGCGTTTCCCAAAAGCTTCTTAGCGCTAAGATGATCTTTCGTTAAAAAGGTTTTGTAAGAAGGGTCTGGGGCATTCTTAACACCTTCTTAATGACGAAACACTGGCAGATCCAGCCGCGTCAGGCAAAAGGAGATACTTGTGTCCACTGTTCCTCTTGTGTTTTTCCCTTTTTCCTTTCTTTCATGCACCCTTTAGTGTTTAAAATTGGGGAACACTTGAAAATCTCCCCTGTATGTATGGTTACTTGTGTTTTAAATGTTTTACCGTAGGCTATATTCCTCTAATCAGAATGGATTCCTTTTATAATAAGAATGTTGTGGATTTATATAGCACCTTTCACAGAACCCAAGGTCGCTTAAATTCTGTAGTGTTTCTCGCAATTTTGTTGTATGCTGTGTATATAAAGCAATTTGAACTGCAGTCCATGTCTGAAATAAATACGGGGGTACGGTGGTGCAGTGGTAAGCGCTGTCGCCTCACAGCTCGAAGGTCCTGGGTTCGATTCTCACCTGGGATGCTCTGGGCGCTGGAGTTGTGACCCCCCCATATCTTCAGTGCCCACTGCCCAGGTGGGCTATCTCGTCGAAAGGGCCTTTCTGTGTGGAGTTTGCATGTTCTCCCCGTACCCCCCAGGGGGTTCCTCCGTACATAACCCCCCACTAAAAACATGCAGAAGATCGTCATCCGACCAGTGACGACAACATCTGAAGTTGGTCCAATGATGGTCCAATGAAGGTCCCCGGGTGCTGGAAAGAAATAACGACCACTGCTCCCGGCCTGCCCCCTGGAGGAAAGGACTGGATGGGTCAAATGCAGAGGACATATTTCACCGGCCACCGTCAGCATGAGTGTGTGTAGTGGCCGCATGCATGTGTTGTAGTGTGTTCGTGTGACAATAAAGACGGGCTGCCGTCTGAAATCGTGTTTTAATGTTTAATAGCAGAAGTTCTTGTTTAACATGACCACGATTAGGTTATTCTACAACAGTGTTTCTTAACCACTGGGTCGTGGCCCACTGGTGGGCTCAGAGTGTCATCTAGTGGGCCGCAGAGGACCTCTCACATCGAGATGGTGGACAGCTCCAGTTAAGATGCTTCTTAAGCGATTCTTTAGCGATGTGTTAAGAAGGCTGTTAAGAAGGCTTTTGGGAAACACTTCTTTGGAGCCTTCTTAACTCCTTAAGAAGTTTCTTAACTCTTAAGAAGCTTCTTTGTTGGGAAACTCAGCCAATGATTTTGTTGTGAGCAGTTTCTTGTAGGAACTATTTTCTTTTGCAGACTCATGTAGGAACTAGCTAGCAGCTAGCGGGTGTAGTTCGGTCAAAATAAAATTGTTCCTCCATGAAATTGCTCATAACAAGATCTGTGGATTATCTTGAGTAATGGGGTCATGATTTCTGGAAAGATACATTGCTGTTGAGTTTATCAAATGTATTTCTTTGGCACTTTGAGCACCGCAAGCCGAGTGCATCATTACTATGGTAATGATGAGCTATGTGGCATTATTTTAAATTAATTAATTACTTAATGAATAAATAGAGAGAGGGAGACAGAGGTAGAGACCACTTGACTCCAATAGTGGCTGAGACGAAGACAAGTAAGTCTAAAGTCTACAGAAAAGTGCGACTGTTTTAGCCCAATACTGGCTCCAGTATTCACAGAAATGTTTAACTCCTCACTGGAGACCTGCCATGTACCAGCATGCTTCAAAACATCAACCATAATCCCCCTCCCAAAAAAGGCAAGGCCCTCGGCACTTAAAGACTACAGACCCATCGCCCTGACCTCTGTGGTCATGAAGTCCTTTGAGCGCCTTGTCCTGTCCTACCTCAAATCCATCACAGACCCACTCCTAGACCCCCTACAGTTTGCCTACAGAGCCAACAGTTCTGTAGACGATGCAATAAACATGGCCCTCCACCACATCCTCACACACCTGGACAATGCAGGAACCTATGCCAGGATCCTGTTCATAGATTTCTGCTCGGCGTTTGACACAATCCTCCCAACCCTGCTACAGGAGAAACTCTCCCAGCTGGGTGTGCCCGACCCCATCTGCAGATGGACCACAGACTTCCTGACTGACAGGAAGCAGCACGTGAGGCTGGGTAAGCACATCACTGACTTTCGGTCCATCAGCCCCACGCTGCCCAGGGCGGTGTCCTCTCTCCCTACTTCTTTGGTCTGTACACCAACAGCTGCACCTCCAGTCACCAGTCCGTCAAGCTCCTGAATTTCGTAGACGATACCACCCTCATAGGGCTCAGCACAGACGGAGATGAATCGGAATACAGACAGGAAGTTGACCATCTGGTGACTTGGTACAGTCAAAACAACTTGGTGTTAAATGCTCAAAAAACAATGGAGATGATTGTGGATTACAGGAGGAACAAAGCCCCACCTTCCCCCATCACCCTGGGTGACTCCCCAGTCAACACTGTGGAGTCCTTCTGCTTCCTGGGGACCATCATCAGCCAGGACCTAAAATGGGAGCTGAACATCAGAGCTCTCACCAAGAAGGCACAGCAGAGGGTGTACTTCGTGCGGCAGCTGAAGAAATTCAAAGTGCCAAAGGCCACGATGGTGCACTTCTACACCTCCATCGTTGAGTCGATCCTCACCTCCTCCATCACCGTCTGGTATGCTGCTGCCACTCTCAAAGACATCAACAGACTTCAGCGCATCATCCGCTGTGCTGAGAAGATAATCGGATGCAACCTGCCATCCCTCCAGGACCTGCATGCAGCCAGGACACTGAAGCGGTCTCGCAAGATCATGGCCGACCCCTCCCACCCTGGCCACAAACTCTTTAAGACACTCCCCCACGGCAAGAGACTGAGGTCTGCCAAGACCAGAACCACCCGCCACAAGACCAGCTTCTTCCCAACCGCCATCAGCCTCACCAACAAGGCCCGGAAACCCCTTGCGCCAAGGACCTCACCAACAACCCCCCCCACACACAAACTCACTACCTCCTCCAAAACTCAACTGAACCCCCCCCCCCCATAAAACTGTAACTCATATCCCGTTTAACTGGGACTGTAAATTCATGTAAATGCCCTGCACATTTAATGCCTATTTAACTTAGCCTGTAAATTTCATGTACATTCAATGTAAACTCTTATTTAACTCCGACTGTAAATTGATGTAAATCCACTGCCTATTTAACATCTATTTAACTCTGACTGTAAATTCATGTAAATCCACTGCCTATTTAACGTCTATTTAACTCAGTCTGTAAATCTCAAGTAAATTCAACGTAAATTCACATTTATTATCCACAGAACACTTCACCACTCATGAACATATTGTATATATTTACTCGATTTGATTGCACTTGCAACTTTGTGATTGTTTTTAGTTATCTTCCTACTTCTTATCTCTGTATATTGATGTGACCGCTACGCTGCATACAGACACTAAGACAAATTCCTCGTATGTAACTTGCATACTGTGGCAATAAAAGTGATTCTGATTCTGAATACAAATTCAAATGCAGGTTTGTGAGTCTCAGTCTCCTGTGAGTCTCACGGTGAGGGCCACGGCCCACGGCAGGACTTCTCTGATCAAGTCCCCTCCAAAGTCCTCCACACACATAATGGTGATTATCTTCTGGGACCACAAGGTGAAAGCAACAATGCTCCTGGCTCATCAGAAAATGGAGGGGAGGCACCAACGAAAGCAGACCCTGAGATTATTTAGGATCACAACCTGTTAGCACGATGGCTTTTTAATCGTTGCTAATGTTCCCGCTAACACGAGCGCCCGGTGGGAGTTAGGAAAAGGAGCCGGTCTCCTCCTCTCTTCTCTCTCTCAATCTCTCTATCGCTCTGCAATTTCTCGCCTTCTGTCCTTCATTCTTCATTCATGTATTATTATTATTTTTACCTCCTTGGGCAGCAATTATGTTCTCGAGAAGGAGTGGCTGTTTGGTTTAATATAGCTGGAGCTCTCACGCCTTTTAAAAAGCAAACACAATATTGGGCTCTGCAGCACACCTGACTCGCCCGGGGGCGATGTATCAGCTGCTGAAGTGGCTATTTAGAGAGAAGGTAATGAGTCAAGGAACGATAGGTGAGCTGAACATTGTGAGTTTGCAGCAACCAAGGACACCCCCCGTCCCTGTCCCCCCCACTGTCCCATGTCTCTTACCCAGGCATTTTCTTTTAAACACAGAGATGGGAAGAGCCCCCCCCCCCCCGTCCTCCTCTCCGCATATCCACCTCTTCATCCTCTGCCATTCTTTTTTGCTGCCGGTGTTCATTGAAGATGGGAGCTGACGTATGAGATTTGAAAGGCCTCTGCATTGGAAAAGCGCACTGCATTGTGAGCAGTGCGCTGCCCCCCGCTGTTCTCCAACTCGAGCTGACAGATAGACCATACATGGATCAAACCTGGGGGAGCAGAGAAGACACATTGTTAGGAAAACTCTAAAAGCAACAAAGCCAATTGTTCTGTTCTGTGACTGAAAAATAAAAAATTTAATCCGGTCCACAAGTTCAGTCATGCACTTTCACCGTGGAAAGACATCGAGATAAAGTTGGAATTTATTTTTGAAAGTGCTTTGTAACCGTTGTTTGACAGATTTTCTTTTCTTTTTTTTCTTCTTTTTTTTTTTTACCAAGTAAGTCTTTGGTTTTCAGTTGGTCCTGTATGTGATTACCATGCACCGTGGCATACAGTGGATCTGTAGCTCTCCTCTTCAAGATGTTCAGTCAAACACTAAGCCTCTGTTTCTGAAAAGCTTGAAACTGAATGGAAAAAAATTAGATCTAGATTAGATCTCATACATTTGTGTCGGACCTGGCCTAGATTCCCAGTGAAATATCAAGCGCTGCCGTCAGAAATCTTCAGGATTGTCGGACAGGCAGCACCAGTCACCTGACAGCACCAGTCACCTGACAGCACCAGTCACCTGCCCCCGAATCTAAATAGGCTCGTTTGACGGTACGGCCACACTTGCGCGTCATTTGACGCGTGCTGACGCTTGGCAGCTAGCTCCCAAGCTAGCTGCTGCTAGATTTACTTTGCTTCTTTGAAAATTGGTGGTAGAGAGGAAGTGGAAGAGGACAGGAAGGGTAGGATAGGTCTTAGGACGAGCTCAATTGGCTAGCTTTGAACTTTCTCAAACTCCACCCCGCCCCCTCTGTTGCCCACTGTCGCTTTACAAGCCTACTACGCATCGTCTGGTATCCCAGCATGCTTCGCGAGGCGTCGAGCAGCATGTTCAATACAAAGTGGATGGGCAGCAGCGTCAGCACGCGTCAAATGACACGCAAGTGTGGCCGTGATGAGCCGTGATGAGCAAGTTCTGCACAGATTTGGTTAGAAAAGTTGTCCGACTTGCTCCGCCTGCCCGGATGACAGAGGATGACGCGAAACGCATCAAGCTGAGCGCCCATTGGTTCAACACAGGTGCATCACAAACCCGTGAAAGTGTGTTATATCTATTCCAAGCTGTCACTCCATATTTGACATAAATACCACCTGGAATGCCTACATTGAAATAAAAAATAAGTAATCTGAAGGGCTGGGTCATTCGCGCTAATGCATATTTTAATTTGTTTACAAACCGCTGTTAAACAAAACTGTAGAAGAAGAAAAGCAGCAGTGAGTGTGCAGTCTGGGGTGTTCGATTTGTTGACGCCTGTCAACTCAAACAAGCCTATTGTTACAGGGTTGAGTGTGTGAGGGCGGAAGTTGTCATCTCCCATCACAGATTGTTTTGTGACACCTCCAGTGGAGCAGACTGGCCGTGCTGTGTTAGTTTCTGTGATCATATAGAGTCAGTGGAGCAGACTGGCTGTGCTGTGTTAGTTTATGTGATCATATAGAGTCAGTGGAGCAGACTGGCTGTGCTGTGTTAGTTTATGTGATGATAAAGAGTCAGTGGAGCAGACTGGCTGTGCTGTGTTAGTTTATGTGATGATAAAGAGTCAGTGGAGCAGACTGGCTGTGCTGTGTTAGTTTATGTGATGATAAAGAGTCAGTGATGCAGACTGGCTGTGCTGTGTTAGTTTATGTGATGATAAAGAGTCAGTGGAGCAGACTGGCTGTGCTGTGTTAGTGTATGTGATGATAAAGAGTCAGTGATGCAGACTGGCTGTGCTGTGTTAGTTTATGTGATGATAAAGAGTCAGTGGAGCAGACTGGCTGTGCTGTGTTAGTTTATGTGATGATAAAGAGTCAGTGGAGCAGACTGGCTGTGCTGTGTTAGTTTATGTGATGATAAAGAGTCAGTGGAGCAGACTGGCTGTGCTGTGTTAGTTTCTGTGATCATATAGAGTCAGTGGAGCAGACTGGCTGTGCTGTGTTAGTTTCTGTGATCATATAGAGTCAGTGGAGCAGACTGGCTGTGCTGTGTTAGTTTCTGTGATCATAAAGAGTCAGTGGAGCAGACTGGCTGTGCTGTGTTAGTTTATGTGATGATAAAGAGTCAGTGGAGCAGACTGGCTGTGCTGTGTTAGTTTATGTGATGATAAAGAGTCAGTGGAGCAGACTGGCTGTGCTGTGTTAGTTTATGTGATGATAAAGAGTCAGTGGAGCAGACTGGCTGTGCTGTGTTAGTTTCTGTGATCATATAGAGTTAGTGGAGCAGACTGGCTGTACTGTGTTACTTTCTGCTAAATGCGTGAGAGTTGGACGTATTGTTCTTCGCAGTTGGTCACATGAAAAAGAATGCCTCTTCTTGCTGTCACAGAGGCCCTTCACACTGCTAAGGCCTCATCCCTCTCTTCTGTTCTTGTCCTCCTTGACCTGTCTGCTGCCTTCGATACAGTCAACCACCAAATCCTTCTTTCCACTCTGTCCGACCTCGGCATTTCAGGCTCTGCACTCTCCTGGTTTGCTTCTTACCTCTCTAACCGCTCATACCAGGTCTCATGGAGAGGGTCCCTCTCCAGATCCTGTCCTCTTACCACCGGTGTCCCCCAGGGCTCAGTCCTGGGCCCCTTACTTTTCCTTCTCTATATCAGATCTCTTGCCTATGTGATCTCTTCTCATGGCTTTTCTTATCACTGCTATGCTGATGACACCCAGCTTTTCCTTTCTTTCCCCCCCTCTGACACTCAAATCGAGGCTCGCATCTCTGCATGCCTCAAAGACATTGGCGACTGGATGTCTGCCCACCACCTCAAGCTCAACCTTGGTAAGACCGAGCTACTCTTCCTCCCAGGAAAAGACTGCCCTCTTGCAGATCTCTCCATCTCCATTGACAACACCACTGTACTCCCCTCCCAAACAGCCAAGAACCTCGGGGTGATCCTTGACAACCAGCTGTCTTGCTCTGCCAACATAGCTGCTACAGCGCGCTCCTGTAGGTTCTCTCTCTACAACATCCGCAAAATCCGTCCCTTTCTCACAAGAGAAGCGACTCAACTCCTGGTCCAGTCTCTTGTCTCCTCCCGCCTGGACTACTGCAACGTGCTTCTGGCCGGCCTACCTGCCACCGACATCCGACCGCTCCAGCTCATTCAGAACGCTGCAGCCCGTCTGATATTCATCCAACCCAAATTCTCTCACGTCACTCCCCTCTTCCAGGAGCTCCACTGGCTTCCCATCTCGGCCCGCATCAAATTCAAGACACTGGTACTGGCCTACAGGGCAGTACACCAGACAGCGCCCCGGTACCTGCAATCCATGGTCAGGTTCCAAACCTCTCACCGCTCCCTTCGCTCCTCCACCAGTGCAGGTCGCCTCGCCCCTCCTTCACTACGGGGGCCCAAAAGTCGCTCATCCCGATCTCGACTCTTCTCGTCCCTGGCACCTCAATGGTGGAACGAGCTTCCACCTTCGGTCAGGACTGCTGAATCACTGCCGATCTTTCGGAAAAGACTAAAGACACACCTTTTCAGGCTCCATCTGGGCCCTTCTTGATCTAACCTCGTCTCTCTCTTTCCTTATATATAAAAAAAAAAAAAAAAAAAAAAAAAAAAAAAAAAAAAACCCTAACCAACCTTGTACCACTAACCTAAGCTTGTACCACTGTTCCTTCAGAAGCTGTAGTTGTCATGGACTGTGCTCCATAGTTGATTGTTCTATTGCAGACAGAAAAATGTGTTATTGTAAGTCGCTTTGGATAAAAGCGTCTGCCAAATGACGTAATGTAATGTAATGTAATGTAATGCCGGTAACCCGATTTTTCAAATGATCAGTAGGCTACAAAATGTGATTGAAGCAGCACTCTTTCTCTGTGAGCACAACCTCACGGGTGACTTTGCCACAGTCCCTCTGCATCTAACCTCCATGGGGCACACCCCAACTTTCTAGCCGCGCTGCTCCATCTCTGCTGCCAACTCAGCATACCTTAGCATTTTCCTTTTATATGGCTCATTTACCACGTTCTCCCATGGCACCGAAAGCTCCACAAAATACCCAATCCACTGCACCTCTGGCCACCATACCAAGTGTTCCCACAGGATTATTAGCACTTTCCACCACATCTGCCACTGTCCCACACCATTGTCATTGTCCACCCTTAGTTGGCCTGCAATATACCTGTGCAAAAAAAGCATCGCTCCTCATCTCTTCTCACTCAAACTCATGGCCAAAAAAGATTTTAATATATTTTTTTCTATTAGCCCACAAATACATTTCTAACCATTTGCTCTGAAGTGCTGCTCCCAAAACACTTCATTACTTGGTTATGTCACTGGGTGTCTTGTCCTTGGGAAAGACTTGATGATTTACATTCTGACAAAATGTGTCTAAAAGTAGCTATATCTGAACATAAGGAACAGTAGGAAAAGCCCAGGGTCCCACCCATAGTTGACTGATATCATAGGTGGCAGCTGTAATGAATCTAATTTGCTCTGCCTCCTTAGCCCACAACTCCTTCCAGCCAGATGTCTTCCTCTCTTGACTTTCCCAGTTCACCACTGACCCTGTTTAGCCTGAGATACAGCCTGGCACACCTTGACCCTGTTTAGCCTGAGATACAGCCTGGCACACCTTGACCCTGTTTAGCCTGAGATACAGCCTGGCACACCTTGACCCTGCTTAGCCTGAGATACAGGCCTTGGCACACCTTGACCCTGTTTAGCCTGAGATACAGCCTGGCACACCTTGACCCTGTTTAGCCTGAGATACAGGCCTTGGCACACCTTGACCCTGTTTAGCCTGAGATACAGCCTGGCACACCTTGACCCTGCTTAGCCTGAGATACAGGCCTTGGCACACCTTGACCCTGTTTAGCCTGAGATACAGCCTGGCACACCTTGACCCTGTTTAGCCTGAGATACAGCCTGGCACACCTTGACCCTGTTTAGCCTGAGATACAGCCTGGCACACCTTGACCCTGTTTAGCCTGAGATACAGCCTGGCACACCTTGACCCTGTTTAGCCTGAGATACAGGCCTTGGCACACCTTGACCCTGTTTAGCCTGAGATACAGCCTGGCACACCTTGACCCTGCTTAGCCTGAGATACAGGCCTTGGCACACCTTGACCCTGTTTAGCCTGAGATACAGACCTTGGCACACCTTGACCCTGTTTAGCCTGAGATACAGGCCTTGGCACACATTGACCCTGCTTAGCCTGAGATACAGGCCTTGGCACACATTGACCCTGTTTAGCCTGAGATACAGCCTGGCACACCTTGACCCTGCTTAGCCTGAGATACAGCCTGGCACACCTTGACCCTGTTTAGCCTGAGATACAGGCCTTGGCACACCTTGACCCTGCTTAGCCTGAGATACAGGCCTTGGCACACCTTGACCCTGTTTAGCCTGAGATACAGGCCTTGGCACACCTTGACCCTTCTTAGCCTGAGATACAGCCTGGCACACCTTGACCCTTCTTAGCCTGAGATACAGGCCTTGGCACACCTTGACCCTGCTTAGCCTGAGATACAGCCTGGCACACCTTGACCCTGCTTAGCCTGAGATACAGCCTGGCACACCTTGACCCTGCTTAGCCTGAGATACAGCCTGGCACACCTTGACCCTGTTTAGCCTGAGATACAGCCTGGCACACCTTGACCCTGTTTAGCCTGAGATACAGCCTGGCACACCTTGACCCTGTTTAGCCTGAGATACAGCCTGGCACACCTTGACCCTGCTTGGCCTGAGATACAGGCCTTGGCACACCTTGCCACCTCCTCCTGCTGATGGATTTGCTCCCCAGCCATCTTTCTTCTCCCTGACAGAGTTGCCCTATTCCATAAAGTTTTCCCTAAGCCAAGCTCCCTACCCTTCTTCACCTACCCTACATTATCCGTATGTCCAAATGCATGTCCTATGCAAATTGAACTGCTTCTATTCCAGCATCCAGGCATTTTTGTTCAAATTCAAAGAAGAAACAGCATTATTTATCATTTAATGGGTTTCCTACCAAGGAAAAGTTAAAAAGAAGATAGATTTTTGCATAATAAGAGACGAGGCAGCAAGCATTACCATGATAACGGCTAATCTGCTAGCTAGCTACCCAGGTCTCAAATATCTAGAACAGGCTGTCAACGGAATAACTGGAGAAATTAGCATTAAACCACACCAGACACAAACGGCAAGAAGTGGCTGTGATGTGGATTAAACGGTGGATGATAATGGACTTGTTGCAGCCGGCTTGGCAGAGTGAGTGCACGTTAGCATGTTGCTACTACTTGCTAACAGATTTGATTATCTACTGTAAGATAACGTTACACAAACTTGACAACCTAACGGTGAATATAAAGCAGCATCAAGCATAATGCTAGAAGTTATGCTACTCCGACCAGGCGCCCCGACCGACCAGAGGAGGCGCTAGTGCAGTGACCAGGCCACATACCCCCTATCCGGCTCCCCATCCACAGACACAGCCAATCGTGCCTGTATGGACGCCGACCAAGCCGGAGCACTTTCCACTTTTCAATCACCACTGCAGAACAACTTCATCACATTGAAGTATATAATAACATAATGTATATAATAATAATACATAAATAAATATAAAATAAAATATTGGATATCATGGGTCTTCATTGCATTTCACAGTGCCCTTTTATGTGCAATAATCTCATCAGCTACAAACCTTTTGTGAGCATCTGTTTGCATCTTATGTCCATTTTGCATCCTTAAGATTGGCCTTCTGTTCAATGCACATGGGGATGCAAAATGGCAGTAGTAGTGTAAAAATCCCATTGAACAGCATGAACACCTTATTCCCTCTCCTTTATTCTTTCACTTTTCACATGGCCATTAACAGGTGTCATGATCTAATTAATAACCCCCAGCAGTACTTTTGATATTTCACAGTATGATCCAAGGTATACAAGGTTATAATCTTATCAAATGTCTCTCTTGGTAGCCATATTGAATATCCTCAAGGAGGCAATTTGATATGTGCTCAGAGTCCAATATCTGTTACATCATCTTGACTGCTGTAGCGAGATATTAGAAATCCATACACTCAAAATATGATGTATGACTCACCGGCCGTGGAATTGACTGGCGCCCTGGTGTGTTGCAGCACATTTCCTGTTCGGGGGCAGACCTGAGGAATGGAGAGAGAGATAATACTATATCGAAAAAATGAAGAATAATTTGCACATTCAGAGCGGTAGAAAAGGTCAGGCCCATAAGGGGGTTTAAGAGAGGGGCTATTACTCCTAAAGGTAAAGGGGTGATGGGGTGGAGAGAGAGAAAGAGAAAGGCATCTAAGGGTTGAGGGAGTGATTGAAAAGAGAGGGAAGGATGGTTGCCAAGGAGGAATGTAGTGTTCATTCAGTGTATTAGTCATAGTATAATTTGTTGAAGATAGTGTTAAGTATGGTAGTCTTATAGCCTTTGCAGCACATTGTCATTGTCGGGTGAAAACCTTGTCACTCCAATATTGGTATCTTTTTCCTTATGGATTGATGATGTGCTACCCCCCTCAGTGCTATTGAAACCCCCATTGAATAAACTCAAAAATGCATTGTGGTCTCGCTAAAAACATTATAAGCCTGTTCCTGTTGACTTAGTAGGAAGTATGCGTATACTGTAGTGTATAGAAAAATATCCTTGGATGGTATAGCAGGTATATCAATGTACTGTATTGTTATAGTATTGATAGTCCATGAAGGCCAAGTCGTTAATAAAATATACTGTCATCAGATTAAAACCGAAAATAATTGAGATAAATTTTTATTTAAATCAGTTTCTTTTGGAAGAAGGCAATTTGAATGTTAGGATTTTTTTTTAAAGATTCACAGCTTTTCTTCTTCTTCCATATTTCATTTTGTAATTTTCAGAACATAGAAAACAAAAACAGGCTCAGATAAAAAACAAAAACAAACAAAACATACATATACCAACATTAATGTTACCACATGGCACTACCAGCCGCGTCAAGTACCTATGTGCTTGTAAGAAATATGCGTGGAATCCCATGCAAGGGGTCCATGAGAAGTCAGCTGAGCAAGTTACCCGTCGCTCTTAACCTCATCTAAGTAGGCTAGAATTGGGTCCCAGATCATTGTGAATTTCCTAAATGAATTGGTCCTCAGGAACCGGAGTCTCTCCATATGTATAACCGAGACCATGTTCCACTCCTTCAGAATGAGTCTCTTGGCGATAGTCGTCCCCTGCGTCAGAGACTGTTGTACAGCCGTAGGGAGGAGCACAGAGGCCGACGATGGCGAGTTCTGCCTCTGGCTGAAGGGTTATTATATAGGCCTTATAGTACCAATCAAATATTTTGGCCCAGAATCCAGATAGTGAAGGACAAAACCAAAAAGCATGGGATAGTGTACCCTCTGACACCCGACACCTATCACATAGTGGTGAGACAGAAGGGTAGATCTTGTGCAACCTGGACTTTGAATATTGAAGACGATGAGTGACCTTAAATTGGATCAGTTGGTGTCTGCTGTTAACTGAGCAGAGCTGGACTATAGATAGACTCCTGTCCCATATAATTTCAGACAAGTCAACATCAAGTTCCTCCTGCCACGCCTCCCTAATCCTTTCAGTAGGGGCCCTTATACAGTCATCAAACAGACACACAAATCTAGAGATAAGATGCCTGGATTGAGGGGGGATTAACATCACATCAAAAGAAGCATTTTCATTTGCTAGAAATACAAAATCACGAATCTTGGATCGAACATAGTTCCTGACTTGTAGGTATCTGAGCCAATGCATGTTGGGCAACTCAAATGTCCTCCTCAGAAGATCAAAGGATGTGAAATGACCATCTATGTATAGGTCTCTGATGGAAACCAGCCCCTTCTAAAGATGCATAGCTTATTAAAATAATAAAGAATGTGAGATATTAACGAGTAATTAATTCGTAAAAATTCATAACAATAGTGCTGGCATATAGTTAATAAGTTTTTATGCATTTATTTTTATTTAGTTTTTATTAGCCTTAGTTTTATTTGTGTCTTCCATTTCACCATGTTTTTAATGCTTAATTTGAGCTTTAGCTTAATCCTCCATAATGACCTTGGAAGAAGAAGTAAAAGCTGGAAGGGATAATGGAGGAAGGTGGGAGAGGGGGCGGCAGGTGTGACAGCTCTTCCGGTTGGGAGGCGAGCTAAATGACAGCGGCTTTACGCTCGTCTCTTCTCATTATTGCAGAGCCCCCCAAATCCTAATGGTCATCCCCCCTCCCTCCCTCCACGCTCTCCTCTCTTTATTAACTTGGAGACCCTCGCCTTCATGCTCCTGGCAGCTTGTGTGTGTGCGCGCAGCGTATCGCTGACTGATCCATCTCCAACACTTGGCATTCTCCCACTAATGAGAGTGTGTGAGAGAGGGAGGAGAGAGAGCTAATAGAGAGCCAAAGTGAAACGTCACTTCCTGCTTCAGCACTGTACCAGAGATCCCCCCCCCCCCCCGCCATTTATTTTCCCATAGATATTTCGTAAAATGACTATAAAAATAGTTGTACTTGTTCAAACCAAACGGTTCAGATGTATTTAGAAACAGGAGAGATCACATGACATTTCACTCGGACCAAAACGTAAAAACAATGCAGGTTTAAAGAAAGTACTTTTTCGATCTTGTTGTTTTTTAAGTTTTGGTGAAATGTTCTATGGTCTCTCCCGATTCTAAATATAGCGGAACCGTTTGGTGTGACCAAGTAAAACTATTTTTATAAGCATTTTACGAAATGTCTATGGGAAAATAAATTGCTGAAGAAAATCTCTGGTACAGTGCTGAAGCAGGAAGTGACGTTCACTTTGCCTCTCTGTTGAAGCGAGAGTGAACGAGAGAGTGAGTGACATAAACGTTATGTGTTTGTGCACCTTTCAGAGACTATGTTTTGTGCTTGGCAATGTACAGTAGCCTATATCTGCATCTATATTGTATGCTTTGCATTACATGCCTGGTTCATGCTTTCTGTGTTGCTGCTAGATATATATGCATTTACACTGTCTGTCAAACATTTGGGGAAACCTCGCTCTTGAAAATGGTTCTTTGTGAGTTTGCAATAACTTCACCCCATTAAAGACCAGTGTTGGGGGTAACTCATTACAAAAGTAACATATTACATGTAATATATTACTTTTAGCAGTAACTCAGTAATATAACTTACTGTATTTTACAGGATAAGGATTGTGTAACGTATCTAGGAAGTCAACTTGATCAGTGTATGAAGAGTGAAGCTATGGCCCTCTCCGTCATGGGTAAAATTCATGCAAAGACTACCGTAAATTCCGGACTATAAGCCGCTGCTTTTCCCCCGTTTTTTGGCCCTGCGGCTTATATAACGGTGCGGCTTATCTATGGATTTTTTCAGAAAAAAAAAAAAAAATACAAATAAAATCTCTCTTTTTTAGCACTCTTTCTAACTATAAATCCACTTCTGTTTTAATTTCCTCTCTTGCCCTCTTTTCACCACACCGCGGACACTGTGTGCACTGTAAAAATAAACAAAGGTGGTGTTGTGTTATGTTGTTTTGTTGAAATGTTACGGTAATACGGTAAATGGGAGCTTCCTCAAACAGCCATCTCTTTCCCGACAATCCCCTCTGTGCGTGACCCCTTACATATGGTAATTACGGTAAGCAAACGGCCACTCGGCCAACAACTCCCTCCCCCGACTACCAGGAGAAAATCACAAACTTCGGCGAATTCACACAAAGGAAGATCAAGGAATATTCCATCGAACCGGAGCAGATCATAAATATGGATGAAGTGCCTTTGACGTTCGACCTGCCACTCACTCGGACTGTTAACAAGAAAGGTGAATCGTCGATCACATTGAGAACCACTGGGCACGAGAGAACGAATTTCACTTGTGTTCTGGCCTGCTCTGCATCTGGAGTAAAGCTGCCGCCAATGGTGATTTTTAAGCGGATTACGATGCCGAAAGAGAAAATTCCCAGTGGGATATGCCTCAGAGTCAACAAGAAAGGGTGGATGATGGAAAGTGTCATGAAGGAGTGGCTGGCTGAGTGCTACGTCAAGCGCCCTGGAGGATTCTTTCACCAAAAAAAAGCTTTGCTCGTTCTCGACAGCATGAGGGCTCATATAACAGATTCCGTGAAAGCAGCCATCAAGACCACAAACTCCATTCGGGTTCCGAAAGGCTGGACTGCTGCGTGATGATGACGCCGGCACAGCTGGGCGCCTTCAGAGGCTGTTCGATTCCGACACCGACAGTGACGAAGAGGAGTTCCTTGGTTTTGAGAGTGACAACGAAGGAGAGAGGAGAGTGGTTGACGAAGCCACCCTGAACCTGTTCGTTTCCGACACTGAAGTTGAGGACTTTGCTGGTTTCAGTACGGAGGAAGAAGAGGAAGACGAGGATTAGTGACTTGACTTTGACTCTGACTCTGTTTTTGACGCTGCACCTTCACCTAAAAGATGAAGACAAGGATTACGGTACCTGGTTTGATTGTTGACAGCACCTTTTGTTGAAATGTTAATAAATGGGAGCTTCCCCAAACAGCCATCTCTTTCCCGACATTCCTCTCTGTGCACGAACCCTTACATATGGTAATTAAACATCAAAACACCCGCGGCTTATAGTCCGGTGCGGCTTATATATGTAAAAAACAGTCAATTTTGCTGCTGCGGCTTATATACCGGTGCGCCTTATAGTCCGGAATTTACGGTAAATATTTAGCAAGAATATCCAAGTTCCTGGATACGAAGACAATGAGGACTTTAGCTACGTCCTTAATTCAATGCCACTATGACTACACCTGTCTATACTGGTACAGTGGCATAACAAAAAAATCAAAAGACAAACTCCAAAAAGCCCAAAACAAACTCATGAGGGTCATCCTTGGCCTTAGCCCAAGAACGCACATTGGCCCATCCCACTTTAAAGAGTTGAATTGGCTCCCAGTTGAAAACAGAGTCCAACAGCTGAAACTTGTCATGGTTTATAAAATATTACATGACCGTTGCCCCAATTACTTCAACAAGTACTTCCAATATGTCCGGGACATCCATAGTCGGAACACAAGAGCCAGTGTAGCAGATCTGAAATTGCCCAATTTGAAGAGCAAAATAGGAAGAAGCACGTTCCTCTATTCTGGGGGGGAAGAGTGGAACAAAATCCCCAACGAAATCAGGCTAGCCAATTCCCTGAATGGTTTTAAAAACCTTTTGAAAAAATTCTTGATGAGTAAACTAGGATAAAATACGAGTAGAGTCCCCCGTTGTTTTATGGTATGTGTTTTAATTTCTAGTTCCTTTTATTGTTTTATTGTTTTATTGTCTTATTGTTTCTATCGTTGTTTTATGGTATGGTTGTTTTAATCAAGTTTCGTTTATCCCTTGTCTGAGTTGTATTGTTTTATCTGATACTCTTATGTTACTGTATGTCATGTTTTTAAAGATCAGGGACCATGATGGAAATAAGTGCACACACTTTTCATGTTATCCCTTGGATATATATGTCTGCATTATCCAAAATAAAATTCATTCATTCATTCATTCATATTACTTAGAGGATTTCAGTAATATTATACCATACCATACCATGTCAAGTAACTCAAGTTACAAATTGAGTTAATTCTTTTGAAATCAAGCACCAAAAAAGATACAAAAAAGATACAATCATTTCCTCATAAAACTGTGTTTTTATGCAAATAACCACTATAGATGACAATAACATGGTTATTGCCCATGGTAGGATTGCCTTTTACCCGGGAGGGTCTGGTGAGATGAAGGAGGAGCCCGGCCTGGAGTCACCCACAGGGCCTTAGACCCTCCATGCACCGAAGAGTCTTTCAATACTGCGGTGTGGCACTAATTCTATTGCAGCGGATTGGGCGTGATCAACCCTTCCGCGGGCAACGTTTCAGACAGAGTAGGAAGGCTGATCCGTGAGCAACTGCTTCTGGGACGCGGGTCGGGGTCTTAAAGGCTGAATTATGCTCACCCTGCCGTGAAGGGCGCGGGGGTGGAGCGAGGGGCGGGCGCGTCAAATTACGTAAATTTGTTGGGCGTGGTTATTCGCTAGCTCCAGCGGCCGCTCGCGTTGTGCCTGACTTTTTTTCTAACAGCGCGAGCTTCTCTCCAAACATGGCCGCATTCAAACCATTGAGCCCTGAACACTGAGCTGTGTTTTCGCCACATTTCTTGACCCATGTGGTAGGCTATAAACTTAGATTTGCAACTGTTCGTTTTTAGTCATTTCACCAAGTAAATGTGTTGTGTTGAGAGCATTATTGAGAGAGATTAAAAGCAGCACAGAGTAGTAGGCTATCAGGGCTGAGTAGTAAAAGCGGCTTTCAGTAAAAACAAGTTTGGTGAGTCCTTCATGTGCTGATGTGCGGTCGTTTGAGAGTGAAAGCGCACTCAGTATTGCACAGCGTTTCATTGCGACTTTTCACGGGCTGTTTTCACCATTGTACAATGCACACAATACATGCTGATCACTTTCTGAGTATAATGGCATCTGCCCCAGCGCGAGGTCTGCACGGTGACTCACGGAGACTCGCGGGGCCCCACCCCCACGGAGCTTTGCTCGAGCATAAGAGCACCTTTAAGCCTGGATTATGCTTGACGCTTTGGCCGGCCGCACGGAAATGAGAGACACGGAATCCGACGAGGAAACGTGTGGAGCTTGTATACTCTGTGTGGGTTTCTGCAGGCGGAATTGAGCGCGAGTCTTGAAAAGTCCACTTTGTCCGCCCGTCCGCGTCCGCGTAGTTACAAATTTCGGCGTGCGCACGTCCGCACGGAGCCTTGCGGAGGGGCGTGTCTGCTGATTTGACGTCACTTTTCCGTGCGGACACTGGCGTTCCTCGCTGATGCGGAAAGCATAATGAGACCTTTAATCGGCCTCGGCTGGGTCTACTGGGCGAGGGTGTATGATGTTGACAGACCCAAAACACCTTACGACCCCAGCTAACATCACTGATGACGCGTCCCAGTGCATGCTGTACAGTAGTATGTATTTTAAACATACACAGACAGTAATATTGTAAAGTAACTTATTACTTTCAAATGAAAGTAACTAGTAATATGTAGTATAGGGTTACATTTTGAAAGTAACTTGCCCAACACTATTAAAGACTAGCTATATTTACAGTAGTTGGGGGGTGGGGAGGGGGGGAAATCATACACGCAAATATTTGTGACGATAAATCTAAAACAATGAAACTACACAGTCATCAAAAACAAAACAAAAACAAAAACGGAGTGTTGGATAAATATGTCCTAAGCCTTATTAAAATAGCGATTTCTTACGTCAACACTGAAGAAAAAAAATCAAATAGTGCTCTGAAAATTTAGAAAAGGCAATATGTCCCCAAACCTTTGACGGGTAGTGTATGTTTATTGCGCTTCTCGACTGCATACCTTAAATCTCAGAAAATTCAGCTTTCCACTTCCTCAGCAGAGGTTTGTGCGCGCGCGCGCGCGCGCGTGTGTGTGTGTGTGTGTGTGTGTGTGTGTGTGTGTGTGTGTGTGTGTGTGATCCAGTGGTTCCGGTCCCTCTTTGTTTAGCCAACAGCCACTCCCGGACAGAGACACGCGCTACTAGCGCTACTAGCGCTACTAGCTGCTGTGGAATTGGGCCATATATATGCAGCTGTGGCCCCAAATTTCAGGTGGTGCGTGCGTGACTCCCAAGTGTGGCCAATGCGCCCAGTTGTTTTGGAGGCACGCAAATGCGACGTGAGGGTATTTGCGGTATAGCCTGAATCGGGGATGAGGGCGTATTTTAACACATTTGCATGTGTGTGCGTATGTGTGTGTCCACATCTGTGTTTGTGTGTGCATGTTTGAGTAAAGTGTGTGCATCTCTGTGCCTGCGGGTGTGTGTGTGAAATCTGTGTGATTGAATTACTCGACTCTTTTACTGCCCGTCCCGGGACAGACATTTGCGGAGGCCGTTCCATAACTGCTGCATATGCCGCCTTAATCTGTTCCCCCGCTGTGCCAGGTGTGCAGGCAGCAGGCGCTCCTGCAAGGACACCCAACTCCTCACCACGGAAACTCACAAAGCTCACGGCAAAGCTGGGTGACAGCGGCGGTATAAATCCTCTGTGTAATTATGTCGTAAACAGAGACGGAACAATAAAGCTTTGTTTTGATGTGTGTTGCGACACAGCCTGAGGCCCAATTTCAAACAAATCTCTGGCCGCTTGGTGGCTCACTTCGCACATCACTGGATGTGGAAGTCAGGGGGGGGGGGGATCACCATTTGCCAAGTGACTGATTGGTCCACTGGACCCTGGATCAGCCGCCCATACTGATTGACCATCTGATCTGATCTAAGCTACTTGGCTAACATTGTCTCAGCGCTGT
Organism: Poromitra crassiceps; assembly: GCF_964638095.1. Taxonomy (NCBI): domain Eukaryota; kingdom Metazoa; phylum Chordata; class Actinopteri; order Beryciformes; family Melamphaidae; genus Poromitra; species Poromitra crassiceps. The sequence goes on from NC_139623.1 coordinate 39,221,016, forward strand.
AACCAAGCAACAGCATTCAGAGCGAATAATAGACTGTTATTATGTAGACAATGTTGTCAAGTGACCACCAGATATCTCAGCTGGCTCGATTTCATACCTAAATTTATCCAAAACACAAAGGCAATTAGGTCAAGTGTTTGGTTTGATTGGACCCGAGGATGAAAAAATATTTACAGCATAATCTCCTATATGGCGTTCTTTATTGTGATTATAGGTATGGTGATTAAATAGCCATCATCAGTGTCACCAAAATACCCATAATTTCAGTAGCAATTCTCAAGGGTGTTATGGCTTTTATACCGTTACCAGCACAACCCAGTTACCAGACTGAAACGTTTTCTTCAAATTAAGAATGAAATTAAAGCATAAAACACATAAGAAAAAAACAGCAGGATACTACTGTCTAATACTGTCTTGCATTTTTGTACCTGTCTTGTCCTCAAATACCACAGGGACACAGGAGTGGTTGATACTTATTCTGCACTGTTGTTTTGGCCGTTGTAAATTTGCTCAGGATGATGACGCAATAATGTAAGCTTAGTGCAAGTTGCATTTAATGTAAGTCACTGCCCAAGAGCATCTAATGTTTCCTCAAAAGTAAAATGTAAATTTTTTAATCTGTTGCTCTCTGGAACAATGTTTACTCCCGCTGGCCTCGGACTGAATCCAGCCAGAGATCTGCATGACTAATGTCTGTGTGGAAAGATACTGGGGGTGAGATGACGAAAAAAAAAAATGTATGAAACGCTCTGATTCGGGCTAAATTCACCGTGTCCCTATACAAATCGGCCATTTCCTTGAAAGTGGATGCATTTCAAAGCCCATTCATAATGCTCAGTAGTAGCCTCATATTGAGTCCACGAGACGTAACTATCTACAGTCCTTCTACCAGAGAATCAATCAATCATCTTTGAGTCTCTGCTTTTGGAAGGCCTGTTGTCATATCTCCTATTGTACCACAGGAGATAAAGGAATAACGTATACTCTGCCGTCTGACAGATCCCATGTCTGCGTGCTGGGGTAATTATTTGAGGTTGTGAAACCCTTCCGTCTCTTTCGCTGATTATCTCCCCAAGATTGTGTCTCGTTATTTTGCCGTCATCCCGTTTGAAGTGGCCCTTCCCTTCCATCCGTGCGTGTGCACACACACACCCCCACACACACTGTCTGTTTCTCCTGAAGGTCATGCTTTCACAGTCCTTTGTCCAGACGCACAAACTGCTGTCTGTGTGCCTCTACCTATCTGAATATATGATACAATATATCTGAATGCAACTCAAAGCAGCTTTAACTTCAAGCTGCATTCAGATGGAGTCTGTGGGAAGAGAGACAGATGGTGAAACGGTTAAAAGAAAATGTGTCAGGACAACTGAGAAGTAAAATGCACTGAGCATTCAAACGCTGTTTGTTTGGAGGTCACTTTGATGCATCAACACCACCTTTGCACTGCCAATACTGATTTCAAGGATTCAACTTTCAGAATCATCCGATACCAAGTACCAATCCAATTTGCTTTGGGGCCACTTCCTCCATTTAACATTGTTTTCAAGACAAAGGGCAAACAAGTCAAATTGCTTCATTTTGATTTCTGCTAAACGTGATCCTGATATCGGAGTTTTCGTGTTGGGGAAATTTAATACATTTGGGTAGATCTTAAATTCTTTCTGTTTTCTTTTATCATAATATTCAAATACCGTAATTCTTCCAATAAGCGCCTGACTCTTTTTGCCGCCGGGGCGTTTATTAGAATAAATACGTTTTTTTGTACTGTATGTTTTTGTGTTGACTAAATTCAGTCACTTACGGTAATGACGTTGTTTTGGAGGAAGTCAGGCAGAAGTTTCTCCTCCTGTCAGACAGTTTTATATTTTCTTTATACATGCTGTAACCGACATGTTTCAAGTATGCATACCGCATTGTTTAATGGCACGGGTTCCTGTAGGCAACGTGCTGGAGATGCTGTCTAACCGAGAGCGGTGGGCGACTTATGCTAACGTAGCGTAATGTTACAGTAAGGCCTTGTAAAAGTGCATTTCTCTCAGCCGAACAGCGATCATAAATGCAGTATGGATTATACCCATTATACTGGACATGTATTGGAAACTTGGCGTCTACCTACCGGTATTTGGTAAGTCTGCTTGTTTTGTCTACTGCAGTGCTGTTTGGTTAGCTTGGTAGCTACGTTAGCGTGCCTTCTACATTGCTTTGCTGGGAGAGTTTCTTTCCAATGAAACACAAACAACTGAATGTGTGAGCGGTAGGCTAATGTTACTTGTTTAAAATGTGGTATGGCTGTTTGGAAGAGGGAGAAGAGAGCAATGAACTGATACCATAACGTAGTTGGATGATGATGATGATGATGATGATGATGAAGATGAAGGCTATCACTCACTTGTTTTCGTTCATTCCAGTCCGTTGTACAATACTAGGCTTGTTCAAAACTGCCTGTGCCTACCCTCTTGTATGTACCAAGTACTATCTCACTGGTTTAAATAAGCAATTTGATACTTTCCATTTTTGCTGAGCAGGCATTTCTGTTCAAAAAATAATAATCGCCTGGCTCAATTATGTCAAAATGAAAATAACCGCCTGACTCTAATTGCCGCCTGTCTTCCTTTTACCGCCCGGGGTCCAAGTTGATTTAGCATAATAAGTGCCCGGGCTCTTATTGGCAGTTTTACGGTAAGCAAATTAACTTTTTAAAGGACAAATAAAAAGGATCAATTAGAAAGTAAAAGCCAGGGGTGAGTAGGGTGGACGGACGGACGGATGGGACAGACAGACAGACAGACAGACAGACAGACAGACAGACATTTCTGGCAGTGATAGTCCCCCCCCCCCCAATATATATAGAGATTTTTTTTAACAACATACGAACAAGAGAGACTCAGACAGAGGAAAACAAAAGTAAAAAAAAATAAAAAAATAAAAAACATATTATCAACATTCAGTATTAAGTCGTGCTACCAGTCGCATAAGGTGCTTATATGCTTGTAAGAGGTATTGTGCCCGGGATCCCACACAGGGGGTCCATGAGGAACCAATCGCCCCCAACCTCAACGAGGTAGGCTAGAAACGGGGCTCAAATGGCAGAGAATTTCTTAAGTGAGTTGGTCCTCAGGAACCTACTGTAAGTCTCTCCATCCGTATAACAGAGGTCATGATATCCATCAGCCACAATTGAAAAGAGGGTGAAGAGGGGGACTTCCATTCCTTCAGGATTAGTTTCTTAACAGTTTCCCCCTGTGTCAGAGACTGTTTAGTGATAGTGATAGTTGTAAATTAATATAATTATCAGAAGTATTGGAGAGCCTGGCCTCTTCTCTCTACGGACACGATGAGAGCCAGAAGCAGAATCCAAGAGCAGAAGGGCCGAACACAAGGCTTATAGGACGCTTTCACATATAAGCTGTTTGGTCCGCTTTAAACACGCCAGAGTTCGTTTCCTCGGATAGTCCGCTTCGTTTGGGGTGGTGTGAAAGCGCAAACGAACTCTGGGGCGGAACAAACAAGCAAACTTTGGTCCGCTTGAAAACGTGGGTCTCAGTTTGCTTCCAAGTGAGCCCTGGCACAGTTCGTTTGTTGTGTGAAAGCAAACCGAAGAGCAAATAGGAAGCGCCAGTGCATCTGATGCACTGCATCATGAGTAGAAGAAGGTAGAAGGGAGCAAAACAAACACTGAGGCGCGCACACGTGTACAGTACCTGCGCGCCGCATGATGCATGTCGTCATAACAACAACACATCGTTGTCTCTTCAACACGGCTTGCCTTCTCCTCCTGTACTACTGCCTCGCTCATCTCATCTGCAGAATGAAATGTTCAACAGCTTGCTGCATCATCTGCAGCTCATATTGGGCACATTCTTGTAAAATATTTATTTGATAGTAACACCAGCAATCCCAATATCGCAGGTGGTGTTGCTCCATGGTTTGTGTTTTGCGGATTTACTTGTTCAAGTTGCAAATTGCTGTGTGAAAGCAAACTGGACCAAATGAAAATTGCAACAATGGTGCAACTTCATCCTTCATTCTATTTATCTTGCTCCGCTCATAATGTCTGCACAAGCCTCTGTACACTGTCGGCTCAGCCTCGGAGAATTTCATCCTTGCTCCAGAATGCTCTTAACTTATTTCATGCATTTGATTCTACAGTACTCGGTATGCTCTTTGTACAATGCCCTCACCATCTCTCTCTACTGCTGCGACCGTACTGTATTCACCTTATCATTTGCCCATATCAGGAGGCTTCTGCATACGTCATTTTGTAATCGTTATTCCGTTTTAGACCCGGAAGTAGATTATCCCTACCTTTATAATTTTTAGACTTGCCAAAAAGCTGTTTTCAAGCAAAAACAAACAAACTGTTATAATCTTTATCTTTATTGTTTATTTGAGCAGGGACAGTACACAATAAACATATTGCACCAAAGATAGCTAAGAGCTAATTTGCATCTGTAGTCCCTGGGCGCACAGAGTCCTGTGCGCACACAGTATCAAATACAGAAATAAAAGAAAATCCTAGTGTCTAAACAATCAATATACATGGTACAAAAAATGATAATACTTACTATTAGTAATATATAACACAGTAAAATATAACACATAGGTAGATACCAATCCCCTAAGATCACATAGTGGTAAATGAGGAGATGATCAGAAATAAATACACAATGTCAGAACACAACAACATGAGACCACACTAATGCCTATAGGTGGCCACAGGACTGACCCTCTCTCAGCCACTTCTTGACAGAGGACTTAAAACCTTTGAAAGTACTGCAGCCTTTAATGACTGCTGGCAGGGTGTTCCACAGCCCGCCCACTTTGACTGTGAATGCAGATTGACTGCATTTCGTGGATCTAAATGGCACGCAACAATCTCCTCTAGTGGAGGCTCTTGTAGTTCTCACACTAGTGTTACGGTTTGTCACAAATTTGTTGAATGGGGGGGGGGGGGCAAGGCCGTGGAAGATCCTATACAACAAACTGACATTTGCCATCAACAGTCTATAAAGTTTTAATATTTTTTTCAGAAGAGAACGTAACATCCAAATATGTGACCAGTTGATCAGAATAACCTATTTGGACATTTTTAACGAGCAGTGATGAGCTCTGGCTGTGATCGGTCGGACTAGCTAGTATCTGTCAACCCAGCTGGCAGTGAGAAAACATTGCCGACGTGCCCCGGCATAACCGTTATGCCGACCACCCGGTCGGCATAACCATCGGCTCCTCGCAGCAGTAACGCTATGAGCATGTCACTGAAGTTGGCCACACTCGCCGCAGTGTAGCTGCTGAATGTTGCCAAACTTGATTAGTTTACAGTTTATCGATGTTTACAATGCAACCGGCCGGCCGGAATGCTGAACCGGAAGAAGAAACAGAGACAGTCTGCATGTGTGGGAACGCCAACAAAATCTTATACGGCTGGCATGCGAGGGTAAAACCGCCCATATATCTCAATGGGCTGACTCACCAAAGGAAGGTGCTGCGGCTCTACACTACAGGTTTGGGGAATTTAGAGCAGAACACAAGACGTCTGTTCAGATGTGCGTTTCCTGCGGTGGTCAAATCCCCGATCGTGTCTGCCTGGGCTGGGCTAGCAGCTAAATTCTAACTTTGCTGAATGGATAGAACGGGAGATTTACCCCACCCTGACCACGCCCCCAGTCAGGCTGAGCCAGCTAACCCAGCGTCTATGACGAGACATCGCCTCAACCTATACAATTGTGTCTCTGAAGGAAGAGAAAAATTGGGGGTGGTAATATAAGGTGAATACAGACTGCCTGAATGCTCATGGTGATATAATGCTGAAGCTACAGTATATACTGCACTTTCCAATTGTCCTTGTGTAATGTGTGGCTGTATGCACTAAGATGTATACTGTATATGTCAGTAAGTTCAATTCCTGTACATTTTATTGTATTTTACACATAGTCATTCAGATTCTTATGATAGTGAAGGTCAGATTTGGTCCTCTGTGACTGCGGGGTTGCCTGTTAACATCCTCAGACTGGCTGAGAAAATCTGTGTGGGCAGAATGAAAAAGTTACGATCTTGGACAGTTTTTGTGAAGATAGCTTTGGGCTTTAGGTTCCAGCTATTCCATTGGAGCTGCTTAGTGGCCAGTAGCATGAGATTTAGGTTGTAGTCGACAGGTTTAAATCATAAATACATATACGGATCAACCATCTCGGCTATCACATTATCAATAAACAAAACAAGACCGCATGGAGAAAATGGCACCACAGGGAATGGCTTCATGCGTCCATTAAACAACAAGTCTCACTCTACTGAACATCGTTATGGCAACGGTTACATCAATGGCAAGCAGCTGTGGCATCAATCAGTAGTTATTAGAGGTGTTATTGCACAAAGACATTTAGCAAAGGCAAGGCTTTGTACATAAAGCCAGGCTGATTGGCTAAATGTAGCAAATGGGCTGGAAGCAGTAAAGATTAGCCGTCAATCAAATTAAGGCGGGGTGGGGTTACTCTTTAAGTTTAGGTTGAATTCAGTTTAAACTTAACTAAAACAAGTAGGTTTTAGTTATTGTTAGCTAGAGCACTACTGTAAAATAACTTGGTTAAGGTTAGGGAACGGCTCTGGTTATGGTTAAATAAGAAACAATTATTTTTACTTATTTTCCTTTTTTCCACACTCTAGTTTAAATCTTTATTTCAATTTACGACAATGCTTTTTTTTTACACCTCTCGTCATTTTCTGTATCAGTTTTAGTTTATCATGACATCCAAGACTTTCACTGTTCAACTTCAGCACTGAAAGATTTGTTCGGTTTTGCAAAGCGTATTGAACCTAAAGCGTCTTACCTAAACGGTTCATTATGAATATGCATATTGTTATTACACCCTATATATATATATATATATATATATATATATATATATATATATATATATATATATATATATATATATATATATATGCTGCATATATATGCTGCATCTGGTAGTCGCTCTTCCTCCGGCTAGCAGCTTGGGCCGTCCCAACGCTGGAACAGCACTGTGGTCTCCCAGAAGTGAGAGCCGTCCGGGCCTCACTAGTTCATTAGTGCCTCGCCATAGCAAGACTGAAAAACATTGGTCTGTAATACATCAAGTTAGCTCCACCTGTCCTGTCGTTCTTCCGCTCCCGCTTGAAATGGTCAGCACCAATGGCAGAGCTTATACCAGCAGCCTACTGTACTTCCAGGCCAACCCGATCTCATGGGAGAGCATATGTATGACACGCGGGTGTTATCTCGTGAAATACATACACAGAAACGCAGTTTCTCGTGCAGTTCATATGCAACTTCGCCTCGTCTACTTACATTAGAAATCTAACATGCATAATAACTTTACGTGGAAGTTATGGGGGTTAGGTTTAGGGTTATGGTTAGGGTCAGGGTTAGGTTAAAGGAACACTCCGCCCATTTTCAACCAGCTTTGTATTATTAGAACATCAGTAGTATATCAGAAAACTGTAAACGATTTTGAAGTCTGTCATTTAATTTGACAGTTATTGAGTGTTAAAGTGTGGACCAGTGACATCACTGGTCCACACTTTAACACACTAACTCAAATTAATAACTCATTAACTCAAATCAACTCTCAATAACTGTCAAACTAGATGAATGATGAATAGTTTGACAGTTATTGAGAGTTGATTTGAGTTAATGAGTTATTAATTTGAGTTTGTGTGGACCAGTGATGTCACTGGTCCACACTTTAAAGGCACTGTGTGTAAGATTCTGCACTATTAAATATCCCCAAACCAATAACTTGTATATATAGAGGAGGTATAGTGATTTATTTCTGTGTTTACAACTAAGCCACGCCCCCTCCCTGTGTTGTGATGGCCCTCTGTCCTTCCCCTCTAACATCCCGAATCAGTTTACATAGAAACCCCTCCCCCGAGAAGCCGACCTAGTGAGCCCCTCCCAGCCCACAGCCCAAAACAGAATTTTGTAGACCAAGATGGCGGAACCCTGATGCGGGCATTCCTGACTTTTACATTCCGTGATCCACCTTATATATGCGGTTTCATACTTTAGCCAAATCGCCGCCGAAAAGAAATATCTCAGACCAGAGTCAACCTTGCCGGTCTGGCTTTCACTAGATGGAGAGCCCTACGAGCAGCTATATCTGGCCTGCAAAGTGACTCGGAGCTGCCGTGTTCTCCTGTACACAGTGGTAAGTAACGTTATCGCGTTTGCATGTCCCATTTCAGTAACGTTACGCATGATAGCGAAATGTACAAGTTGTTATCGATATTGTGAATTTGTTCTGTGAATGTTGTAATCACTTGGCTAACTGTTGCTTTTCACGGCTATTCAAATGACTTTACACTGCTAGTGTAGTGTGTACGAACGACAAGCTAATCAAATCCTGCAGGATTTGATTAGCTTGTCGTCCGTGTATAACTTATACACAGACATTCTGGTGACAAGCTGACATGAATGACATAACGTTACTTCCCATTACAAATTTCGCATGCATTTTCTGTTTATAATTACGTCCAGTTGCTGTCACTATGACGCAGAACGGTATAGTAATGTGTAAACACTTAGAAAGGCCATGGAGAAAAGCTAGCTTCGCTAATGTTAGCAGTTTGTTGTTATCTCACTAAGCAACGTTACATTAGAAAATAGCTGTAACACCGTCCAAACAAATCAAGGTTTGGTAAAAGTATCTAATTCATGACAATGTGGAGGAACCCTGCCTTGATATCTACCAGCTACAAAATAGATGATTCAAATTAATACTAAACACGTTTCCATTTGTCTGATTTTCAAGGTGCCAGTCATCCAGTCATCCAGAAGATGACAAGATAGAAAACAAGTGGACCCACCATTATGATATTTGAGATGGAGAAATTGTGCTTTTATAGCAAACCTGTATAATACATGTTCTATCATCTTTGATGTTTAGATGTTTGCTGTCTGCAATCTTCTGTACACCAATAAAGTTGATATGACTTCATCCATGTCTCTTGGCCACTATTCTCCATTGTAACATTAGATTTGCCTAAAGCTGAGTGTGTCTAGCTACAGTAGCCTAGTGCCTACCAGTATTCGTGTTTCTGTGTATATATAGCCTACTTTATATAATAGACAGTGTATGTGATGTTTCTCAGTACATTGATTTCACAACTTCGTTTATCAGAAAAAATACTTTATTTGCAAAACTAAAATATGGGCTACACCAGGATGACGTGACCAGTTCCATCAGCTATGCGGTTCTTCAGGATGTCGACAAGATCTGCTATCGTCCTACAGCCGACCTTCCTCTCTGCGACCCTGTCTCCTCTTTGTCCCACTGGTGCTAGCCTGGGCTTCAGGCATACAGCTTGGTTTGCCTGCCTATAAAATACAGCAGTGATTCAAGCGTTTGAAATTAGTTTGAACAACTCTAACAATGAGAAAATACTAGCGTTGCACTATGAATACATTTTGGCCATGTCTTGGTATTAGCAGACGAACAAAAACACAGGCTAAGCTACTCACTGTTGACAGACAGCTGTGGTTAGCTAGCGATGTCCCCAACATTGAATTGAAATCATCCTAATTTAGCTATGTCAACCTGGTTTTAGACAACGTTTTGCCTAACTGTACTTAGCAATAGGGCAGGCTATGCAAAAGGTTAGGTTACAATGTAACCTTTTCAAAATCCATGTAACCATTACATGGATTTTGATCGGTTAGCAGATTATACAAATAAGTCTTACCAAGCGGACTATTGTCAATATCCTAAAGGTTTATGACTATCATGTGAAATTTGTCATTACTCAAGCCAAATACATAGCCGAGATGCATTCGTGCTTGTTTTATGTACTTACGTCTGCAGTAGGTAGGCTATGCACAAAATAGTTGTTTATATCTCCGTTGCTTGGGAGGGAGGGAGGGAGGGAGGTGGGGGAACCAGGAAGTGCTGTGCGCTGGTGGGTGGGATCGAGATTGTTTGGGTAAACAAGTTTTGTTATGGTTTGAAATGGCGACATCTAGTGGACAAAAAAATCACACACAGTGCCTTTAACACTCAATAACTGTCAAATTAAATGACAGACTTCAAAACCGTTTACAGTTTTCTGATATACTACTGATGTTCTAATGATACAAAGCTGGTTGAAAATGGGCGGAGTGTTCCTTTAAGGGTTAGGGTTAGGGTTAGTGGTTGCGAGCTTGTTAATGTTACTTGCCGCCAAACTGCACGCCAAATCGCGTTTCTGCGTATGTATGACACGAGATAACACCCCGCGTGTCATACGTACGCATTTCATGAGACTGGGCTGTCCAGGCAGTCAGACTAGCCTGCAACCAACCAGCAAACAGTCACCAGAGCAGCCAGGGAAAATACAAAAGATATAATAGTGTTTCTTGTTATTAGAATTGCATGTGTATATTTATTTATAAAAACTGCTTGTTGTCATGATTCCCGCTTCCGCCCACTCCCATTGACTTTTTTTTCCTGTCCCCTCCCAATCACATCATGAATAGTGAAAATTGCTCCCAATCCCGTGACCCACGGAAAAATGTCATGCTGGGATAGAGAAATAAAGCGGGGAGGGGTCGAGATGAGGGAGGGAGTAGCCTAGTCAAGTCAAGTCAAGTCAAGTTTATTTGTATAGCACATTTCATACACAGAGGCAATTCAAAGTGCTTCACATAAAATGGTTGACAGGAAAATAAAAGAATAAAAGAAGAGAATAAAATGGACATTTAAAAGCATCACAACAAAACTTTAAAAAAGAGTATAAAAAGTGCATTAAGCAACAGGCGCAGCAGTTGCAAAAAGAGCTAAAAACTTAAAGAGGACTCATTGGGTTTGCATAATAGAATAAATCAATTTATCTATATTTGCCTACAGAGAGAAACAACAAGGGGGGAAGTTAGAGCGGGAAAGCAAACGAGAGAAGGAAGGGCATAAACACTGAAGGAGAAAAGGAGAGAGAAGGGGGAAATGTTAGTCTGCCCTGTGCCCTTGTCAGTCACTCCATCACAGCTGTCTGGCTAATTGACATTAAAAAGCACTGACCAGTGTGTCAGTGTGCTCTCTCTCTCTCTCTCTCTCTGAATACCTCCCCCTTCTCTCTTTCTCTCTCACCTCGTTCCCTCCCTCTCTCTCGCTTTAACTCTCCATGCTTGACTAACCTCCTGGGCTGTCATTAACATACGGAGTTGCGCGGCAGAAACGGCACCCTACCTTGCAGCTCACCAGCGGCTGCGATGGCCCGGCCTCCCCGTCAGAACGGCTTTGGCTTGAAAAAGCTCATTCTTCATTCTGCCCTGAGCAACTGTAGCATGACTCAATTTCCCCTCAGGGATCAATAAAGTTTTCTGATTCTGATTCTGAGCCTTCAGGCCATGTAAACACAATCAGGTGGCTCCAACACAACCAGGACAGTGTCACATTTAAACATAATCACCAAAATGTGCAATTACTTTGTATCAGCTCATGAAGAGTGCATGTATTATATATCGAGAATGCAATATCACTATTTCAAGGGCAAGAGGAAATCGAGGGAAATAATTATATCTCGAGCATACAAATAAACCAAAACGAGGGCTCATTTTAACCAAATCGAAGAACAAATTATATCTCGTACTGTATGCACAAAAAAGAAAAGAAAATGAGAACTCAAATTGAATAATTTTTTATTGTGCGCCCAGTAAATCGTGGCAATGACAAATTATTTGGCCACTCCCGGGGTCTGTAGCTCGGCACTCATCGCTGTAGTATTTCGGCACGCCACTTTCCAGAAATCACCTAGCAATGAATGACACAGTGTGTCCTGTCATCCTGTCAGGTGTTTTTCCTTGGAATCTCTGCTGAAAAGAAATACAAAAAAACAGCATACGTGTAAAGCAGCAAAGCTGTTTTTGCTGGTGACCAGCTGCTGGTCTTGCTGGTGACCAGTTTGCATGGTCAAGTTGCCGGTCTTGATCCCGATGGATGGATGGATGGATGGATGGATGGATGGATGGATATTGACAGGCACATTAACCTCCTGAGTCCCGACCCCATTAGCTGCATTGGATTTTTGATTTATCTTTGCTATTTGGGATTACTTCGGAAAACTAAGTAGCCTACTAATAAAAAATAAATAAATAAAAAGTAAGTAGAAAATAGTTAAAAATTATGTCCTCGCATAAGGTCACTGGTGCAATTTTTCTGTTAACACAATAAAGTCACCAACTTGTAATAAAGCCTTTCTCTTTATTTGAATGCCTATCATGGCCGTGCAAAAATAAAATGTCTGCAGAAAAACATCCTCCAGTTTAGAGAGGTTGCCTGTTATCTGATACAGCAATTTTCAGCTGCTGTCAGATCAACATGCCCTGGAAACACCCAAAAAACATGTAAAAATATGTTTGATTTATTGTATTTATTATTTATATTTATAATTGATATTTATTGTCTATACAGTATTCATATTGTATACCACACCCAATAACTATTTAGACTCTTGTAAACTAGTATAGTGTCTTCCCTTATCTCCCCAAATAATGTTGTGAGGTTTCCATACCAAATTTCAAGCTGAGAGAGAGGCCGGCATATCTGTATTACCTGATCAGCCCGTGACGTCAGTCAAGCCCAAGCGTGACATCAGGCATGACATCAGTTGTCCTCAGTTCATGACGTCAGGCATGACGTCAGTCCTCCCTAGTATATATAGCAAGGGTTCTACGTCACCCCCCACTCTGGTGGATCATAGCAGCAGCCGGCATCGCGGCTGTTCATTCCCCCTGAAACCATCCTCTGAAGCCATCATTTCACCCCACCCACCTCCCCAGTCCACCACCAACGAGTCTTGACTCCTGGAGAATCCCGGGGGGGATTCTCTCTAGCCCAAATAGATGCCGCCCTCTCGCCTAAAGAGGAGCGCCATCTTACAATGGAGTCATACGCCAAAGTACTTGCCATGCACGCCACTTGCTAAATAAAGTCTCTTGTTAAACCTTATACCGACCGGTCTCTCATGATTGAATTCTCATTACATCTTCACCTCAGAAAACGGAAGGATTAACCCACTGTCCTCACACAAGTGCTTCAATTTAGGAAAGATTAACCCACTGTCCTCGTACAAGTGCTTCAACTTTAGCAACACCGTACTTTGTTACTAATGCAACATTTTTACAAACCTGCATGTATTTACAAACTTCAAAGGGTCCTAAGCATAAATCAACAATTTCATCCATACAATTTGATCAGGTTTATTACCTTGGCCACGTTTGTCTCGGGAGTGCTGGTAGGAGGATTTGGTTGATTTGCTATAATCATGTATTGACTGGAAGTAGATTTGTCTTCTTCTACTACGAATAAATTGTCGCTTAGGTGTCCCCAAGTGAGGACAAGAGGTCTGAGTTCAGCAGAAATAAGTATTATAGTATAGAAATGGCAAAATGTGATGTCCTCGCAGGAACCCCAGGGGACTCAGGAGATGAGCAAATGGATATATTGCACTTGAAGATCCGGTTATCAGAGTTAAAACCATAGACATAAATAATATGGATGTAGCTATCCCATTAAATGTCTTCTCCATGGTGGAGTTCAAGCCATAAACTATGTGGGTGTCGCCATCTTGGTTTTATTGGGAAGGTGGGGGTTGAGAGGGTGGAGATGGGGGGCGTGAGATGAGCACCGATTAGCATAACCTATGGGGGTGATCTTACGCGCTGACAAACACGCCCACCTTAGTTCTCTTCAAGCTAGCTGAAGCTAGGTCAGACTGCTAGCAAGCTAGCTAACAGGCTACATCCAGGCCATCCCCCTTTGTTCTCCTTGCTCCGGTCGGGACCGTGAGGAGGTGAAGAGTCATCATCCCACATCCACGTTACGTTGAGGTAGGCTAAATTATCACGAAACTACAATAAAAGTTTAACCAAGGATTGATCTGTTATTGACATTATCGCTATTATAACGTACTAAGCATATAAAGTAAAGTAAAGTCCCACTGATTGTCACACACCTGAGTGTGCGAAATTTGTTCTCCGCATTTGACCGATCCCCTGGGGGAGCGGTGAGAGGCAGCAGTGCCGTGCTCGGGAATCATATGGCGATCTAACCCCCCAATTCCAAACCTTTTGATGCTGAGTGCCAAGCAGGGAGGCAAACGGGTCCCATTTTTATAGTCTTTGGTATGACTCGGCCGGGGATCGAACTCACAACCTCCCAGACTCAGGGCGGACACTTAAACCACAAGGCCACTGAGCTGGTTGGCCATATAGTGGGGAATTGCAGAATTATGGCCAGATATTAGCTACTGTGAAACAACAACATTAACGTTGATCAATGTATAGCCACCCCATTATGTAACTTTTTCATGTCATTCCCTGAAGCATACATTTTATTTTATTCCTACAGCAGTGTTTATCTTGGGTGAGTGTGGCACTGTGGCGTGCTGCAAGGTCTTGGGGATCAGCTTCAGGTGGACTGGTCTTCGTTCTCCCCTCCTTTTCCCACGTCCAGCAGCTGCAGATATCATCATCGACGTCATCATCATCATCGAAGTCTTTATCCACGTTATTGATGATTATTTATCAAAAATCTCATTGTGTAAATATTTTGTGAAAGCACCAATAGTCAGAGAAGGAAACCTCTCTTTGCATTTTATTTTGGTTGGTGTTTTAATAAAAGTACTTGTGATATCTCACATGTGGCTTTACCATTGCAAATTTAGCTCAATTTGTAGAAAATGCAGATGTGAACAGGTCTAGGTATGCTAATAACAAATATGGAATATCACCCAAGGAAAACCACGGTTTAATGCCAACAGATAAACCATACAGATTTTTGTAATTGTAAACACAAATAAGGGAGCAGAGACATGGTTTTCAAGTATAACACAATGTACAATTTTTATTCAAAGACTTTTATTCAAAGATTTAGCTCAATTTGTAGAAAATGCAGATGTGAACACGTCTAGGTATGCTAATGACAAATATGGAATATCACCCAAGGAAATACCACGGTTTAATGTCAACAGATAAACCATACAGATTTTTTGTAATTGTAAACACAAATAAGGGAGCAGAGACATGGTTTTCAAGTATAACACAATGTACAACTTTTATTCAAAGACAGTCTGGACAGGACAAGACGAGACACTATACGTTAAAGTCTGAAATTTACCTAGATTTCCTAGAAAAATTGACATTTCACCTTGTCACCTGATGTCACTATTAATGGACAGTACAGTAGTAAGGATTTTGAAAGTTTTGATGAATCAATCCAAGTCAGAAACACAACATCATATGCTGTGAACCTTTTAGAATTCAAAAACCTACTTCCAACAATTAACTAGCCTGCACTAACTACTGCACAGCAACATGTAAAAATATTGAATGCAACAGTCTCGTTCTGGAGGGAACCCCTCAGCTGAATTCACGTTGGAATATGATACATTTTATTTTACTCCTTAGCAGTGTGGATCTTAACGTCTAGTCTAGCTACAGTACAGCTAGGTTACATTCTGGAATATGATATCAAGCCGTTAACGTCACGCCTCAGTCTCAATCAGTCAGTTTCTGAAGTTCAAAAACGTTAACGTTAATCGCAGAATCCCTGTTATAGTAATACTATAATACAAATATATAATACTAACGGTATAGCCTCCAAACATCTATCTAGCTAAATAGGTTACATCTGGAACCACACTAAAATGCTAGCTAAATACTGTAGGTTACATCTGGAACCATGCTAAAATGTGAGTGCATTAACGTTAATATTTATATTAGGTCAAACACACCTTAACGTTATGAGTGCGGCCGTTTTTGATTAACATTAAGTCCATGATCAAGTCTAGCATTTCTGTATATTCAGTGTGTGTGAAAAGGATAATGTTATGCTAGCATTATTAGCACAGATGGCTATGTAAAACGCTCTGTACAGTCCATGGTAAAACGAACGTTAGTGACCACCGACAACTTCATTCACTCACCGAAAAAAGTGGAAACCACCTTTCTTTGAGGTACGGTTAATACAACCAACTGCATCGCAAGAAGGCATATGTCCAATATTGACAAAAAGACCGCAACATCACAAACGCGACCGCCAGGTCAGCCACTTAGCCTAACTTTATCATAGGCAGGCTGGCAGCCTCAACAGGCTGCTGTGGCCACAGCAGACCAGCGCCCCTCACTCACTCGGACACGGCCTTAATTATGCATAATTTTAAACCCTTGTCAAATGTAAACGGGCGAGTTATAAAATATATTTCCCCCCCACAGATGTTATGAAAAGGTGAAATTTGCTATAGCCTATAGACCAAAACCGTGTTTCGGGCCAGGCTGTAAATATGTTTAATTACAGGTAGAAAGTTGGGCATTTTAACAGGAACAACGGGACTCCTGAGTCTTGTCTCAAGTGCCATTTGAGGAATTACAGCTTAAACAAACACTTCCGCAACTTCAGGGGAAAGTGGGAGGGGTTGGGGCTTGGTTAAAACAAAGGGGGAAAACGCTTTTCGCAAGATGCATTGTGGCAAAATTATTTTTGTAATGCTGGTCCACCATCCTCACCAGCATGACCATGCTGGTTAAGCTGGTCACCAGCAAGAGGGGGGTGTTGCTGTCAGCAATGTAACGGAGGATTACACTGGAAGAAGCACCCACGTAAGGCATCATGGCAGCTAGAAATAAGGTGGATACGACATTTTGATTTGTGTGATCAGTCACACTGTGACGTACAAAGAATTACTTGATGCCCATTGGGGTTTCTTTCTTTCTTTCTTGGTTTCTTTCTTTTGTGGGGACATACATACAGGCAGACACTCTTCGTAGCATGGCCCCTAGTGGCCATGCTGAAAATCAGCTTAATGAGTCCTTTCCTGCATTCCTGATGATATCATCACTGATGACATCACTCATGACTGGCTGAACCAATTTCAGATCAATTGGTCAACAGAGTACAATTAGTACAGAGAGGGCTTATGGGGGGTCGCTGCGCTGCCGGCTACCCTATTATATAATGATGATTAATACAATAAGTTTTCCCCGCTTCGCACGCCCAATTATAGTGCATGTAAGTGATGACAACATCACTGCTGACATCACTCACTGATGACATCACAATTGGTCGGGTGACATCACTGATGAGATGCACACATGTCTGTACAGGCTGTGTATGAAACGCAAGAAATCAACGTATATGTAGGGTTTATAAATAACACCATTTAATAGAATAGAATATAAATT
This sequence comes from Poromitra crassiceps, assembly GCF_964638095.1. Lineage (NCBI taxonomy): Eukaryota > Metazoa > Chordata > Actinopteri > Beryciformes > Melamphaidae > Poromitra > Poromitra crassiceps. Next base: position 39,238,210 of record NC_139623.1, read on the forward strand.
ATATAGAGATAGGCATCTATCATTAGTGGGCAATTGCAAATATAAAACAAAGTGCCTGCAAAATGCACAGAATAATCTGTCTTGTCTATCGTGTTGGCTCGATGTAGGTGGAGATGTCGATCTCGTCGGGCAGCTCGCCGATGTTCACGTCGAAGCGTTCCTGGATGTCGTTGAGAGTGCGGGCGTCACCTTCGTCGGACACGAAGGTGATGGCCAGGCCCTTGGTGCCAAACCTGCCTGCCCTTGCAACCCTGTGTAGGTAAGTGTCCGAGTCTTCTGGCATGTCATAGTTAAAGACAATGTTGACTTTCTCAATGTCCATTCCTCGACCAAACAGTTTGGTGGCCACCAGGATTCGACTCTGGAAGTTCTTGAACTGCTGGTAGCGAGACAAACGTTCTTCCTGAGGCATCCCTCGATGGATGGCGATGGCAGGGAAATTGTTCTCCACCAGCAGCTGAGCCAGAGCTGCACAACGCTGTACAGACTTCACAAAGATTACCACCTGATTGAACTCCAGCACATCCAGCAGGTAAAAAAGCTTCCTGTTCTTCTCATTGTCCCTCAGCTTGACGTAATACTGGTGCAGCCCGTGGAGTGTCAGCTTGGTCTCGTCATCCACAAAGATTTCCTTTGGATCTTGCATGAACTTTCTGCAGATGGGACGGACCTCTTTACTCAGGGTGGCACTGAACATCATGACCTGCTTCTCATGGGGAGTCATACGAAAAATCTCCTGGACGTCTCTGCGCATGTTGAGCTGCTTAAGCATCTTGTCACACTCATCCAGGATGAAATGTTTAATATGACACAGGTTGAGTGTCTTCTGGCGAGTCAGCGCCAAGATCCGGCCCGGCGTTCCCACCACCACGTGAGGACACTCCCTCTTCAGCACATCCTCATCTTTCTTAATGGTAAGGCCTCCAAAGAACACTGCTACCTTCACAGTGGGCATGTACTTGGAAAATCTCTCATACTCCTTGCTGATCTGAAAGGCCAGCTCTCTGGTATGGCACATCACCAGGACAGATACCTGTCCAGTGAGTGGCTGCAACTGCTGCAGCGTAGCCAGAACAAACACTGCTGTCTTGCCCATCCCGGACTTGGCCTGACACAGCACATCCGTACTAAGGATTGCCTGAGGGATGCACTCATGCTGAACCTCAGATGGATGCTCAAATCCACAGTCTACAATGGCCCTGAGCAGCTCCGTCTTCAAGAGGAAGTCTCTGAATCCAGAGGAGTGGATGGACACGTAGGAGCCCTTCACTCCTTCCTTCCTCATGGACATACCGTCCCCACCCCCCTCGTTCCCCAACCCCGTTGCCTCCACTTCATCGTCCTCATAATCCAACAGTGCATTCTCCAGCTCGTTGTCAGTCATCCTGACGTCAGTCATCCTGACGTCCGTCATCACAACAATGTTTCTGTCAATATGAACCACGGTGTCCGTTAGTGAAGTGCTATGGTCGTAATCCAGAAGACGTGCAGGGCTTTCAGCAAGTCGTCCAATTTATAACCTCAGCAGGGAAGGATGTATGACATCACTGATGATGTAATTGATGATGTCACAATGTCTATGCGTAAGTGACATCATCCGTTGAGACCATTTCACTGGACATTGTCATTGTGATGTCACAATGTATATGTTTAAGCAGTGTTATGAGGAACACCTGAACCTGTTTGATCATTGCAAACCTGACCTGACGAAGAGCCTGTGAGAGCTCGAAACTTTTTAATTTTTAATGTAAAAATAAATCAGAAAAATATTGGGAGCTGTCAAACAGTGTCGAGAGTCTTCCTGAATCTCATGAAGTAACTTTTTTTGACTCAGCACCTGGAAAAGAGATGTGCATGTGTGTACACTAACATCTCTGCCTCTCACAGAATATCACACAAATTCCACATGTGGGTCCGCCCCCTCCTCAATGCTCCTTCCTCCGGCCGCCTCCCTCTCCCACTCGACCTCAATGCTCCTGGACCTCTCGGCGCCCGTGCCAGCACGCCAACCTCCCTCGCTGCTCGACCCCTGGAGAGGAATTATGGCTGTTCGGTTATAAATGTGTCTTATGTCAAGTACAGAGCAATTTACAGAGAGAGGCATCACCGGAGGACCAAAATGCGTCTACTCATTAGCCAATGAACAGCCAGGAAGGAGGCTCCCGCTACTTTTGAATGCTAAAATAAAGCTGATAATGTACAATTTGATTCTTTAAAAAAAAATCTTTCAAAGTACATCACAAACTGTCCATTTTGCTGCAACTCGACAGTGTTGCTTAATCCAGAACCTTACTCCCTGGAACTCTTGAGAGTAAAAAACTGGTCCATTGGAGTGAATGGAGATGTTGCGACTCTTCTATATACATGGTTCTGGTCAAGTAGTTTTTTGTCCTCTTGTTCTAAGGGGGGTGGGGGGGGGTGTTGTCATGGTTGTGCGTGCATACGATTAGTATTTTGTGGCTGTCAATCAGAAGGGGTCGAAGCGGACATAGTGATGTGATGCAGATGTCCTTATAGAGGCTTCTGTGGCAGTGTAGGCCTTGACCTTCCCTTATCACGTTGGTTCATACAGAAGACAGTCGCAGTCATTTGCATTGTGGTTTGTTATAATGTAACGTTACGTTTTGTAGGCGTCTAAATGGCTTCTCTCCTGTGTGGATTATCATGTGTATCTTCAAGTGTCCATTTTGACTACATGTTTTAACACAGTCTGAGCAACTAAAGCGTTTCCCCCTGGTCTGAGATCTCTCACAAGTGCTTCACTGTTTTTCTCTGAGTCTAACCCTGAATGAGCTTCCCTAGTCTCCTTCCAATCATCACTGTCTTCATTCTCAGGTTCACACGAGTCTGGAGTCTTGCCAGCACTGTTTGGTTGTAAATGACTAGCTGGATCTAAGTTCCTGACACACACGTTGCGGGAGCGGGCGGTAATAGTCAGAAATCCAGTGGGAGCAGGCAGCCTGTCACTGTTTTGGCAGCTGGGTTCGTGAGAGTACGGTGGACGGCACGCGCAGGTACTCTAACGCCCACCGGTGTCAGTAAGAGTGATGGAAAGGTTTTGTCTGTACCTCATTTAACCTAATTAAAAACAGCCCACTCCAATCAGAAGGTGTGACATATGTTAATACCTTTCCAGTGTGTCCAATTATTTCCAGATATATGAAAAAACCAATACAACAAGCAATTCTGATATTTAGAACATTATTTTATATAGAGAATATTGCATATAAGTACAAAGGCAGGTCAAGTTATATTACCCCATTCAGAGATCTCCGAGGTGGATTTGCAGTGGTCTTTCCCTCACAGCTGATATGAAGCAGGTCAAGAAATAGACCCTTGTAAACCGACCTATTCTAATATTTTGCGTGGGCTTTTAAAGTGCATTTTCTTGTGGGCTGGTCTCTCCCCGAAGGTTCCTCCTCCTGGGGGACATCCTTCACTGCTTGGGCTGTCATTGGTGGTCATATGATCTCTCCCTTCTGTCACTCCTATGCAGGCGTGTTTTCTCCTCCTCCTCTTGGTCCGCATCATGTGACCTGGCTTCCACTGGAGGTCACAGCACTAACCCTCACTTGAATACTGGTCATCCATTTTATTTCCTATCTACCAAAGCAACTGTCAATATATTTACTTTAAATTCCTATTTTCAACTCCTATGGTTTGGTCAGCTAATTTAGCTATTTACCTATTTAGAAATCCTAAAGCACTTTATTTATAATTACTTTAGACTATATAAACTAATTCTACATCCTGGATAAGATCAAATTCAGCTAATCATGGGTTAATCCCAGTCTGAACTGGATTTAAACATCATACAGCCCAAACCACTACCTCTTAGTCTAAAACCACTCTATTGAGTGTAAAAAGAGTAAGATGGTAGCTTTCTTAAGTTAAATTCAACAAATCAGAGAAAAACTCACCCTGTTTAAACCGGATGAGAAAACTCTTATCTATTACCACTTATCAACTAATTTGACTATACCTTTATTTTCCATTCTATAGTTGCAATAATAACAATAGGCTATTATTTATCTAAATATTATAGCACTCTCCTTGTGTATCAAATGGGACAAATTGAATTTGTCCAACACACAACATACAACATCAGACTGATCTAAACACACTCTATTCTCATAAGACAACCCATTTATACTCTACAAATCATCCAACATTCCCAGCCGGGCCGTCTGAGATTCAAATCATGGTTCCTCTCCTCTGCTCTGTGCTGCGTCTGATCCTGTCTCCTCGGGGGGAAAAGTCAGCACATCGAATGTATAGTCTAAACTTTATTCCATATCAGATATCAAAACCAGTCAGTCAATCAGTAAGATATATATGCACAATATGCATCAATGTACATACAACACTGTGATGCTTCTCACAGAAACCCCTCATCCTGTGGTGCTTTGTGGAATGTGGCCCCCCCCCCTTGTTGATGCTCTGCAGCCATTTGTCCTAAAGAAAGCCATAAACTCTGTGTTGTTTTCCAGTCCTATCCCACAGTGACTAAGTGACTGAGCAGAGACATTAAAAGAATGTCCTTTTGTCAGCCGATCTCCGTGACCTCTGCCCCGACCATATCCTAAATGACCGTCCTTGTGCAGCTTATCCACCCGGCCATCCGAGACCCTGTGTAATGTTCTCCAGACCTTCCTTAAACAAGGCTTATCATAAAAGCTTGTCACACACAGAGCATTGTTCAATTTCCACTGAACCCTCTATTGGTTAATCCCCAAAGCCACCATGTCTCCTGTCAGAAAAGGAGAGACGTTTATCTTTAAGTTTAAAGGTTCCTCAGCAGCTCACCCGATGACCTACAAGTGTACTTCAGGAATCAAAGATATATTTGAATTAACAAATGACAAGATCATCTCTGTAATTGCATATTTTCATATCAGCATGCAGGGCCGCCATGCTGAAGTATCTGCCTCCTGTTGAGTCCAAACTGGGCCTATGGAGGAAATGTTTAATCAAAATACCATAGATCTGAGGAGAGAAATCTATCAATCCCCCTTTTCACACCTCCAATAGAGGTGTGAAACCACCTACTTATTGATCTCGTCCCATGGCAGCATTGGACGGTCCAAATACATATTTTCCTGAAACATAGCATATTATATTAGCACTGTGATTTGAGTTATTTTAAACATATTCTTCAACTTGGCTCTTCAACCTGGCTTGGTACTGCATCTAACATAAGCCCTCATTTGAAACCCCCCTAACGACAACATTCAGTTCATTCAGTAGCATAACTGTTCCCATATCTTTCCTGGAACCCACTTAGACAACATTAAACCTCAGCACAAACACAACTTAACCATTAGTGCATCTAATCATTTCCAAATTTGTCATAATAATGGTTGCCCCCTTGACCCATGCTAAACCCATACCCCCTTGACCTATTTGTAACCAAATGAGTGCATAAGACTATTTGCTTAGTTCCCACTATGCAAAGATGAAACCCACATCTTCGATATTGGAATTGTCCCGGTGTGAAGGTCTTCCTGTGATGTACCGCCTGTAACTGTAAACATCAGATTTCACAATGTGCCTGTATTTTAAACAAAATAATTTCTTGTATTCTTATTAGTACAACAAGTACGCCCGTATGGCAGATAATGTTTGAGATACTCTGTGAGTACATATTCAATTGTTTACTTTATAATTTGTTTGCAATGCACCTCATAAACAAGATGGCTCCTTGAGTCTGCCTTTCAAGTTTACAGATTTCGTGTACATGTCTTGAATGGGTTGGATGAATTCCCAAAAAAAACAACTGCTTTAAGAGCTAGCTTATTGGGGTGGGTCAGTCCCCAGACTGAGGCAAAACAACAATACTCTAAATGCAAACTCAAGTATAATCTCGTCCTCAGAGGAGGCCATTGACTTATTTATAGATACTTTTGAAAACATCTCCAGCGTACTTAAGTGTAAATTTCGCTATGTGTAGCTTTTCTCAAACGGAAAAATGTTGATGTATCTTACCTGGGTCTGAGCTAGTTCTTCTATAGAGACGACAGAGAGAATTTTCAAGTTAATCAACAAACCCTTCATTTATGCAAAGTTGTCAACTAAACAAACTCATCATATAACTATTGTTCTTTTATGTGTCACTGCAAACTTCCTATTCAGTACGTATTACTATATAATGTGCAGTGTTCAGTGTTCCCCACTTCTGTACTTTCCCAGTCCAATCTATTTTATTTTTCATAATTTATTATATCTGAGTCAGTGTGTTTTTTGCTGAGATTTAACCTTCCATCTGGGTCCATTCTATATTTTACGCATTCATTCCCCATGCACCTCACAATGCATGGGGACCCCCTTTTGGTCTAAATTAATCAAACAACTATCAATATGGTCAGATCAATTGACACCTCAAACGAGTAATCATTAATGAATCCTCCCCGCCAATTGATCCACACTGAAACTCCAGTAGGCTACACCAACCACAAATGATGTCATCAAGAATGTTCCAAACATGAACAGACATCATTTCACATATCACAGCCACACCGACAAAACACAGCACCATTTCGCCAATCTAAATATTATAATCAATGCTTTCATTCTCCATAGAATCAATGAACGTTCACGCCCCATACTATCAGCATTATCAACAATGACATCCGTTTCTATCAAATTTCACACCCGGCATCCAACCATCACTCATGCAGTATCATAAAATCCTATCTATCTCAAATTATCACACTCAAATCAACTCAAACATGGAACTTATAGCCTACATAATCAGCCACTTACAGCACCGCTGCCCTGATGTAATGCCTTGCTCAAGGAGCCTACCCCACTCGTGCAGCCCCACCCTTAGGAAAGGGCTGACCTCTTTAACCTTCTCAAGGGACAACATTCTTGGACATGGTGTGTTTTTAGACACGCCCAGTCTTTGCGCATGCTCACTTCACTTATCATATAGACCTTGAACAGAACGGAGCTCCCGACACCTCAATTCACTCCCATAGACCATTTTTTTCCTTTACTCTCAATGTCCTGGACAAAGCAGTAAAAGAGACAGTTTTGTGTTATAGGTTCCTCTGAAAGGGTTTGTTTCCCCCTTGGATCAATACTGTACATTATCAACTTCATTTTAGCAGACAAAGGTAACGTGAAACACCCTCCTGGCCATTCCGGTAGCTGCTGGCTCGCCACCGCCCGATGCAAGTCACGTCTGGTGCTCAGCTCGCTGTCACTGTACCAGCCCTGAAAGAAAACCACGTCTACCTGTTGTACAGCTGCTTAGCCCCCCCGAGCCGGACCGGCCAGCGGCGTTTTTCTCGGAGTTTCGCAGCGTCAGCAATCCTCTCCCTCCACTGGAAACTGCCGGAAACTCCGCTTCCTCATACAGCAGCCCACACACACAAACACACACACACACACACACACATTCTCTGCCCAACGACATGTGAAGTTTGCACTGCGAGCGACCAACAGATAAAAGACAACCAAACAGACAGACAGACAGACAGACTGACAAACAGACAAAAACTAAATAAAGGTTGTCGATGTCTGTTTTGATTTAACAGTCAATCGTTTACTACATTCAGACATTGTTCCATTAGGCTACTATGGAACCGCACACTTCACAGGTTCAAACCCGAGCGCTTTACCAACTGAGCTATATTTCTTTGAATGCACAACGAGCCGGGCATGCTTATATAATCTACCCCGTCTCACGCACACATCATGCCTACTAGTTGGGAGGACATATTATCTATGTGACGCCTATTATATCTATTTGCATAATCTATAGGCCATAGGCCATTAATCCCATTCCATATCTTTACCCTCTATCGAATCCACCACTCTCTTAAAATATCTATTTTAATCTAAATAAATCTAACGTTAAAAGCATACGCTATTATTTTGAAGTGTCGCGCGGACCTTACGCCAATTTGACGGCAAAATAACTCATAGGCTATCTACAATTCTCCGCTCTGCAGCCCAACTCCGCCAGACAGACTCACAGGCTTCTCCTGTTTGGACGCCAGAGCCCACTCAGACAGCAAAAGTACCAGCAGAATTACACCCGCGGCCATTTGGCTGCACCCGGACCCTTGGTTAGAAGCTGCGCGCATCAACTATGGTGTATTTTTCTTCCACAAACAGTTTTTTCATAAGCGTCAAATTACTGTTGATTTTATTTATATACTATACTCTTACATATTACCGTTTCACTGTGACAGGCGTCCCTGCACAGTGAAAACTTTGTTTCAAATAGCACTCACTTGACAAATCAAGGAGTGTGACTAATTATACAACCTATTTATCCCTTTCTATTATATAGAAAATGTTCCCCTATATCTAAGGATAATTTACATTCATTCTCTTCTTCTCAAACTTACAGCAAAGTTATGGATCATAAAGCAGTATAACACAATAATACAAAGGAATACTAACCCAATTTATAGCATACACCTTTGTGTCTAATTTACATAGCAACATAAATTGGAAGAATCTAAAATTCAACTCAAAATATGGATATGGATATTACTATTATTAGACAATTCTGTGTTATTTCTTCCCCATTAAAAATAATCTTTTATGATCTTTTCTATAGCTGATTTTTTCACAATTCATATTATAGCAAAACCTTCAGAGATATATTACAATAAAATGCAAAAACCTGAGCATTAATGCCCTCTGTACAAAGCGGATTTCCCCAGAACACGCCGGTTCTGTATAAATAACATATTTTCTGCTATGATCTTGGAAAAGTACTGTTATCCCTCACACGCACTCGGTCAGCTGTATGGTCTTGAGAAAATTACTGTTATCCCCTCACATACGCTCGCTACGCTATATGGTCTTGAGAAAATTACTGTTATCCCCTCACATATGCTAGCGGCCTTGGGCAGATGTTTTTGACGTACAATCTCGCCCACAGGTCTTTCCAAAATATCAAAACACGTGTCTGACCAGCTCTGTACCTGTTCCTAAATTTGGTTGATAAATTACAGCATTTTTGGAATTCAGTTAGTGTAACAATAATTTAGAATAGCCAATGCAGATATTTTTATGAAAAAGGTAATCCGTAAACCCTTTATTGATATTTTCCCGGGATGTTAAACCACTGTTTTCCTGAAATGCTTGATCAGAATGCTTACTTTTTTCTCTGGATTTTCATCGCGTCGGGGTCGCCATTTGATGGAAAGGTTTTGTCTGTACCTCATTTAACCTAATTAAAAACAGCCCACTCCAATCAGAAGGTGTGACATATGTTAATACCTTTCCAGTGTGTCCAATTATTTCCAGATATATGAAAAAACCAATACAACAAGCAATTCTGATATTTAGAACATTATTTTATATAGAGAATATTGCATATAAGTACAAAGGCAGGTCAAGTTATATTACCCCATTCAGAGATCTCCGAGGTGGATTTGCAGTGGTCTTTCCCTCACAGCTGATATGAAGCAGGTCAAGAAATAGACCCTTGTAAACCGACCTATTCTAATATTTTGCGTGGGCTTTTAAAGTGCATTTTCTTGTGGGCTGGTCTCTCCCCGAAGGTTCCTCCTCCTGGGGGACATCCTTCACTGCTTGGGCTGTCATTGGTGGTCATATGATCTCTCCCTTCTGTCACTCCTATGCAGGCGTGTTTTCTCCTCCTCCTCTTGGTCCGCATCATGTGACCTGGCTTCCACTGGAGGTCACAGCACTAACCCTCACTTGAATACTGGTCATCCATTTTATTTCCTATCTACCAAAGCAACTGTCAATATATTTACTTTAAATTCCTATTTTCAACTCCTATGGTTTGGTCAGCTAATTTAGCTATTTACCTATTTAGAAATCCTAAAGCACTTTATTTATAATTACTTTAGACTATATAAACTAATTCTACATCCTGGATAAGATCAAATTCAGCTAATCATGGGTTAATCCCAGTCTGAACTGGATTTAAACATCATACAGCCCAAACCACTACCTCTTAGTCTAAAACCACTCTATTGAGTGTAAAAAGAGTAAGATGGTAGCTTTCTTAAGTTAAATTCAACAAATCAGAGAAAAACTCACCCTGTTTAAACCGGATGAGAAAACTCTTATCTATTACCACTTATCAACTAATTTGACTATACCTTTATTTTCCATTCTATAGTTGCAATAATAACAATAGGCTATTATTTATCTAAATATTATAGCACTCTCCTTGTGTATCAAATGGGACAAATTGAATTTGTCCAACACACAACATACAACATCAGACTGATCTAAACACACTCTATTCTCATAAGACAACCCATTTATACTCTACAAATCATCCAACATTCCCAGCCGGGCCGTCTGAGATTCAAATCATGGTTCCTCTCCTCTGCTCTGTGCTGCGTCTGATCCTGTCTCCTCGGGGGGAAAAGTCAGCACATCGAATGTATAGTCTAAACTTTATTCCATATCAGATATCAAAACCAGTCAGTCAATCAGTAAGATATATATGCACAATATGCATCAATGTACATACAACACTGTGATGCTTCTCACAGAAACCCCTCATCCTGTGGTGCTTTGTGGAATGTGGCCCCCCCCCCTTGTTGATGCTCTGCAGCCATTTGTCTTAAAGAAAGCCATAAACTCTGTGTTGTTTTCCAGTCCTATCCCACAGTGACTAAGTGACTGAGCAGAGACATTAAAAGAATGTCCTTTTGTCAGCCGATCTCCGTGACCTCTGCCCCGACCATATCCTAAATGACCGTCCTTGTGCAGCTTATCCACCCGGCCATCCGAGACCCTGTGTAATGTTCTCCAGACCTTCCTTAAACAAGGCTTATCATAAAAGCTTGTCACACACAGAGCATTGTTCAATTTCCACTGAACCCTCTATTGGTTAATCCCCAAAGCCACCATGTCTCCTGTCAGAAAAGGAGAGACGTTTATCTTTAAGTTTAAAGGTTCCTCAGCAGCTCACCCGATGACCTACAAGTGTACTTCAGGAATCAAAGATATATTTGAATTAACAAATGACAAGATCATCTCTGTAATTGCATATTTTCATATCAGCATGCAGGGCCGCCATGCTGAAGTATCTGCCTCCTGTTGAGTCCAAACTGGGCCTATGGAGGAAATGTTTAATCAAAATACCATAGATCTGAGGAGAGAAATCTATCAATCCCCCTTTTCACACCTCCAATAGAGGTGTGAAACCACCTACTTATTGATCTCGTCCCATGGCAGCATTGGACGGTCCAAATACATATTTTCCTGAAACATAGCATATTATATTAGCACTGTGATTTGAGTTATTTTAAACATATTCTTCAACTTGGCTCTTCAACCTGGCTTGGTACTGCATCTAACATAAGCCCTCATTTGAAACCCCCCTAACGACAACATTCAGTTCATTCAGTAGCATAACTGTTCCCATATCTTTCCTGGAACCCACTTAGACAACATTAAACCTCAGCACAAACACAACTTAACCATTAGTGCATCTAATCATTTCCAAATTTGTCATAATAATGGTTGCCCCCTTGACCCATGCTAAACCCATACCCCCTTGACCTATTTGTAACCAAATGAGTGCATAAGACTATTTGCTTAGTTCCCACTATGCAAAGATGAAACCCACATCTTCGATATTGGAATTGTCCCGGTGTGAAGGTCTTCCTGTGATGTACCGCCTGTAACTGTAAACATCAGATTTCACAATGTGCCTGTATTTTAAACAAAATAATTTCTTGTATTCTTATTAGTACAACAAGTACGCCCGTATGGCAGATAATGTTTGAGATACTCTGTGAGTACATATTCAATTGTTTACTTTATAATTTGTTTGCAATGCACCTCATAAACAAGATGGCTCCTTGAGTCTGCCTTTCAAGTTTACAGATTTCGTGTACATGTCTTGAATGGGTTGGATGAATTCCCAAAAAAAACAACTGCTTTAAGAGCTAGCTTATTGGGGTGGGTCAGTCCCCAGACTGAGGCAAAACAACAATACTCTAAATGCAAACTCAAGTATAATCTCGTCCTCAGAGGAGGCCATTGACTTATTTATAGATACTTTTGAAAACATCTCCAGCGTACTTAAGTGTAAATTTCGCTATGTGTAGCTTTTCTCAAACGGAAAAATGTTGATGTATCTTACCTGGGTCTGAGCTAGTTCTTCTATAGAGACGACAGAGAGAATTTTCAAGTTAATCAACAAACCCTTCATTTATGCAAAGTTGTCAACTAAACAAACTCATCATATAACTATTGTTCTTTTATGTGTCACTGCAAACTTCCTATTCAGTACGTATTACTATATAATGTGCAGTGTTCAGTGTTCCCCACTTCTGTACTTTCCCAGTCCAATCTATTTTATTTTTCATAATTTATTATATCTGAGTCAGTGTGTTTTTTGCTGAGATTTAACCTTCCATCTGGGTCCATTCTATATTTTACGCATTCATTCCCCATGCACCTCACAATGCATGGGGACCCCCTTTTGGTCTAAATTAATCAAACAACTATCAATATGGTCAGATCAATTGACACCTCAAACGAGTAATCATTAATGAATCCTCCCCGCCAATTGATCCACACTGAAACTCCAGTAGGCTACACCAACCACAAATGATGTCATCAAGAATGTTCCAAACATGAACAGACATCATTTCACATATCACAGCCACACCGACAAAACACAGCACCATTTCGCCAATCTAAATATTATAATCAATGCTTTCATTCTCCATAGAATCAATGAACGTTCACGCCCCATACTATCAGCATTATCAACAATGACATCCGTTTCTATCAAATTTCACACCCGGCATCCAACCATCACTCATGCAGTATCATAAAATCCTATCTATCTCAAATTATCACACTCAAATCAACTCAAACATGGAACTTATAGCCTACATAATCAGCCACTTACAGCACCGCTGCCCTGATGTAATGCCTTGCTCAAGGAGCCTACCCCACTCGTGCAGCCCCACCCTTAGGAAAGGGCTGACCTCTTTAACCTTCTCAAGGGACAACATTCTTGGACATGGTGTGTTTTTAGACACGCCCAGTCTTTGCGCATGCTCACTTCACTTATCATATAGACCTTGAACAGAACGGAGCTCCCGACACCTCAATTCACTCCCATAGACCATTTTTTTCCTTTACTCTCAATGTCCTGGACAAAGCAGTAAAAGAGACAGTTTTGTGTTATAGGTTCCTCTGAAAGGGTTTGTTTCCCCCTTGGATCAATACTGTACATTATCAACTTCATTTTAGCAGACAAAGGTAACGTGAAACACCCTCCTGGCCATTCCGGTAGCTGCTGGCTCGCCACCGCCCGATGCAAGTCACGTCTGGTGCTCAGCTCGCTGTCACTGTACCAGCCCTGAAAGAAAACCACGTCTACCTGTTGTACAGCTGCTTAGCCCCCCCGAGCCGGACCGGCCAGCGGCGTTTTTCTCGGAGTTTCGCAGCGTCAGCAATCCTCTCCCTCCACTGGAAACTGCCGGAAACTCCGCTTCCTCATACAGCAGCCCACACACACAAACACACACACACACACACACACATTCTCTGCCCAACGACATGTGAAGTTTGCACTGCGAGCGACCAACAGATAAAAGACAACCAAACAGACAGACAGACAGACAGACTGACAAACAGACAAAAACTAAATAAAGGTTGTCGATGTCTGTTTTGATTTAACAGTCAATCGTTTACTACATTCAGACATTGTTCCATTAGGCTACTATGGAACCGCACACTTCACAGGTTCAAACCCGAGCGCTTTACCAACTGAGCTATATTTCTTTGAATGCACAACGAGCCGGGCATGCTTATATAATCTACCCCGTCTCACGCACACATCGGGCTCTATTCTCCCACAGGCCATCGGCGCTATTACGGGCCTTAACCGCAAAAAAACGTGCCTTGCGCCTGTTTCGGCAAGATAGCAATAGGCTTTAGGCTGCCAAATGCGCTTTAGGCCGAATGGGCGTGGCGCAGTCCCAAAGTGGGCGTGTCGGCGCTAAATACCAGCCTAGTCATATCTTGGGAGCTGGCCTACATTTAGCGCTTTGCGCTTTTCAAAAGCAGGCCTATTCTTTGCCTTCACTGCTTCTTCTCTGTCACCCTTCTCTCTCTCTCTCTCTGAGTTCCCAGCATGCATTGTGTTTCTTCATTTCGCTACTAAATAGCCACCAAATGAGCCAAAATAGATATAAAAGGTAGTTCTAAATTAATGTGTAATGGTAACACAGCCTGCCATTGTCAACATTTCAATATTGGACCAAATAAAACCTCGAAATGAAAACACCACCCTATGTGAAACATATATGTCCTCCTGGGCATATATATACCCCTTGTCGAGTTAACGTGATTTAGAGAAGTAACAGCGGAACGCGCTTCGGAACGCGCTTCTAATGGCATCTGCTATACTGTGATGTCCGTCCAATAACTTGGCCCTATTTCACATTTAGTTTTACAATAAAAACACATTTATGCAATGACTTGACATAATGTAGGGTATATTTATGTGCATCATCCTTCCTGCAGCAGGCGAGAGAAAATGATATCTTTCTGGACAAACTTTCACCAATCTAATAGGCTATATTTTTCTAGCTGATGCATAGAACATTATTTTCACTTTGATCTTGCTATAGTGTAGCGTATTTACATGCTTGCAGTATTGAAACTGCAGTTAGATTGGTTTGAGAAGCATAATAATATGGAATAATAGCCTATAATGCAGACAGACAGGCTGGATGAAGGGAGGGGGGGGGGGGGGCAGAGCGTTTGGCTTTCGTCTGGTTTTGCGGGATCACTGGAATTGGAGCTAAAAAGGCAAGCGTGCGATTCGTTTATTGCACTTATCCAATGAGCATGACGGTGCATAATTTTACGCCTAAAAGGCGTGGTTGTAATGCTTTGGGCTGCATCTAGCGCCAGCACGACGATATCAAGTGCGCCTTTCCACGCCCACTGCTTTGATCTGCGCCTGCCGCTCGGCCTAGAAACTGCGCCGATGCAACGATAGGGGCCATCATGCCTACTAGTTGGGAGGACATATTATCTATGTGACGCCTATTATATCTATTTGCATAATCTATAGGCCATAGGCCATTAATCCCATTCCATATCTTTACCCTCTATCGAATCCACCACTCTCTTAAAATATCTATTTTAATCTAAATAAATCTAACGTTAAAAGCATACGCTATTATTTTGAAGTGTCGCGCGGACCTTACGCCAATTTGACGGCAAAATAACTCATAGGCTATCTACAATTCTCCGCTCTGCAGCCCAACTCCGCCAGACAGACTCACAGGCTTCTCCTGTTTGGACGCCAGAGCCCACTCAGACAGCAAAAGTACCAGCAGAATTACACCCGCGGCCATTTGGCTGCACCCGGACCCTTGGTTAGAAGCTGCGCGCATCAACTATGGTGTATTTTTCTTCCACAAACAGTTTTTTCATAAGCGTCAAATTACTGTTGATTTTATTTATATACTATACTCTTACATATTACCGTTTCACTGTGACAGGCGTCCCTGCACAGTGAAAACTTTGTTTCAAATAGCACTCACTTGACAAATCAAGGAGTGTGACTAATTATACAACCTATTTATCCCTTTCTATTATATAGAAAATGTTCCCCTATATCTAAGGATAATTTACATTCATTCTCTTCTTCTCAAACTTACAGCAAAGTTATGGATCATAAAGCAGTATAACACAATAATACAAAGGAATACTAACCCAATTTATAGCATACACCTTTGTGTCTAATTTACATAGCAACATAAATTGGAAGAATCTAAAATTCAACTCAAAATATGGATATGGATATTACTATTATTAGACAATTCTGTGTTATTTCTTCCCCATTAAAAATAATCTTTTATGATCTTTTCTATAGCTGATTTTTTCACAATTCATATTATAGCAAAACCTTCAGAGATATATTACAATAAAATGCAAAAACCTGAGCATTAATGCCCTCTGTACAAAGCGGATTTCCCCAGAACACGCCGGTTCTGTATAAATAACATATTTTCTGCTATGATCTTGGAAAAGTACTGTTATCCCTCACACGCACTCGGTCAGCTGTATGGTCTTGAGAAAATTACTGTTATCCCCTCACATACGCTCGCTACGCTATATGGTCTTGAGAAAATTACTGTTATCCCCTCACATATGCTAGCGGCCTTGGGCAGATGTTTTTGACGTACAATCTCGCCCACAGGTCTTTCCAAAATATCAAAACACGTGTCTGACCAGCTCTGTACCTGTTCCTAAATTTGGTTGATAAATTACAGCATTTTTGGAATTCAGTTAGTGTAACAATAATTTAGAATAGCCAATGCAGATATTTTTATGAAAAAGGTAATCCGTAAACCCTTTATTGATATTTTCCCGGGATGTTAAACCACTGTTTTCCTGAAATGCTTGATCAGAATGCTTACTTTTTTCTCTGGATTTTCATCGCGTCGGGGTCGCCATTTGATGGAAAGGTTTTGTCTGTACCTCATTTAACCTAATTAAAAACAGCCCACTCCAATCAGAAGGTGTGACATATGTTAATACCTTTCCAGTGTGTCCAATTATTTCCAGATATATGAAAAAACCAATACAACAAGCAATTCTGATATTTAGAACATTATTTTATATAGAGAATATTGCATATAAGTACAAAGGCAGGTCAAGTTATATTACCCCATTCAGAGATCTCCGAGGTGGATTTGCAGTGGTCTTTCCCTCACAGCTGATATGAAGCAGGTCAAGAAATAGACCCTTGTAAACCGACCTATTCTAATATTTTGCGTGGGCTTTTAAAGTGCATTTTCTTGTGGGCTGGTCTCTCCCCGAAGGTTCCTCCTCCTGGGGGACATCCTTCACTGCTTGGGCTGTCATTGGTGGTCATATGATCTCTCCCTTCTGTCACTCCTATGCAGGCGTGTTTTCTCCTCCTCCTCTTGGTCCGCATCATGTGACCTGGCTTCCACTGGAGGTCACAGCACTAACCCTCACTTGAATACTGGTCATCCATTTTATTTCCTATCTACCAAAGCAACTGTCAATATATTTACTTTAAATTCCTATTTTCAACTCCTATGGTTTGGTCAGCTAATTTAGCTATTTACCTATTTAGAAATCCTAAAGCACTTTATTTATAA
The DNA here is from genome assembly GCF_964638095.1 of Poromitra crassiceps. Lineage (NCBI taxonomy): Eukaryota > Metazoa > Chordata > Actinopteri > Beryciformes > Melamphaidae > Poromitra > Poromitra crassiceps. The sequence goes on from NC_139623.1 coordinate 39,255,333, forward strand.
TTACTTTAGACTATATAAACTAATTCTACATCCTGGATAAGATCAAATTCAGCTAATCATGGGTTAATCCCAGTCTGAACTGGATTTAAACATCATACAGCCCAAACCACTACCTCTTAGTCTAAAACCACTCTATTGAGTGTAAAAAGAGTAAGATGGTAGCTTTCTTAAGTTAAATTCAACAAATCAGAGAAAAACTCACCCTGTTTAAACCGGATGAGAAAACTCTTATCTATTACCACTTATCAACTAATTTGACTATACCTTTATTTTCCATTCTATAGTTGCAATAATAACAATAGGCTATTATTTATCTAAATATTATAGCACTCTCCTTGTGTATCAAATGGGACAAATTGAATTTGTCCAACACACAACATACAACATCAGACTGATCTAAACACACTCTATTCTCATAAGACAACCCATTTATACTCTACAAATCATCCAACATTCCCAGCCGGGCCGTCTGAGATTCAAATCATGGTTCCTCTCCTCTGCTCTGTGCTGCGTCTGATCCTGTCTCCTCGGGGGGAAAAGTCAGCACATCGAATGTATAGTCTAAACTTTATTCCATATCAGATATCAAAACCAGTCAGTCAATCAGTAAGATATATATGCACAATATGCATCAATGTACATACAACACTGTGATGCTTCTCACAGAAACCCCTCATCCTGTGGTGCTTTGTGGAATGTGGCCCCCCCCCTTGTTGATGCTCTGCAGCCATTTGTCTTAAAGAAAGCCATAAACTCTGTGTTGTTTTCCAGTCCTATCCCACAGTGACTAAGTGACTGAGCAGAGACATTAAAAGAATGTCCTTTTGTCAGCCGATCTCCGTGACCTCTGCCCCGACCATATCCTAAATGACCGTCCTTGTGCAGCTTATCCACCCGGCCATCCGAGACCCTGTGTAATGTTCTCCAGACCTTCCTTAAACAAGGCTTATCATAAAAGCTTGTCACACACAGAGCATTGTTCAATTTCCACTGAACCCTCTATTGGTTAATCCCCAAAGCCACCATGTCTCCTGTCAGAAAAGGAGAGACGTTTATCTTTAAGTTTAAAGGTTCCTCAGCAGCTCACCCGATGACCTACAAGTGTACTTCAGGAATCAAAGATATATTTGAATTAACAAATGACAAGATCATCTCTGTAATTGCATATTTTCATATCAGCATGCAGGGCCGCCATGCTGAAGTATCTGCCTCCTGTTGAGTCCAAACTGGGCCTATGGAGGAAATGTTTAATCAAAATACCATAGATCTGAGGAGAGAAATCTATCAGAGTCAGAAGCTACACATACAGTAGGGCCTAATTTAACACCTCCGTTTTATTCATCACATGTATGTATGCGTTCAGGACTGACATTTTCCAACTGATATCATTTTTTGTACCATGTATCTTGATTGTTTAGACACTAGGATTTTCTTTTATTTCTGTATTTGATATGTACTGTGTGCGCACAGGACTCTGTGCGCCCAGGGACTACAGATGCAAATGAGCTCTTAGCTATCTCTGCTGCAATATGTTCATTGTGTACTGTCCCTGCACAAATAAACAATAAAGATAAAGATAAATATTTGAGTGCTCTTCAAATGTATTTCTTCTTCTGGTGTACTGCAGACAATTTTATCCACGTCTATGGGGTTTTCTGAATCACGTTTCTGTGTAAAGTGTGTTGAGTGGCCTCACCCCAGCATTTGACCTTCCTCTTCTCTCTGCTGCACTCTTCAGATCAATAAATGATACACTGCTGAGAGAAGAGCGAGTTCCTCTGTTGTACTAGAATAAATGAGTGTGTGTGTGTGTGTGTGTGTGTGTGTGTGTGTGTGTGTGTGTGCGTGTGCGTGTGCGTGCGTGCGTGCGCGCGCGCGCACACACACTTGTAATATGTAGGCCGACAATATAAGTGTGTTAGTGTGCCAATGAGTGTATGTATGTGTGTCTTCAGCGTTTCTACTGTACAGTGTGTATCTGTCCATTTGTGAGTTTATGTTTATGTGAATGTAAATTTGCACATGGTGTCTGATTTTATTTGTGTGTGTGTGTGTGTGTGTGTGTGTGTGTGTGTGTGTGTGTGTGTGTGTGTGTGTGTGTGTGTGTGTGTGTGTGAGAGAGAGTGCACACACGTTTTAATGGTTTAATGACTGACCCGGTTTTAATTGTCCAAGTGAAATGTTTTATGCTCACTCACGATTCAGTAGGCGGCTGGTTGGCTTGGTTCCACCTAGGCTTAAAACTCTTTATATAAAGATTTTTTGAAAAGTCTATGGAGAAAATGAATGGTGAATTCTCTGATGGAATGCCAGCTGAGAAAAAGTGGGCGGTCACTGTTGAGCTCTATTGGGAAGTACACTGGGTTAGAGGTCAGTTAGAGTGAGCCATTACTGTGGATACACACTGAGAGAGAGAGGACAGATGCATAGATTGACAATGAGGAGAGATGGATAGTAGGCAACAGATATAAACTGTGTGTATGCGTGTGTGCACGTGTGTGTGTGTGTGTGTGTGTGTGTGTGTGTGTGTAGACAATGTATTGTGCAGCCAGTGTGCCAAAGCCATTTGAAGAACACACTCCCGCCTCCTGGTGGCAGGTGATGGTCTGCTGCTGCTGGATTCACCAGGAAAGTTCAAGAGTTCACGTCCTTCAAGGCCGCTGCCATGCACTGCTTCACCTGCTCCACTCTGCTTTGTCTGCACACACACACACACACACACACACACACACACACACACACACACACACACACACACACACACACACACACACACACACACACAGACACAAATTATCCGCCCTTCACCTGGCTTCATGGTCTTGTTCTACTGATCGTACAGCAGTCTGTCTGAGCCAGAAAACAGAGACAGATTCTGCCAATTAGCTCCCCCCGCTGTTAATGGTGATGATGGTGATGATGATGGCCGTAGCTGAACATTAATTTGGAACGACTGCCTCTGCAGCTGTGCGTTGCAGCACACATGTGAGCGGGAGACAATTGATGGCTGCCTGCCTCACTAAGCGTTAAAGGCATCGGAAGCTAAAGGACGTCCACTTGGACAACTAACCTTGAACTTAAAGGATATCTTGTATTTCCCCCATGTCGTATTTGGAGCGGCACTAGACAATGATTCCTTCTGGTGAGCAAAAGCATTTCTGGCATGACCAGAATGCTTTTTCACGTTTCTCAATGCATTTCAATCAGACCCATTCCTTAGTGAACAATTATTTATTTACATGTGGACAATGATTGTAGAATAGAATAGAAGAGAAGAGAAGAGAAGAGAAGAGAAGAGAAGAGAAGAGAAGAGTGACAGCCAAATGCCTAAAATGTGGTTTAAGCTTGAATATGCTGTCAGATATGTGGGCTGCTATTGTCACTGGTAGACAGATACAGAGAAGTAGGCTACTTTTTCAGCCGCTGAGAGGAGGGAAAACCTCCTTGCAGACTCTCCAGTCAGGTTTATTGCTCTTGTAAATGGTGTTTGTAGAGGGTGATGATAACATTCACATTATTCCATTGACAGATGGATTCAGAGGACCGATGGAGGAGATACAGTATTGGATGTTACTCACTGTGTCTCTTCCAGTCTCTCTATCCATCTGGATGGATCAATCGATCGAACGATCGATCGATCTCTATCTATCTATCTATCTATCTATCTATCTATCTATCTATCTATCTATCTATCTATCTATCTATCTATCTATCTTTCTTTCTTTCTTTGTTTCTTCAAGGCTGAAAAATTAAGACAACGCAGAAGTGAAAAACCTGCAGTCCCTTGAATGGCCATTTGAGGCTGGTTCAAAAAGCGAGTCCATCCCCATAGATCCCCATGTTAAAATGAACAACAACAACAACTGATACAAAAAGGGGGTTGTTCTCTATAGCTAATTTCACCATTCCTGACAACTGAATCAAGCTGCATTTGTTTTTATAGAACTCACCCATTTCAATTCTATTAAGGCTTAAAGCCCCAATCAGTAAGATTTTTGACATTTTTTACTGTAATATAAGAGCTTTTTAGTCATAGGACATGGTAGATTGACTTGTAATAGGGAGACTCTCGCCTTTATTTATCCCACACCGCCCTCCATTGGCCAGCCCTGGGACTAAGCAGTTTGTCTGCCACGTCCCGTGACAAAGCGCTGTGTTTTGTTGACTTTGAACGGCGATATCGTTTTCGTACTATTGCACGCTGATAGAGAATAAAATTCTACATCTCCGCTAAATGTATATATCACAGCTTATCTTAAACCAAATGAATTGAAGCCATGAGTCTAGGAAGAAGTCTCATAAAAGTATATTTATTACCATACATTCTCTGCAATATATGTATATTGTCAGAGGGCTTGAATCTCAATGTACACATGTCTGATCAAAGTACAGATTTGTGCTCCCATTTCAATAAGCTATATTTGCATACACATAATTATGCTAAGTTCCATGCCATTTGACACATGTAGTTCTCAACGTAAGTTCAAGCCAGGAAGACTATAATATCTTTTACACTTCCTTAATTCACTTTATATCTCCACTCTTCAATCTACTCACAAGATCATAAGCTGTCAATTTCCGGGTTTCAATGATCAATCAGCTGGTTGCCGCCCAGTCTCTGTTAACCAATTGCATAGTGTCACATCACTGCTCTCATCACCTCTCACCCCACACACCTCCAGTGTAAGCCTATCACGTTGCTCCACAACCCAGTCGTAAGCCAATTGCTTGGAGGCGGGTTCCTTAAATATGCTTGTTTCTGTCTCATTCAGCCTCTCAATCATCGCTGCTGTCAGGCTCGCATCAGGTTGTATGGCAATTGCTCGCTACATATATTTTGCTGTCGGTATATTTTGCATTGGTTCAACTCACCATGAGCGATTCTGAGGATCTGTTCGATCCTGTAGTGAATACTACTAGCCTACTATATGTCGCTTCACACCGCTGCTTCATATCAAGGCAATGTGTTCAGCTTTGCTAAATGTTATCCTGCTGCAAGGCAGGCTTACCTGCTAAATCGTTGCAGTCTGCAAATGACGTAATCAAGCGTTGCTGGTCGCGCTGTTGTTAATATTTGTAGCCACTCTAATTCTCGGGCGATGCATGATTCAATGATATGCCTCTCTTGTCCCCGACGTGGTTGTTGCATTTCACTCGGCACTAAAACAGGGAGATTCCTCCTAGTCACTGAAAATCCAGTCGGCAGTAGCAGTCCTTCAAACTCCTTGCTTTGTCTAATCCAGGATTGCCAGATGCAAAGTTTCCTCACGCAGAGCAAGGTATTCCAACTTTTAACACAAATTTCTTATCAAAACACCGCAGCTTGCATTTCCGGGTGACGTGATTACCCAGAGACCAGAGCAGCACCAAGCATGCTGGGAAATGTAGTTCATTGCTTTCCTTCAGCATTCACAAGGCACATGTTAAATGCAGTATGATGTGGATCATTGTTCCTTTGCATTGCACCGTAACACGGGCATTACGTTTCAGATTTTGCTGTTTTATCTGTCATTAATGTGATGACTAGGTGGTTAATTCTGAACAATGCTGTTCATGCTACATATCATATCAGTGCAGCTGGCATTTCCGGGTAACGTTGAAGGCGCAACGTGATGTCATCACCCGGAGTGTTCCATACCAGCACCAAGCATGTTGGGAGATGTAGTTCATGCTCCGTTTCAAGCATATTTTCTGGTCGGGTAGTATTCAGCTTTCTCAAGGCACATGCCTCAGCAGCAGGCTTCATTCATGCAGCATGGAAGCTCACACGTTGATTGGGTTTATTCAGTATCTCATTCAATCACATTATTAAACCTACGCAAGACATGAGTCCTGTAATTCTCATAGCATCATAAATGTAATCGTTTGTATGGTCAAATTCTAACTTAAATGTATTTCCTTGCAGCAAGCAGCTCATAGGCTACATTCTCCGTGAGTCACATTTGCAATTTTCATTTTTCATTCTAAATTTGCATTCTAAATTTGTGCGTTATCTTGCCTCAGCAGTTTATCATGTCATTAATGTTTCTAACTAACCCCAAAACATTTTTCCAGCTTTAACCAATATATGGTTTTTGGGGTGGTTTGTTTAGAATTCTGGCCAGAATTTCACATCTGAGACCAAACTGCTAGATATTCTACAATCTTTATCAGTTTCACAAGGTTCCCTCTATGGGTTCAAACCTGCTTTTTGTGGGGCCTCAATTGAATGGATTTTTGGTACATCGTTACGTTACGGTGGTTTTACACGTGGTGTTCTTCAATGTGACTCATTGTATATCGGCTTTGTTTTATGCATTAAAAGCAACGTGAGCCGTTCGGGTGTTTGGATAATGTAATGCAGTATGGGTAGTCGGCTATTGTGGCTAATGCTTGCAGCTAACATTATTTTTCATGGCGGTAAAATGCCACTGAATGACCAAATTGTATATCTTTTAACCATTTCGAGCATCATTGTTTTCATAAGGGCCACCAGCGTTGGTTAGTTGTCTATAACGTGACTATATTTATAACATGCTCCGGATGGATTCGGGTCTGAAAAGAGGAGAAGCTGCTCTGCCTCTTTCCTTGTTTCAAGCGAGGCAGAATGCCGTCTTGCCAGAAATTTGTAAGAAGTGTCATTCAATTGCAACATCAGCAATCTGCCATTTTGGTTCATAGAAGACCACCTCTGAGTGGATGCCATGTCGCTATGATCATCCTAGTGTTGCCCCATTGGTTCAAGCCAAAATGGCACCAGGGCAGTTGTTTAAAGCATAAAGAGTGTCGTCTCTTGCCTTCATATTCTTGTCTGCAGCCAGCTTTAGCAGCTGGTGTTAATTCACATTGGGAAGCTCACATGCTAATGGCTTCATGATGATGTGCATCATTGTAGAGGCTCTTTTCACTCAATTCATTCATAAACCAGCTTCAGCAGCTGGCATTCATGCATGTAATCCTCATATGCCACATCAAATTGTTTGTATGGTTTATTCTTTACTTAAATTGTGTTCTTTCCTTTTCAGCAAGCAGGCCGAATCAGTAATCTGGGTGAACGCTCTCTTCAACCTGCAATCCAAAAAACACACTTGCCTGGCTTTCAGTATATACGGTATTTAAAAGCAAATGAATAAGCAGCAGTTGCATCATTTTCAGCTCCGAGTTTTTCATAGTCTTGGATTTTTGCAAGTTCACTGGCCTAAAGCTATTTGCATTATGAAGATAGTTTTCTGGAATTCAATGAAATTCAATCACATTTTATAAAAGGAACTTTGCTGCCCCGTCATTGCTGATTGACTATTGCAGGCTAAATGAATATCTGTTTAGTTCATTGCTGACCAGTTGGCCATTGCTGGCTGCAATCATAATAATTTCTCAGATCATTGCAGGCTATTAGTCATTGCTGGCTAATTCGTGTTGATGCTGCAACTTCTAAGCAGGCTATAATAATTCTATAGTTGTCAACATACATGAGTCATTCTCAAATCCCCCTTGCATCATGTCAAGTGAATTTTACATGCAACCTAGTGCTTTGCTCTTGATCATTGTGCTCTTGTTCATTTCAGCATTGTACAATATAAGATATGCTATTTTAAGCTAGTCAGTCACGGCACTCACAATTTTGCATTTTCATCCAGCATTCTAATAATTACGTTTGTCCTAAGCTTTCAGCAGCCACGTTAAAGTTGTGAAGCAGCACATTCATTCCGGCAGTCTTCAGCTTGGTTGTTGAGCATTGTTTTGTCTATTACAGCTTCAGCCTCTTTTGTCTATCTTTGGTTAAACTCATAACGCCAACATGTACATAACTGCTGACTAAATTTGTGGCTGGTATTGGTTATGTTTATCAGCAGCTTCATCAGCATGTTTCAGCTCACTCAGCATTTAACTCATCTTGTTTATCCACAGATAAGCAGTTGGGATTTGGCACATTCATGTTGGGTTTTGTTTATGTACAACTTCATGTTATGATTTGGCACTTTCAACTTGGTACTCATCCCGTTTGTTCTCAGATTCATCAGCAGTGCTTTCGCGGATATAACATTGTACTCATTTGTCTTCAGATTCAACAGCTTTGTTGCAGGTCTTCTATTCATTTCATTTGCTTTCAGTTCCATCATTCAATTGTCGTGTCATGTGTCACTTTTAAGGGAATTCACAGCTTGGTTGCAGGTCTATTAATTTCATTTGCTTTCAGTTCTATCATACAATTGTCATGGTGTCACTTTTAAGAGAATGTAACATACCCCCAAAGCAATACTCAGGGCATTTTGTTTCGGATTGGTGCAGCAACGTCTGCGGCCTTACAGGGCATTTCAACAGCATCCCTTCAACAGATGGGCCGTTGGTCATCTTATGCATATGCCTCCTACGTGCGTCCTGATGCAATGGCTATCATCAATGCTCAAAGATCTCTAAAGCCTTAAAAGCTTAGGTAAGCATTGCATATGACCGGTGGTGGTGGTCTATTATAACTAGTCAAGTGTTCAGCTATGTCATTATTTATTTAAAAAATATATATAGATTCTGATAATGGGGGAAAGAAGGGGAAAAAAAAAAAAAAAAAAAAAAAAACACACACACAACAATTTAACATATTTTGGGGATATTTATTGGGCTGTGATAATTGTTGTGCTAACTCTGCAGGTCTTGCTGGTCATTGCTGACCTTAAACTCTATCATGCTGGTCAGTGCTGACCCCATGTCAAGGCTGACATGTTCATGCATGTTGGTCATAGCTGACCTTAAACTCTATCATGCTGGTCAGTGCGGACCCCATGTCAAGGCTGACATGTTCATGCATGTTGGTCATAGCTGACCTTAAACTCTATCATGCTGGTCAGTGCGGACCCCATGTCAAGGCTGACATGTTCATGCATGTTGGTCATAGCTGACCTTGGTCATTGCTGACCTCAATTATGTAAGTCATTGCTGACTTTATCCTATGCAGCCCTTTAAGCCCGTGCTGGTCATACTAGTGCAGGGCTTTGCTGACTTAAGCACTACTGGCTATGAGCATCAAGCAAGTCGTCACTGTCTTGGGTCATGGCTGATTTTAATCATGCAGGTCAGTTCTAACAGACTAGCATTACTGGTTATGCTCCTAAATGCTAATTTCAGGGTGCTCTTGTTTTCATGCATGAAATTCTGCTGCCTCTAATCAATGATATATGTTCTGCCATGCTTTATTATGTTTAATCCCTCAGTGATCATGCCTTCCTGGTAAGATATTACTGCCTGTTTGTCTCTTACTGGTAAGTTAGTTTTCATTTGGGAAATTCATAATGCTGTGTTTTCTGGGCTTGCGCCTATCTTTTGGGGATATATCTGGATGCTTATCTGAGCTGCACCTCTTTTGGGGATATATCTGGATGCTGATCTGGGCTGGTGCAGCTCTCTCAAGATCTCCCTGCGGTGTCTAACCGCCAAAGACTAATAACAATACTTTATTCTCATCATTCTTTCTGTCGTAAATTATTCACTTTATTGTAAATAAATATCACTTTATTCATCCTTTGGTCTCTAGTCTCTCCTGATTGAAATGTAGTTCTCAACGTAAGTTCAAGCCAGGAAGACTATAATATCTTTTACACTTCCTTAATTCACTTTATATCTCCACTCTTCAATCTACTCACAAGATCATAAGCTGTCAATTTCTGGGTTTCAATGATCAATCAGCTGGTTGCCGCCCAGTCTCTGTTAACCAATTGCATAGTGTCACATCACTGCTCTCATCACCTCTCACCCCACACACCTCCAGTGTAAGCCTATCACGTTGCACCACAACCCAGTCGTAAGCCAATTGCTTGGAGGCGGGTTCCTTAAATATGGTTGTTTCTGTCTCATTCAGCCTCTCAATCATCGCTGCTGTCAGGCTCGCACCCTCCTCCTCCCCTTCTCCTCCCGGTCATCGCAGACCTATCCCATTCTTCAGTCGGAAGAGTCATCATGAGTCTCAGAAGAAGATCACCAGCACCACCAGTATCTAGACACTGCAGGGGGATATATCTGGATGCTGATCTGGGCTGGTGCAGCTCTCTCAAGATCTCCCTGCGGTGTCTAACCGCCAAAGACTAATAACAATACTTTATTCTCATCATTCTTTCTGTCGTAAATTATTCACTTTATTGTAAATAAATATCACTTTATTCATCCTTTGGTCTCTAGTCTCTCCTGATTGAAATAGATCTCACCCATAGCCCCATAGCAGAGGACTGCTGCTTTGCTGAGACCTTGTCCAGTGCATCGTGTACCATAACAATTGATAACAGTCTCTCAGTCAGACTGGAGCAACGCACACACAATTCAACCCCCTCCTCTCTGCTCCTCTTCCTTTACTGTATAAATCTATGTTACACTGTCGGCCATTTGCTGAATATTTGACTCTGTACATTGATCAGACATGTGTACATTGAGATTCAAGCCCTCTGACAATATACATATATTGCAGAGAATGTATGGTAATAAATATACTTTTGAGACTTCTTCCTAGACTCATGGCTTCAATTCATTTGGTTTAAGATAAGCTGTGATATATACATTTAGCGGAGATGTAGAATTTTATTCTCTATCACACGCAGAGGCCGCAGTTTCTCCAATAGCAAAACTTGGAAAACTTGCTGAATGGGGCTTTAAAGTTAATTAAGGGCATGGCCGCTTTGAGTGACAGGTGGCTAGGCGCCAGTTGTCTGCTAGAACACACACACACACACACACACACACACACCTACACAAGATGGCGATGGTCAAAATACCAAATCCACAAGTCCACAAATCTATCTATCTATCTATTGTTTTCAGGTATAGTCCCCATTGATGACCTGTTCCCAACTGGAGCTGCCGCCAATATTCCGTGGCCGACATTACATCACCTATTACATCATTATTCTTTAAGAAGTTCTGGCGAGCTCATATTTAACGCTAGACTGAAGATACGTATACCATATCATATGAAACTAGAAGACCTAAGGCATCCATTGATCCCAACCCTGTCATGCTAGCTTGTCAGGAAGGGAGCTAAATAATGCTCACAATCTCTCCATGGCATACGACCTGTCCATGTCCCAAACTATCCGTCTTGGATTTGTTGTTCATCATTGACAAGTGGCTTTGGGACTGATCCCACAAAGTCTACTACAGTAGCCTATAGCGTTGTAGAAGTGTGTTTCCTTGAAGTGCCAGCATACAGTTGGGTTTCTACATTCGCTTCTGTCACTTTTTGTCGTCACACTTTCAATGGCTGTGTTTTTTGACATTTGAGTCACCAGGGCTGTCACATAATGTCATAATCAATCACATTTTCATACAGTATATAAATAAACTAGTGCAGTGCCCGTTCGTCCTGGCACTCTTCAGGTCTCCAGCAACACACCTGCCAAGTGTGAAGTAGATTGTACGAATGGTTCACTCACTCTTCTCTTCTCATCCTTTCTCATTTTCTCATCCATTCACTACCCTAAATCCTCCCGCCCTTTCTTGATGTAAACAAATGTCACAGAGCTGTCGGCGTGTGACAGATATGAATTACAGTACATCACTAACAAATACTGTAAACTACAGTACCAAGAGTATCTCGGTGCTTACATTTTAAATCCGACAGCAGCGAGCGAGGTATTCATTGCAAAATATTTGTTGTAAGCGCAGAAGTGAAGGAGCCAGTCAGGGAGAGACTGGATAATGTGAACTGATGGATGATAATCCACTCCCTCCATCATGTGCGGCGGCATGGGAGGGAGACTGCTCCTCTCTCCTTACCATCTTTTCTCTTTTCCTTTCCTCTCATATCTTGGGCTCTATCTTCCCACTGGCCTTAGGCGCTAAACTGGCGTTAAATGCAAAAAAGCGCGCTTTGCGCCTGCCTCGGGAAGATAGCATCATGTTTTTAGGCCCCGAAATGCGCTTTATGCCGAAGAGGCGTGGCGCAGTGCCAGAATAGGCCTGAATGGGCGTTTCGGCCTTAAATACCGGCCTAACACTATCTTGTTAATAGTGGCGTTAATTTAGCGCTTAGCGCTTTTCAAAACCAGGCCTTATTCAGTGCGCCGGGGATATTACTTTGCGTAATTACACAACGGCCTGCCATAGCCGATCTCACTCTCTCTCCCGCTCTCTCACTCCATCTCTCTCGCGCATCAGACAGGCACAATGACCGATGAAAAAAAAGTTGTTATACCGTAGTTTTGAGCCCCTGTCATTCAGAGGCTGTTGCAAGATCCTACCTGTGCAGTGGGGGAGAAGAAAAGATAGCGAGAGAAAACGATATCATTCTGCCCAAACAAATATTCACTGCGCCGGCTCCCCTACCATCATCATCATCATTTCCTTTATTTTACCAGGTAGATTATTGAGAACACATTCTCTTTTACAATAATGACCTGGCCAAGAGGGCATAGAGGCATACACAAAAATAGAATCAATACAAATAAAAACAAATATAGACAGTGTTAAAAATCATTTAGCACAAAAAAGTCACACAGCAAGTCTTAGACTTAACAGACAGGACAAACAAAACATACAGGTAGTGCAGGGTTAGGAGACGGGGCAGGGGAGTCAGGACAATTGGCAATTGCAAGCATGTGTTAAAAATGACTTCAATATACTGCCAAAGGCAGCCAGGACAACAAACTGGTCCAGCTGAAGTGATTTGTTGAGCCCATTCCAAGCAGATGCAGCAGCAGAGTGGAAGGCTTTGCTACCAAAGGAGTTCTTGGTTTTGGGGACGGCGAGAGTGATGACCGCGTTGGATCTGAGGTTGTAAGTAGATGTGGAGATGTGCAGAAGATTGGATAGATAGGCTGGGGTGTGTCCAGTGAGTGCTTTGTAGATCAGGGTGTACCAATGTGACTCACGTCTGGCTTGGAGAGAGGTGAGGCTTATTTGACTGTAAAGAGAGCAGTGGTGAGTACGGTAGGCAGCTCCGGTGGCGAATCTGATGGCTGAGTGGTAGAGGGTATCCAGTTTGGCAAGCGTGGTTTTTGAAGCATGTTGGTAAATGACATCACCATAATCAAAGGCGGGAAGAATGCATGATTTGAAAATGGAGATTCTGGAGGAGTGAGTAAAGCAGAGTTTGTTTCTGTAAAGGAAGCCAAGGTTGGATTTGATGTGGGATTGAAGTTTACTGACGTGAGTGTTAAAGCTGAGGGAGTCATCTAGCCAGATGCCAAGGTATTTGTATGAGTGGACGCGTTCTATGAGGATGTTGTTGAGAGTGGTTAAGGAAAACTGGGTTGGATTAGCTGGAGAAGGTTTCTTATGTGAAAAAATCATGAATTTGGTTTTGGAGGCATTGAGTAGTAGTTTGGAATCAAATAATGTTTTTTGGATGGAGGAGAAGTTATCTTGGAGAATGGATACGGCGGTAAGTGGGTCGGCTGCGGAGGCATATATTACGGTATCATCGGCGTAGAGATGTATGGATGCGTTAGAAATTGTTTCAGGTAGGTTATTTATGTAGATGGAGAAAAGTGTTGGTCCTAATGAGGAGCCTTGGGGAACTCCTTTGGTAGCAGAGCAGGGTTGGGAAGTCAGATGGCCACTACGGACGCACTGTGAGCGCCCGTCGAAGTAGTTGGAAAACCAGGATATGGAGTGATCGGAGAAGCCAGCAAGTGAGAGTTTGTGTAGAAGAATATTGTGATCGACTGTGTCGAAAGCTTTGGATAGATCAATAAACAGTGCAGCACATGAGAGTTTTTGGTCAAGGTTGGAGTATATGTCATTCAGAACTTTGACAGTGGCAGACACACAGCTATGGTTCTTTCCGAAGCCAGACTGGGATTCCGAGAGAATACCATTCTCGCGCAGGTAGTTGCAGATCTGGCTATTGACCAAATGCTCAAGAAGCTTAGCAAGACAGGGGAGAAGAGATATAGGTCTGTAACAATTTGGGTCAGAGTTGTCCCCTCCTTTAAAAAGCGGCAGGACAAAGCCATACATGTGAAATCTCCCAGCATGCATTGAGGCTAATACATTTCGACAAGAAATAGCAACCAAATCAGCCTAAATACGCTAAGTGGTAGATCGAAATAATATTTATGTTAACACAACATGCAATTCTAGAACATTTCAATATTGGACAAAATAAAACATAAAAATCAAAACACAACCCTATGTGAAAAATATGTGTAATCCGTCGCAAATACAACGTGATATAGACGAGTGACAGCGGTAACATGGTTCTACTGTGATGTCCGCTCCAGCAAGACTTGGCTTACTTCACACATACTTTTACAATAAAAACACATTTATGCAATGACTTTACATAATGTAGGTTATATTTATGTGCATCATTTAGCCTGTGCAGCAGGTAGTCTACAAGTTATAAAACTACCTGCCCTGAATGAGCCGAGTGGGGGTGCTTGTTCACTATTGTGAAAGGTATGTGTTTACAACATAAAGATCATGGAATTGGATGGTATCAGGAATGTCACCGGTAGGCTACAGGGAGACCGCATCAGCCCTGCTGAACAGATCTGTATTTGCCTGGCTGTAGGTTGAATCGTTTTATTCAGGCTATGATCTGTGATGTGCTGAGATATCCAAATTGGCAGAAATGACAGCATAAAGGGACTGGATCGAGTGGATCGGAGCTTCAAAAGGAAGAATGTCATTGAGTAACTGCAGTTCACCAATGAGCACAGTTGTGAATAATTCTACGCTTAAAAGGCGTGGTTATAATGCTTAAGGCCGCGTGTAGCGCCGACACGAGAATAGGCAGTGCGCCGGTCCACGCCCACTAATATAGGCTGCGCCTGGTGCTAAGCGCTAACTTAACTCATTCATGGCCAGTTTAAGACTGCCAATATTTAGCTCAGGCCAAAGATTTTCATAATTGTTGGTCATCTTTCAAGACCCACAGTAAATTATCTATTAGCACTAAAGTGATTTGCAATACCTCAAAATGAAGATGTACGTCTCTGGGTTCACCAGGAAAAAAAAGTGAGCTTTTAGCATGTTCTGTACTCTACTTATAGCCATTTATATACACCCTGTTTTCACCAAAAAGGTCTCTCTGAGAAGAGAAATTGGAGAAAAAGGCATTTTTGTAAAGGACACAATCTCAGGCAGAACTCGCTCTCAATTCTTTTATTTTGAACTGTATTGACATCAGACATGTAAATATTATTCGTTATGACACAAATGACAAGAAAATATATACATATATATATATACATGAAGTGCTTTTTTTTACATTCAACAATACAGTTTACTCAGTGTGAGTGAATGTGAATGTGTGTGTGTGCGCGGGGCCCATGTGTGTCTCTTTACATTACATTACGTCATTTAGCAGACACTTTTATCCAAAGCAGCCTGGCAGCAGTAGAGTAACATCAACACACACACACACACACACACACACACACACACACACACACACAGAGAGAGAGTTCTGTCCACAGCTGCTGCTGGATCGCACCTCCTTCCCAGGGAACACTATTGATCTCCCCGCAAATTAGCATAGGAGGAGAACACCAAACTGGTCTGAGATCAGCGTCTAGCCTCCTCTGCCTCTGCATCGTTGGCAATGCATATATATCAACAACAAAATGTGTGGCGAGGCTGCCAAGCTTTACGGGCTTCCCGAACTACAATTTTGCGTGATCTGTGTTTGAAAGAGCCTATAGTCACTTTCAATGTAATCCCGGCGGGTCTTTGCACGGCGCAAATGCGCTCTGAAAAATGGCTCCTGTCTGTTGCTGTGTTGTCCTCGTTCTCTTCCTCCTCCTCTCGTTCGGCTGGGACACAGGAACGGGGTCCGGCTTGGGTTTGGGACCAGGCGCTGGAAACGGATCGATCATGTTGGTCACGGGCGAACAACTCATCCAGGTTCGCTGCCCTGCAGCAAGGCGACCAGCGCAGCGCGCCGAGGGGCGTTTCAATGGCGTTTCTCCTACTCTGCAACAGGCAGCGTTTCTCCGTTTTCTGTTTTTCCTCCTCCCCCATTTCAAAACAACAGCTGCGTAGTTGTTTGTTCACGTGTTGTCGGCTTGTCTTTGAGGCCAGGGACCTGATACCATGTCACAGGCTGGGGAAGTCTTTGAACTACTGTAAGCACTAATAAAAACAAAAACACGTCAAACACGTATTTGGCTGGGAGGC
Organism: Poromitra crassiceps; assembly: GCF_964638095.1. Classification (NCBI taxonomy): domain Eukaryota; kingdom Metazoa; phylum Chordata; class Actinopteri; order Beryciformes; family Melamphaidae; genus Poromitra; species Poromitra crassiceps. The sequence continues at coordinate 39,271,413 of NC_139623.1, forward strand.
ACACTCCTGATAAGACGTTAAAGACGTATATGGCCAGGAATGAGTTAAGGCCAGTGGGATGATAGAGCCCCTTGTTTCTGATTCCTCTTTCATGTTCTGTTTCCTCACCTCCACTTCCCTGTCCTCTTATATCTCCCTTTTCTCTCTACTTTTCTCCCATCTTTCTCTCTCCTCTCGTCGTTTTCTCACTCATTAACTCCGTTAAAGGTGCTTGGTAATTTGTGTTTCTCAAAATTAAGACCACATTTCCCATGAACAACATTCTGTTCCAAAGAGTAAGTTGCTATTGCTAAGTTGATATTTTAGATTCACGGATCTGGATAGTTTTAACCAAGCTAGATATGTAATAACAATGATGGAATCACCTGAAGCATGCTTTTGACTGGATATAGCTTAGGCCTTAGTATCCCCTGAAGAACATAGGCCATCGACGGAAAACCCTCCATCCACTCCGGTCTTTTTGCCCTTCGGTCAAGTTGTTGCCATGACAGCCCCTCAGACTTCATCTCCTGTTCAGTGCTTCTTGTCCAGGTTATTCTTGGTCTCGTCCGGTTTCTTTTTCTCTGTGGGTTCCATGTTAGTGCTGATTGATTTATTGTATCTTCTCAGTGTATTGTGTATTGTAAGACTGGGTATAAACTCTTTTTTAAATAAAGACTAATTTAACAAAGTAGCAAGTTACTACTTAGGACAAGTACAGTAACTAGTAACTTCCCTAACACTGGGTGGTACACACAGCGTAAGATGCAGTGTGAAGGCTTGTAGAGGCCACCAGTCTCTCAGTGATGGTGTCTAAATTACTGTAATAAAGTGATGATAGATGTTGAAGTACCACCTCTGAAAAAAGCCAGTATAAAAACTAGAAAGGCACCTGGAGAGCGCAGAACTCCACCAAGGTACGTGCTATTATTGCTTGTTCATGAGTTAGATCTGGATCCATGCCAAAATGTAATGGGTTCTTCCTTGGCCCATGCTATACACCCTTCCAAAAGAAAGAAAGAAAATGGAGCCAGCCGTTTTTTCGTAATCCTGCTGACAAAAATGGTACAGAAAACATGACCTCCTTGGTGGAGTAATAGTGTTATGGTGCAGATGATGTCACAGGCCAGGCGAGTTTATGAGCTTCCATTAGATTAGAAACAGCTGATACATGCAAGGTCACAACATTCATGCACGTCATTTTAGGGACGTCATTGGCTGGTTTGCCTGTCAATCATTATTATATTCACGCGTTGGCGTTTGGGCTGTTGTATTGGTTTGAACGTGCGTGGGCGCGGGCCTGCCTGACGAATCGGGAAGTGACGCTTCTGTGAATGAGCGTGTGGACATTTTTTGGGAGCGTGAACGCCGTGTTGAAACACCGAGCCACACATGGACTCACAACTGAGGATAATGCCCTATTGATGGAGTATTGACACAATTTAACCATGAACCCAACCCAGCTATGTCTGTCAGTTGTAATGCAAATCATCTGTAAACTTGTGTAACCAGGGCACTAAGGCCCGGACAAAAAGTAATTACCAGACAACGCCACTCTGGGAGTTTCACCCAGAGAATATCACAACAGAGTTCAAAACACCCCAACATCAGGTTTGATAAAGGAATGGAGCAGAGACGTGCATTTCCAGTTTAAACAAAATATGTTTTATTTATTTTGTTGTTCAGGCAACATGCCAATTAAATACTTGCACAAGCCGCTGCAAGAGAAGAGTTCAGTTAAAATAATTTATTTATTACAAATCAGATTAAAAATTATCAAAATAGACTAAAATTACCAGTACAGCAGGGTGTGCCAGTGGAGTCCACAGGTGGAAGGGGGGGTGAGTGAGGGGGAAGAGGGTCAGGGGGTTGCACCACCACCAATAAACTGAAAGCACACTCACTGCAAAGCAAAACACAGGTTAGGAGTACACAAAACACAGCACCACAAATTATAATCTGCACTAAGGGGAGCCAGGATAAGGCCACACCCAGTGACCAACCACCTGCAGAACTATGGCGCCCTCCATGCTGTAACTGGCAAAACAGAATCTCTAAAACATTGATCAATTGATAAAAAAAAAATCAAAATCAAAATCAAATAAACAAAAAACTGAAAAGAACAAAAACTATAGGACAAAAACAGCAGTGGCAACAGCTCCTATGAAATGCAGCAGCGCTAGGCAATGCGGAAGGCCACCCAATCGTCAGGCTCCCTCATTCCTTGGAGCCTACGAGCTACAGAGGCCGACCGAACCATGTCGTGCTGTACAAGGGCATGAGGAGCTATTGTCAAAATAGGAGAAAAGTAACAAGACAAAGAATACAACATTAACCACTGAAAATGTATCAACTTAAGACACTACAGCCAGCCATACTGCCTTACCTTCGAATACAGCAGTACTAGGCCCAACTGGGCCCTACAGAAAGCCACCGGGAAACCCAGTCGTCATGCTCCTCGTTGCTGGAGCCTACGAGCTACGGTGACCAACCAAATAGTGCTGTACCATGGTATGGAAGAGCTAATGCGCCCTTCAGCTAGTTCTGGTCCTACCATGCCTGCAAAAACCAGGGAGTTATATTTAACGTGTACCAATAACTTACAATAAAAAACCTGTAACCTAGGGACATACCTTTTATTCTGGCATTACTGCCTCACATCACAGCGGCGTTGGGAAAGCGCGAGGCAAGCCTGACTAACAGCCATGCACTGCTCACTTTTAAAGGGCTGTCAAACTAGCAGAGGAGGAGGTGCCCCACCTGTTCTAGATGAGAGATGATTAAGGGGCGTGGCAGCACTACAGGGGACAGCTCAACCCACCACAATCGCATTAAATATTGAATATTTAATGTGCGGGCCTCCACAGTCCCTCCTCTCCAGAGGTCACACGAACAGACCTCTGGCTGTATCCTGCTCATCTGGGGAAGGCCCCAAAAAGGAGAAGGGCGCCAGCCTGTCTGGAGACACCTAAAGCAAGTTACCCCACTTTCCCAAAGGAGTGACTTTAACGGTTGTCAAAACACACACTGTTTAACCGAAATGTCCATCCTATCCAGCTGGCAGAGATTTAGTTCACAGGTCACATGGAGTTGACCCAGCACAGGACTCTGGAGCGCAAACAACCATGCACGCACACACATGTGACTTTGAGAGCGGACAGTTGGGAGCGTGTACTGTACATACGATCCATAACGTGTCTAGTATCTACAGTTTCAGAATCTTGAATCACATCGACCTGTGTAAATTGTGGGTATGTTCAACCATGCTTTCGTAAATTTACAAAACTGTCCCATCTTTCTTAAATCTCTTTCCAAACCAGAGGTCACCAAATGGGAGTGGGGTCAAAAGCAATAAACCAACTCAGCATTGCTTTGTGTAGAGCACTGCTGACCAATTTGGGGCCCGCGGCCTGTTTGTTTTGGCCCGTCACGGATTTGGGGAAAAAAATGCAAAAAAAAATATATATATATATTTTGCATGCCAGGCCAGGCCATTTGTGTGTTTAAAATGAGAGATTCCACTAAATATGGCTAAAACAGATTCAAACATGCAAAAAAGGCAAATTTTTCTTCGCCACCGGCCTTAACTCATTGAGTGCCAATGACGACAATCGTCGTCAATTCGATTAGTGACGTAGAGTGCCAATGACGACGATTGTCGTCAATTGCATTTTTTGACGGTGGGACGTGGATCAAAGCCTATTACATCTCCTATAAAAATATGGGAGCTATTGAAGGTGTATAACCTATTTTACAGACCCATTATGTGGCGACAGTGCTCTCCAGATTAGAGAAAGGTCAGGAAAACAGCAGGAAAAAGCCCCGTGATGAAAGAGAAACCGCTCATGCTGCAGCCAGAGCCATATAGATTGCTCTGGCTGCAGCTGACGTTGGCTGCGAACAGCAGTCAATCCGCGCCCACAACTGAGCCCTTCTGCCTCTGTCTGTCTGTCTGCATAGTTTCTCCACACAATTAGCCGCCAGAAAGGCAGCACCCGACGCCGAAGGGCCAAACCATTCTCAGCAGTCCGGTTTGGCTTTTCCGTGTCACGCTGGGAGCCGGCGCACAAAAACGGAGCGCTCCGAAAATAGACTGGGTGCGTGAGGCTGTGTGTTAGTGTGGGGAGGAGTTTGCAGCTGAGGGGGGGAGAGGGGGTGGGGCACGCAGGGCACCACACAACTACACCATGTCACTACATCAGAAAATATTAGCTTCAGACTCAGTGAATGTGCTTGAAATGCTTAATTTCACAAAAGGCGGAATATCTCAGCTTCTAATTTGAAACGTGTCTTTTTGCTCAAAACAACCTATCTTCTCCGGCTCATAACTAAAGAACGGAAACTGGTATCAATAAACTTTTTTTTGCAGATGATAGAAGAGAGTCTCATCGTTCTTTGTGCGTGTTCGGTGTTTACATAGTAATATCACACAATATTCTGTGGGCCTCGAGAAATCACTGAAAACGCTCTGAAACTCTGGCACTGGGAGCGTCCGTTCTCCAAAAGTGGCTGGCACTCAATGAGTTAATAAAAAAAAAAAAAAATTGGGATGGGGGTTTCCCCTAAGAGCTTCGCCCCCCCCTGGGCTGATAGGGTCGCTCCGCCCCTGTACCTTGAGGATTTTTCAAGTTGTGAATTAAGTCAAATTTCTCTCTTGATTACAAAGGTGGAAAATACAACTGTTTTTAACTTGGTGTTTACTGATTAAATGTTTAAGCTCCCCACAAATGTAGATGTTTTTTTAAATATCTATAACCAATTGCAAATTATTACAATTACCAAACAGATAAAAAGTAGATTATTATATTGAAATGTTATTTTAGATTTAGAATGTAAATTTTCTATAAAACACAATACATTTTAATGTAATTCCACAACGTTTATTTTTGGCCCTCGGCCCTCCACCCAGATTGAGTTTTGGCCCTTCACGGGAAAGAATTTGGGCACCCCTGGTGTAGAGGAAGCTAGCAGAAAGTCTACTCCAGCATGTCACATCACTGAATCGTTTACAGTGTCTCTAACATTGTGTATTATTAAATCTAGGGTAACTCTTTTGAATTCATCCAAGATAAGTGAATTAATTAACCTGTGGTTTCATTAGATGTGTTTTGGTTATGTACATAAGATTTGGAAGAATATGTTATTGTGAATTATTCCTTAATATAAAGATACATCGTTTACGTTTGATTTCGTTTTAATCAGAACATGATTTGGAGTATCATGGCCGTAGAGTCACTTGATGGGATGTTTTAAGCATGTTATAAGTGTAGAGGCAAAGAGACAGAGGCTCTCTCCCTGTGTCCACCCTTTGTCCCTGTGGGTAAACAGTCATCAATCTCTCTCTGCCATCCTACAGCATGCTTCCAAGATCCAATGGTTCGCTGTCTATCTATTCATCTCTCTATCATCTATAATTTCTCTTTTTCACATCAAGAATGATGTAGTACAAAGTACAAACTGATTCTTTTTTTCCTCTTGAAAAGAAACTTGTACCGTGAACAGGACTATTCAGAACGGGAAAAGAGCCTTCAGACTCATACAGAATGTAGTCCTTTAACTTTGGGCCTCAAAAAGGCGGCATGCTTTTGAAGGCCATTCCAGCGTTCACCAAGCCAAAAAGGTGATTGTCTTATTTAATTTGCCACCAACAGAGAGATCTGTTAGGTGATTGCCAGTGATCTGCCGTATCACGTGGCCCTGCTGGAGGAAGAGAGCGGCTTGGCTTCAGGTCACCGTTGAGAAGGCCGCCTTCCCACAAGCAGGCACGCTGACTCTTAAGGATGGCTTTTCAGTTCAAGACCATAGTTTCCAAGAGTGAAAGCAAGAAGAAGTCTGGCTCTCATCGAACTAAATATAGTGAGATTAGATAGCTTTGTTGTTTTACTTTTGATTAGGTGAAGTTTAAATAATTTTTTGTATGATTTTATAAATCACCAGTACCAAAGGTGATTTCCTTTTTCAACACTCCGCCAGTCGCAGACTGCCGAGATGATGTCCTCTAACCGAGAGGATTGTTAAAGACAGTTGAACCAACAACCAGCCGGTCTTTGGATCTCTGGCCGGTCAGCCTTCGTCCGAGAGAAGACACGGCGCCCTTCGTCCGGCCATGGCAGCCCTGTGTTCGGTGGGGAAACAGTCCGTGCCGAAGGCCAGAGAGAGGAGTCAGCCGACTCGCTCAACTCGTCAAAAGCCAGGCAAAGTGACCACACATCTCTTTCTGCTAAACTGGAGAGTGCTGTAAAGATGTAGACTATTATTATTAACTAGTCATTTATTGAATTAGATTATTTAGTTACTTAATTAGGTTAGACTTAGGTTCAAACTAGGCTTAAAGACTCTATATGAATCATTTGACATGATGGTATATGCATTTATGGTTTAATAAATCTGATTATATATGAGAGAAGTAGTTTGAGTCTTTTTCGATACGATCTACTCAGCGATACAAAGTAAAGTGTAAAGACTTGCACCCTGGTTTTATAAGTAAAATGGCGTATATGGATTAAGAAATTATACAGATAAAGCTTTTCTGGCTTAAAGCTACAAATAATGAAAGCCAGTGGCATCCCTAGGCATTTCCTGAAAGAAAACCATTATTTCAATGGTAAGAGCATGATTATAAATCATAATTTTCATCTCTGTATGATTCATAATTCCATATTGTTATTGAATATGATATTTCACTACACAGTGCATGTATGTACGTTCTGCAGCCGTCTCGTCAAGCTTTGACGTGGTAGAAGAATGCACCACACACACACAGCTGATCAGCCACAACAGCTGATCGAGAGGGACTTCCTAGCTCCATTGGAACTCTTTCGGCTATGCTACCCTAGAAAGAGTCCCGTCTGCCTACATAGACTTGCATGCGACTTTGGCTCCCAAGCTGTCTAAATCAGCGATATGGATGTGCCACAGAAACATTTCAAAGCCACATACTTGAGAAGAAGGGTAACATTTTTTACTGAGCTTTCGACCAGAGTGGCGCTGTTGAGCGCTGTGACGGCTGGGCTCTAACCCAGAAAAAATATCACCAGCACAGACTTCGGATGAAAAGAGGCATTTATGAGCAGCGTTGAGCTTTCTAACCCCGACGTTGAGAAGCTATGAACCCTTCTTCTCAAGTATGTGGCTTTGAAATGTTTCTGTGGCACTTTTAAATACGTCCGTACCGTTGATTTAGACAGCTTGGGAGCGACAGTCGTTGGCAGACAAAACTCTTTCTAGGATTGCATAGCCGAAAGAGTTCCAACGGAGCTAGGGACTTCCCTGCTTGGGCTAGTTCAGGTATGCGACTGAGAGCAATAGACCCTTCTCACGGGGGCCATTTTGTGTCGAGAAGCCAGGGTAAACACAGGTGCAAGCAAAACACTAATGAGGGTTTCCAAATCCCAATCATGGAAGTTGGAAACCCTCATTAGTGTTTTGCTTGCACCTGTGTTTACCCTGGCTTCTCGACACAAAATGGCCCCCATGAGAAGGGTCTATTACTGGAAGAGGTGAGCCTGCCCTGCCCTCTCTGTTATCGTGCGTTCCTTTATCGCAAAATAACTGGGATGTGGAGGCTAAATGACGTCATCACATCCGTTTTGTTAGCGTTCCATTTGCAGAAAACTTGAGCTGGGAAGTTCACTGTTCATTGGTCAGATCCAGTCGCTAGCCAGGCTATCCATTGTTAGCAATAACAGCTCATGACCTTTGAAGTCGTAAGATTACCAGTCCCCAGTTATAAAGGAATGCACGATTAGTCATGGTCATGCTAATCATTAGCATGGCCATTAGCATGGGACTAGCAGGGAGGGATGCAATGCACTTTCTAATGCACGCACCCTCGCACAGGGAAGAGAAACGCATCTATCTTCTTGTCTTACTATGGGGAATATGGCAAATAGGCGAATCTCCGAAAAATGTTGGCGTGTTCATTTAAATCTTTGTTAAATGGGCCTTTTTCACTTCCATAATTGTAAGTTGGAAACCCTTATTAATGTTTTGCTTGCTCCTGTGTTTACCCTGCTTTTTCGACAAAATGGCTGCTGTGAAAAAGGCTCACGGTTTCTCTTCTCATTATTACCAGATGCCCCTGTTTTCTCACCACCATCTTCTCATCTCCCTTCCCCCTTTCCTACTCGTTGTTTACCTGCCTGGGGACTGCGGGTGAAAATTAAATGAGTGTTGCAGTATTTAGCGACAAGTGTGTATCTCTGTGTAGTGCAAGATGAGTTTGCTATAAAATTTGGACTTTTGTAACACCCCCCCCCCCCCCCCACACACACACACACACACACACACACACACACACACACACACACACTGGAAAGTAAACTTGAAATTGAATTGTATCCTCTTCACCGCCCTATTCCTTATCTGTCCTCCTGCCACTCCTCCCTCCTCCCACTCTCCACAGTTGTTGTCAACACATACAAATCCGTCCGGGAGAGGTGTGACTGGATAATGAGTCTCACATGCCCCATCCTTCCCCCACATCACAGCCTTATTCTCACCTTTACTCCTACCTCCCTCCTCCTTCTGTTCCTGTCTTCAGTGTCTGTATTTATACCGCTGTAGCACTCCCTTGCCTGTGCGTCACTTCTCTCTCCTTCTCTTTGGTGATTTACATGATGCTGATAGAGATGATGATGATGATGATGATGATCCGTGGGGGTAAGGTAGTGACGATGGGCCCCAGTGCATGCTATTATGACGGGCCCGAGTCCCGCTTTGATGTCTGAAAGGATGACTGCTCGCTCGGCTTGCAGTTGTGCTCAGTTTGTCAGTGATGATATTCATGATCAAATAGACTCGACATCGCACAACAAAAGACATATTACCCAGCAATCATATACTGTATCTGTATAAATTAACCAACGGAAATAAGAAATTATTCGTTATAGATTATACATTAGTTTTTAATTTTGCCCGCCCTGCAGCTCGCCGCGCTGGACATGTAGCTCGACTGCTGCGTCACCTTACCTGCCATGGCGTGCGCGCAATGTCTCGCTCTCTCTTTCCCTCAGTCTCTCTCTCTCTCCCTCAGTCTCTCCCACCTCTCTCTCCCTCTCCTCTCCCTCTCCCTTAGTCTCTCTCCTGTGTGTGTGTGTGTGTGTGTGTGTGTGTGTGTGTGTGTGTGTCACTGATGACATCATCAGTGATGTCACAATGATGTCATGCCTATGTACAGTATGACATCACTGATGACATCATCAGTGATGGTATGACATCATTGATGACATCACTGATGACATAGGTAATTAGGGCAATCACCTAATTAAAAAATCCGGCTCCGTCAGGTCACCCGCACGGGTGCTCTTTACACCCCCTGAAAGTTTCAGCCCGATCGTACGTAAAACGGCATAGCGGTGGCCGGCCAAAATTCTTGAAACAGACAGAGCCCACATTGCCATTTATACTGAAGATAGATAGATATAGATGTAGGATAAGCTATGGTTTTGCTATAGATTGCTACATGTACTGACTATTTTACCCCCCAAAAGAAAAGAAAACCATGACAGAGATGGCTTTGCCTTTTCAAGGGCATATACATATATAGGAAATGGTACCATGTTTAATTTAATGTGAGTTATTTGAACACAGTTTTATTTCCGAGGTGGCAAGCTGAATCACTCACAAGGACTTCTTCTCCGCCCAACACACTTGCTCGTCCATTTGCCTGTTAAACGGGATATTCATAGTTTATAAACTTTTTACATGGATTTCAAATTTCAATTCAGTGTACAGTAGATGTTATTTTTCGTTTTAGTATTTTTGGTTAGGATTAAACCTGTTTTTATATTTTATTTTCAACTTTTTGAATAACACACAAACAAGACAAACAAACAGGCTCAGACATAGGAAAAGAAAAGAAAAGAAAGGAAGAAAAAACAAACAAAACATACATATATTATCGACATTCAGTATTACGTCGTAGTACGGCAACCATTTTAGGGCATCCTCCTCCGTCAGAGTATAGGCTGTCATTCCTCAGTCTAAGCGTTGTCATGTCTCCTAGTAAACTATATCGAGTGTGCTCTGAAACACCTTCAGTCCTCACGAAAACGCTGTCATTCTTCCTGCATTACTGTTTCACTCGTCACGCGTCAGTCATCGCACAATATGGCATCACTCGTCAGTCATCAGTCCTCATTCCTCACATCTCACTCGAAAACGTTATCATTCCTCCTGCCTCACTTATCACTCAAACTAGCTGTCAGTCATCACTCCTCACGTCTCACACGAAAACGTTGTCATTCCTCCTGCAAACTAGCTCACTCTGGCTTCTCCGTCTTCTCTCTCTCAGTCTCTCTGGCGCACACACACACACACACTCACACACACACACACACACACACACACACACACACACCTCAGTGAGGTTTTCTCCATGAGGCAGTCCTATAGGTATTCTCTACATGTTGATCAGGGTGAGCAGTCTTGTGCTGACCAAGCACCGGCCCGCAGCCTGCAGCCCACTGAGAATACGGTATGTTCAGTCCACTCACTTCTCATGATACATCACTGGGTGGTCAGTATCTGTGTAAGCACAGACATTGGTGAGCGTGCGTGCAAGCGTGTGTGTGTGTGTGCGTGCGTCTGAGAGGGAGTGGGTGTAGATTGTAGTGCACGGTCACTATCTGTGTAAGCACGGAAAGGACAAGCTGAGTAGAAAATAAGATTTTAGCCTACATGTGTGAGCAGAAACGTGCATGTTAGGGTTGCATTTATGTGTGTTTAAGCATGTATGTAATATGTGTTGCTGTTCTATCCTTGTGTGAGCCAGTTGGCGCACATTTTTGCAAAGTGAGATCATTTCGCCTGGTCCTCATTACTCAAAGGTGTAGTTTAGGGTTAGGACTTGTCATTTTTGCATTGAGGTTCAACAATCATACAGGGAGAAATCCATCGTTACAGGAAGAGATACTATTTTCTCAATAGACCATAATGCAATGCAGCCACAGCTTGTCTTTGCTGTCCAACATCAGTATTGTGCGAAATGTGACGCCCTCTTTGAAGGCTTGGTTTTAAGTTGAACAACCAGACAACACACTGTGGCATTGTTCTCCATTGTCACTGGAACGGCCCTTGGTTTGAACAAACAGGAGGCGGGGAGTCTCGACTGGTGATCCACAATTTATTTTTCTCTTGGTCACTCACATCATGGTAAACACCGTGAAAACTATAAAAGGGTCAGACATATACAAGGGATCAATAAAGGTCAAACATATACAAAATATCAATATAAGGTTCCACATCAAATTGAATGATAGCTGTTAAAATGCAAAGTTTATTTGACAATTAACCATTAAAAAATACCTTTCCCCAAGTTAATGTGTAAATGGATAAAATGCAAACATTCAATGGAAAACAGACCTTTAAAATGCAACTTTAATAAATGATCTACTATTAAAACAAACTAATTATCCACCATGTAAAGTGCAAAATGTAAAGTGCCAAAACATTGAAGTTGGTCAGGCTACACCATTTAATTCACATATCAGAGATCAAAGGGGGGTAAAGTACGTCCACAACACACAACAGCAAATCAACCAGATCTGACAAAAATACATTCAAATACGATAACACCAACAATTGAGCATACCTCAATCCGCCCACCAAGGGTGTTAAACGAAGGTTTGTAGACTTGTCATGGACATCGCTCAGTGGCACACTGACAAACCAATTAAAAGGTAAATGTCACCATCAAACTTGAAACAAACATAACTGTAATCACGACTTCAAATTAGCTATACTCTACATACCTCCAAGGATTTACATTTTGTTTCCTTCAACTTCCTTCTAGTATGTTTCAGTCTCCCAAACTCTTACATGTGCTCTCTTTCATCACCATGCTAATGAGACCACCCAAAACAGGTGGTGATGTAGGCCTAGAAAACAGGGTTTCCCAGTCACCTGACATGACAAAGGGGCAATACTATAGACCCCCTTGTCGGCCATTTTGTGGAGGTTTACAGGTAAATATGCAGTTTAACACATTGACTGCCAGCCGTTTTTTTTTGCTGTAGGTAGCTTCTGCCAAGCCGTTTTTTGAGGATTCTGGCTCATATTACAAGAGCCGAGGATTCTTTTCTGCTTGGAGTTTGTGAACATACAATATCTCAAAAGTACTAATAGAATGTGTACTTTCTCTGTCTAAAAGAGTTAGTTTGTAGAGTTAGTAGTTATGTAGATATTAGCCGTTGAGTACAGCATGGTTTCAGCGTCTGAGACAAAAAGCTGAGATAATCACAGTTTTGTGAAATTCAATCAAACAGGCAGAAAAGTCACTTTAACCATTTATTTTTGGCATCAGTGAGACATCAGACATCTGGACAATAGTTGTTTTCAATAATAGAGGAATAATACAATAATAAAATAAATAAATGTCAAAATAAATACAAAACAAGAGCAGACCACAGGTCACTCAGCTTTTTTTTTTTTTATAGCTTTTTTTTTTTTATATAGGTTTTTTCAGTTTGTGATCAAACCGGTTTGGGCTCGTACACCGAATCCAGAACTGCTCCAAAATGTAATGGGTACTTCCTTGGCCCATGTTACACCCATCCACAAAGTTACATGAAAATCGGCAGGTGCTTTTATGTATTCCTGCTAGCTAGCAAACAATCAAACAGAGCATCAAAAACAAAACCTCCCTGGCAGGTTTTTTTTTTTTTTTACGACCCATGCCTACTCAGTGCCACTGAGCTTAGAACTTGTCTGAGTGGTACACCTCATAGCAGTGAGCCCTGTGTAATGGGACCTCACATATAACACAAAAGTAGCGTGTCTCGCGTCTAAGCTTATTCCTTGTACAAACCCTACACCTCCTTGCTGGGTGAGCTTGTTTGCGTGAGGCTGGATACTGGGCCATGACATGGCCCGCTAGATCGACATCCAGCCTGCTTGGAGGGTCCAGGTATGGTGCCCGGGGCATGGTTGCAGGTTGGTCACTGCTGCCCTCCCCCCCACCCCCCACCTCCTCCCCCCCACCCCCCACCTCCTCCCCGCCACCCCCCACCTCCTCCCCCACCACCCTCCTCTCCACCACAGGTTTGGTCCATGCATAGATAATACTCAGGATGAAAGCCATCAAAGTTTTACACTTTCTCTGTGGGTGTTTAGCTTTGTACAGAACAAAGGCGTTATAAAAAGACATCTGAAACATGTACATGACAAATTTGAAAGGCCACCTCGATGTCTTCCTGGCAAAGGGATAGTATGCGATGTTCTGGTCCAATCTGTCGACCCCATTCATGTACTTGTTGTAGTCCACAACGCACTTGGGTTTTGCATGTGGGACCCTCTCTCTGCTGCCTTTCTGCCTGACCTGCACCGTCTCCATCGTGTCGTCGTGCATAGTGGAAACCATTTTCACGATTCGCTTGTCGCGCCAGGCCAGAACCATGGTGCCACCATTGTGGCGCATGACCGTTTCCCCCATCTTCACTGTGTGGTTGGTAACCTTCGTAGCAGGTGGCTCGCCCCTGTTCTTCCTCAGAGTGCCACAGACATGTGTCTGACACTCCAGCAGCTGTGCACACATTCCAACAGAGTTGTAGTAGTTGTCCATGTATAAATGGTACCCCTGCCCTGCCAAGTCCCCGAGGAGGAACTCCACCGTCTCGCCTAGGGAGGACCGCTCACCACAGTAGGGCTTCATGCTGTAGCAGTAACCTGTCTGGGAGTCACAGAGGATGTATGATTTTATCCCATACTTTATGGGTTTCTGTGGGTTGTACACCTTGAAGGCCAACCGCCCACGCCACAGGAGCATCCCCTCATCAATACTGATGTCTTGACCTGGTGTGAACATGGCTCTGAACTTTCCTAACAGGTCGTTCAATACTGGCCGGACCTTGTACAACCTGTCTGCACCATCAACATCAAAATTGTCAGAGAAATGGAGGAATCTGGTTAGCAGTTGAAAGCGGTTGCGAGACATGGTTTTGTTGAAGTGGGGGGTAGCATACACTTCATTTTTGGTCCAGTACATGGACAGTTCAGGCTTCTTCACGATCCCAGTGAGGAAGTATAGTCCCAAGAAGCTCTTGATTTCTGCCACATCAGTGTCCTTCCACCTCCCAAGCCTTGAATGTGGCAGAGCCTCGCTCACCTGACTGATGCACTGATGGGCATACAGATTTGTTTGTGCTACAATGGCCTGGAGCAGCTCATCGTCCAGGAAGAGCTGGAAAAAGTCCACTGGTTGAGCAGGAGCACCACCAGTATGAGGACCCGGTTGTGCTGTGAATGGGATGTGGGTTGGCTCCCAGTCAACATCACTCCACTCAGGAGGACCTGCAGGCTGGGGACGTTTCCCACTTCCAGCTCCATCTGCAAATTATAGAAATACATAATTACCATAAAATAGTGTTTTTCATATGTGTGGTACTGAATTCTGGAGTTCTAGAATTTCTGGAATTCTGGCTGGAACCTGTGATGTGAAAATAAACCTGATTCTGAAGAGTGATCTTACCCATTTTCCTGGCACCAGAGGATGTGGCACCAGATGCTGTAGCGCTACAGCTGGCTCCAGGCTCATCTTCAGAGTCTGAAATTCAAGATTCAAGATTTTTATTGTCACTCCATGACAAGTATCACGTGTGAAATTCTTGTGCTGTGAACTCCGTTTACAACATAGTACAAATATAACAGGGCATTGAGTGCAAAAAAACAACAACAAGAGACAACAATCAATAAGGCAGTATAGTGATAAGACATACTGCCTTATTGATTGTTGTGTCTCTTGTTGTTCAGTAAAATGAATTGACTGACTGCTGGCTTTTGTACAGTCATAGTAATTACATTTACACAAGTTACACAAGTCATCTCAAACATCGTCTTACCACTGCTGCTCTGTGGAGCTTCGCTCCTTGACGGGGCCCATTCTTCCTCAGAATCCTCCGCGTCTGGAGAAGACGTGAGGTCGCTCGACTCGGACGACTCAGTCAGCCCAGCAGCCGCAGCGGCGACATGCATGGGCTCACCCCGTTCCTCATCCGAGACCTCGGAATCGGTCTCCGGCACAAGCTCGTTTCGGACGGAAAAGAAATCCAGCAGTGATCTCTGATCCGCCGATCGCTTGCGTGCAGCCGCCGAAGACCGCTTGCGTTTGGCCGGCATGGCACAAACACAAACACCACCCACTCCCAACTAAACTAAAACTGAAAATACTAACTAAACTAAACTGAAATAAAACAACTACTGCTACGACTAGATCAAACTGAACTGAAATAAGGCTAATCTACCGGCTACCAACTCGATCAAACTGAACTAGAATAAACGCTAAATACTAATACTAAAATGAACTGACGCTAAGGCTAAGCTAACTACAATGAACTAACTACGCGCTAACTATCTATCTAAACAAAGTCTACTATAAAGACTATACTAAACACTACTACTGTACTAACAACTAACAAACTAAATCAACTACGCTAACCAACTCGCTCTAAATCTGACTCTAAATTGCTAAATTGCTGAAATTCTCTATGTATAAATCGCTATGTAATTCTGTCTCGCTCTGTATCTAAAACTTACCTACTTCAACCCACGCTGATCAAAGGAGCCCGCCTTCCTTATATAGAAATCTTTGTTAGAGTACTTCCGGGGCAGCGGGAGAGGTCGGATCCACATTCACATATTGCCCAAGGGCCTCACCTAGTGGAAACCACTGACAAAAACAGTTCGACGTGTAAACACGTCGTTGGCAGTCAACAGCTGGATTCTGAAAACGTGTTTACACGTCGTTGGCAGTCAACGTGTTAAGTTCAATCCATGGTAAAAATAAAACTACTAAGTAACAAAATAACTCCTTATAATGTGAAAGTACAAATTACGAAAAGGAACCAAAATCAAACCACAATAGGAGTTTAGCGGGCAGTTACAGTCACTATTACCCGTAACCTGACTGGGAAAACATGCTATTCTACTGCTATCACATGCTCTCTTCAGCACAGCTGAATGCAACAAGTTCACGGCTGGGTTAGTCTCGCTGGCCAGCCTCCCGTCCCTACCGGGAGAGGAGTCTGGCGCCGCAGGTCTCCATAGTGGGATTGCGATGGGCCGCGCTTAGCGGCAGTGCCCTTGGAAAATAGTTTCCAACAATCCAACTTGCCGTTTTCAGCATGTAGCAACGAGCTAGCATGTAGGTTTCTGCCGTTAGCTTGCTAGCTAGTTAGCGTTGTTGTTTTCACTGAGGCAGCAGGGCACTATTTACACTTTACAGCGACACACAGGGAGGAGGGAGCGGAAGCCGCTCTGATTGACATGGTCGGAGCCAATGACAGAGCTTGTAATAAGCCGGGAGCGGACATCCGGCAGCCACTGAAACAGTCGCTCCAATGGGGAGCAGCTGTAGAGCAGGGGAGGGCTTATCCCAGTTGCCTGTTTCCGTGGCGCCAGACTCCTCTCACGGTAGGGAGGTGTGATAGTAAATTATTGACAGCAATTTTTCTATTACAGAGGGGAGGCTGGCCAGCGAGACTACGGCTGGGCAGGGCCGTAGCCAGGGTTCCGAAATAGGGGAGGTCCAGCAAGGGGAGGCGGATTCGGCGGCGCCCGAAAAAAATTTGAGTTTTTTCCCCCCCCTTTTTAAGCCATATTTAGAGTAATATATCATTTTAAATCAACATTAGGATTATACTGTTGTGATGTCATTATTCAGTATATTCTCTTTCATGTCACCACCTGCTCAGCTCTCCTGTCAACATAATTGTAACTAACAAACACAAACTGTTTTAGCCAAATTCATATCAAAATGACACCTACAAACACAGGTACACAACCCAAGCCGTACACAACACACAAAGTCATCATCGATAATAAAAAAAACATACAGAGGGACATTTATTTATTCCTGATAGGAACGATTGAAAAATAAAATAAAATATATTATGTTGTTTTTAACTTTACACCACCTCTTTTTGTTACTTATTGGGTCATGAAACTGAAACCATGCATATAGCCACCTGCATACCTGACTTCGGGAGCTTGGCAATTGGCATCATGCATGATTAGCCAGTAGCATCCCAACGTGTCACACAGGTAACATTACTTAAGAGACAGACTAGACACTTACTTTCTTGGTTGTTGCTAAAAAATCTGTCAGTGTCACTCACTGTCTGTCGTTCACTCGCTCACTGTCTCGCAGGTCGCTCACCTTCAATTATCTCGCCAGGCAGACAGACAGTCATCACTCACCACCATGCTGCTGCTCTCTCGGAATCAAGTTACCGCGGACGCGGCGTCAGATGACTTCCTGCCTGACCTGCCTTTCGTTTCAAAATAAAAGCGATCCCGTGTTTTTCATGCTTTTCCATGCAGATTGTTTTATAATTTTTTTTTTTTTTTTTTTTTTTTCTCTGAAATATTAGGGGAGGTCCGGACCTCCCCGTCCTCATAGCTAGCTACGGCCCTGCGGCTGGGTTGGCTTTTCCTTGACACCGCTGCCGGGACCGCTAATTGACACTTGCGTGGGGCGGAATGCTATCTTCCCTGCCTTAAGGCTCGCGCAAACAGGTGCGCAAGTGCAAATAGGGGATAGCGCCTGTACCAAGATAGGGCCCGGAGTGTTTTTTGTTGCTGTTGTTGTTGTTTGTTGTTGTTGTTTTGTCCCCCCCCCCATTGTTTACAGTCTAGCAACTTGGACCGCGACTTTCCAGCAATTTTCCACTGTTGTTGTAAAACGAGTTGATGCTGTTTTAACGTTATTGGTGGATAGCCTAAATGGACGTGGAAAAGGAAAGCGCAAGTGACGGAAAAGCCACCATCACTTCCTTTTCCGCGTCCATTTCGGCTATTTGCTAATAACGGTAACGCATAAACACACTACATATAAGACGTCAACTCGTCTTACAACAACAGTGGAAAATTACTGGAAAGTCGCGGTGCAAGTTCCTATTTAGACTCTAAACAGTGGAGCACGGACGCGGAAAAGGAAGTGACGGTGGCAGGAGAGGCTCACTGCACAGGAAGCTGGGAAAAACGGTAGGGCTGTCCCAGAGTCTATTTTTTCAAATAAAAATAGTCTGGGTTCCCAGATTGATTTTGATGAAACCCTGTTCCTCCTTTTTAAGGCATTCTGGAAAAGACATCATTAACTGAGGTAGAAGTAGACGAGGAACGTTAAGGGAATGTTGGTGGTACACCAAAGAACATTTAATCGCAAAATATCTCCTGGAATACATTGAACATTGATGACATCTATCTGTGTAGAAATCTGAGTATTCCTATAAAGTTAGAAATGTAGTGGAGTGAGTGAGGGAATGCATGTACATGATACATATAGCGCTTTTCAAGAAATCAAAGTCAAATGTACGGTAGTCAATAGAAGTGTGTGTGTGTTTGGGGGATGTGTGTGCATGTTTGTGTGTATAGTATGTTTATGCACTTACTAATACTGTGCAAACCTATAGGAGAAGTGGTCTGGAAAGTTCTGAAAGATTCTGTAAGCAGACTCCCTATAAGCAGAGAGAAGAGTATAGTCAAGTCAAGTCAAATTTTATTTATATAGCACCTTTCATACACAAAGGCAATTCAAGGTGCTTTACAAAAAAAAAAATCGAAAAAACAAGCAGCAAAGCAATGCACATATAAAAAACACATAAAAAACACAGCCGACAGTTTTAGTTAAAATATATACTCAAATTAACAAACATGAAACATTATTTCTGTTTTAAATAAGTTACAAGGCACTCTTCAGTATTATTATTACATGTACAGTCCATTTGTTGGAAATGTACAGGAAAAATCTTTTTAAAATTACAGGCCGAGAGAGGCAGTAGTTTAGTAGCAGTTAAAAGCAAGAGTAAACATAAAGGTCTTTAGCTTGGATTTAAAAATAGGCAGAGTAGGGGCAGATCTAATGTGTTCAGGGAGTTTGTTCCAGTTATGAGAGGCATAGTGGGAGAACGCGGCTTCACCATGTTTAGATTTGGTCCTTGGGACAATTAGTAGACCAGTGCCTGAAGATCTCAGGGATCTGGATGGTTCATAGTGTAGAAGCATTTCAGAGATGTAGTGTGGGCCTGACCCGTTGAGAGATTTGTAAACTATTAGCAGAATTTTAAAGTCTATTCTAAGATTTACTGGCAGCCAATGCAGGGATTTGAGAACTGGTGTAATGTGTTCAGCTTTCTTGGTTCTTGTTAGAACTCTAGCAGCCGCATTCTGAATGAGCTGAAGTTGTTTAACAGCTTTTTTGGGAAGACCATTGAAAAGACTGTTGCAGTAGTCTAGCCTGCTAGAAATGAAAGCATGAATTAGTTTTTCAAGATCTTGTTTGGACATATAGCCTCTAATCCTTGCTATATTTTTTAGATGATAGAAGGCAGATTTTCTTATAAGCTTGATGTGGGAGTTGAAATTTAGATCAGAGTCAATAATAATGCCAAGATTTTTTACCTGGTCCTTTGGCTTCAGAGATAGGGATTCGAGGTGAGCAGTAACTTTGAGCCTATCTTCTTTTTTGCCGAAGACAATTATCTCTGTTTTGTCTTTATTAAGTTGGAGAAAATTCTGGCACATCCAATCATTAATTTGCGCAAGGCACTGACACAGTGACTCTATGGGGGCATAGTCATCCGATGAGAGGGCTATGTAGAGTTGGGTGTCATCTGCATAGCTATGATAAGCTATTTTGTTTTTTTGCATAATTAGGCCCAGAGAGAGCATATACAGGTTAAACAGCACAGGACCTAAAATTGATCCTTGGGGTACCCCACATGTCATTTTGGTTTGGTCAGATGTGTAGTTGCCAATGGAGACAAAGTAGTTCCTGTCTTGCAGATAAGATCTGAACCACTCTAGGACCGTGCCGGAAAGCCCGACCCAGTTTTCCAGTCTGTCCAATAGAATTTCGTGGTCAACCGTATCAAAGGCAGCGCTGAGGTCTAGTAACACTAAGATTGAGATTTTACCTGAATCAGTGTTCATTCGGATGTCATTTATAACTCTGATAAGCGCAGTTTCGGTGCTATGATGGGGTCGGAAGCCTGATTGGAAAGGATCTAGGAGGTCATTGGAGGATAGAAAGGTATTGAGTTGTTGGTAGACAGTTTTTTCGAGTATTTTGCTAATAAAGGGAAGATTTGATATTGGTCTGTAATTGCTGATTATAGAGGGGTCGAGGCTACGCTTCTTTAGCAAGGGCTTAACAACTGCAGTTTTTAGAGATTTTGGGAAAATGCCTGTAAGAAGAGAGGTATTAATTATCTTCAGTATAAGCAGGAGACTCTCTTTGACTCTGCTCTCCTGGCCGTTACATCATCTTCACTAAGACTATCTGAGATGTGACCATGTGAACGTTTGAAGAGGGGAACGAGAGCGATGGGGGAAAGTCAGGCTGGGTGTGAAAGACATTTTAGAGTTTCTCATGCTCATTTATTTTTCTGATAGTTTAAATGAATGATCAGTATCTGATTTGCTTTGGGGTGTGTTTTAAACATGAGCAACAACAAAGCTGCCATGAGGCAATATGCTGCAACTGCCTGTAAGGTGCATGTGTGACTTCTGGACAGCCGGTGTTCAAATGTTCTTTTACAATAACTGGACCGCCCTGATAAATCAATCTCACTTCTCATTTGATTCCAGTGCAACTGACGAATTGGAATGTGAAAAACAGGACGCAGAATTGAAATGAATTAATTTCAGGGAGTTGAATTGACGTAATTCACTGAAATTCCGTGAACTTTTTTTTCTCACCAGTTCTCATTAGTGGTCATATTGTGGTAACAGCCCCCACCCCCAGAAAGCGCAAGCGTGAAAAAACATTGTCTGTAAACACAAGCATGCAAAATAAGACAAACCGAGAGTCTGTGGGGCGTGAGCCATGCAGGACAGGCGGAACAGCGCTATCAAACAGGTGTGGGATGCTTGCAGGTGGGCAGGATGGGGAGAAAGTCTTTTTGAGTCTGTAGTGTGGCATGGCGCGGCATGCCGTGGCAGGGCATGGTATGCATTGCGTGTTGTGCCATTGTAACCGAATGAATGAGTGCTCGTGTGTCCCGAGTGGTTGGTTAAACTCACTCCCCCAGTATAAAGGCATGTTAATCAGCTCCGCCAAGGGAGCTAGCTCACCCAAACTTTTACATGACAAAACCCCCAGAGTGGCACTTTAAGTGGGCTTTATAAGGAAGGAGGGGAGTAATATGTTCATCGTAGATTTACAGGGGAAATAAGTAGGATTTATGTCCAATAACACAAACTAGTAGAAACGGTTGCTGCTACTTCACCCATCAACTTGCTGCCCGAATGGTGAACAACTAAAGGGAGAGAATAATTGGAGTAATAAAAGGAGGTCAGCTAGAAGTCAATGGAGGTCATAGGATATTTAATGCCCCTTTAATGCGCGTGTTCGACAAAGGTACGATGGCACTTAGTGACAATCACAGGCGTGTTTTTTCTTAGAAAACTGGAGTTAATACCATTACCGCTATTATGTTTTAGTCAAGGAAAGTCATTACTCAGAGAGGACAATGCATGTCGGTACCAGTCTATTGTAGCTTGCAGAGGATTTTCTTTCACCCCAGTCATTTAAGGTCAATCTCTCTCGCTCACTCTCTCTCTCTCTCCCTCTTCCATCGTTCCCTCCATCCAGATTGCTGTGTCCTAGGCCGAGTTAGACCTTATGAATGTTACGGGGGGGAGGGGAAGGTGCTGCAGCGCTGCGGGGAGCCGGCCAGAAGATTGCCCAATACATCATAAACCCCATCATAGCATTGACCCATTAAAGGCCCTGTTATTAGATTTCCTTGCCTGTGTGTTTGCAGGGGGTATCAGTGTTGGGGAAGCTACTTTGAAAGCATAGCTTAGGAAGCTACCAACTACTTCACCATGGAAGTAGTTGAAACTATACAGCAAAGCTACCTTGGGAGAAATGTAGTTTAGGAAACTACAAGCTACGCAGAAAAAGTAGTTCAAACTACTTTGTAAAATAAAGCATTAACTACATTAACTGTGTGATATATGAAATAAAATTATATTAATAGCTTGACAATAATAACCTGTAAAAAATCACAATGCCAGCAAAAATATGCCTATCAATTGAGTTTATTGCAATAGTTGACACCCAATACATCCAATGTTATATTTTTGTTGTTGTAAACAACTCTGGGTTCTTCTGGGGTTTGTTTTATTATCAGACAAATGAACAGGAAAGGCTTGACTAGAAGTGGTTAAGGTTAGAGTAAGAATATCAGGGCAAGCCAATTGGCGGCAGCGTAGGCTGTGTCTTGTCAAGAACAGTAACATTAGTGGGATCCTGGCTGCCTTCACAGTCTATGCTGCCTTCAAAGTGATCAGGACAAAAGAAAAGGGGATACATATATATACAGTATAATATGTATATATGTTCCCTTCATTGCCCAAAATTGTAGTTTGTAGTTTGAGTAGTTAAACTACACAAAAATTACCAAAAAGTATAACTACTTGAGTCACTACGCAAATATGAATGTAGTTGAACTACCAGCAAGCTACTGAAAAATGTAGTTAAACTATGCAGTTCAACTACATGTAGTTCACTACTCCCCACTGTCTGAGGGGTATAATATATGTGCTTGATCTACCATTTTTATCTATTGTGTCTTCTGATCGGGAGGGCACTTTCCTAAGTACCGTAGCGGGGTAGAATCCAACTTGACCCAAAACAGTGGGGGATTCTGCATCAGAGCGCCTCACACACACACACACACACACACACACGCACACGCATGCACGTGTGCACACCCACGCACACACATGCGCACACACACACACGGACGGACGGCACGGTGGCTCAGTGGTTAACACTGTTGCCTCACAGCAAGAAGGTCCCGGGTTCGCACCCCGGTCCGTCCCAGGTCCTTTCTGTGTGGAGTTTGCATGTTCTCCCCGTGTCCGTGTGGGTTTTCTCCGGGTGCTTGGGTTTCCTCCCACCATCAAGAAAGACATGTATGTTAGGGTTAATACTCCTGTCAGTGCCCCTGACCAAGGTACTGGCAAAAGAACTGGAGTTGGTCCCCGGGCGCTGCACAGTGGCTGCCCACTGCTCCTAGTTCTAGGAAGGTTCCTAGTAGAGGATGGGTCAAATGCAGAGGATCAATTTCCCCAAGGGGATAAATAAAGGATAACTTAACTTACACACACACACACACACACACACACTTTTTTCCTCAATGTCAAAGAACTTATGGCAAGTAAAAGCGAGAGGCGAGAGTGTAGAATCTGTCAAGAGTGTGTTTACTGCAGGTGCTGGACTGTTCCTGGATGTAAAGGAGAAACCAGATGAAATGTCTAACAGCTTCCAACCAGTCTCCTCTATAATTACGTGTCGAGTGTGTCGGTGCTGTATGCAGCAGTATGTGTGTGTGTGTGTGAGTGTGTGTGTGTGTGTGTACTGTATGTGTCTGATGGATGACACAACTCACACCATACACTACCTACAGTACCTGCCACCTAGTTACAGCTACCATTGCAGACAGTGGTACTTTTGCAAACTATCACTTGAGTGTGTGTTGACGTGTGTTTCCTGTGTGTGTCTATGTGACTACAGTACATGGACAGTACATACATATACATGCAGGTGTGTGTGTGTGTGTGTGTGTGTGTGTGTGTGTGTGTGTGTGTGTGTGTGTGTGTCGGTTCATGCATTATGTCTTTATGTGCCATGCAGTGTGTGCCTGCATACACGTACAGTTTGTTGTGTACTATAGCCATTGTGGAAGTCTTTTTTTTTTCCAGACCAGAAAGAGCCTGACCTCCGTTCACAAGTGATTTTGTCACCCTGCCTGTTTCCGGCCTACAGCCCACCCTAGACAGGAAATAACAGCGGAAATAGCTTGTTAACTTGACAATTAGACACGAATCAGAAAATAAAACGGCAAACAACAAAACAAACGTACCGAACAAAGTTTTTGAAGAAGTTCTTGTAGAAACATTGCGGATTCACAATCTCACATATTTTAAGCGAATACAGAAGCTTTACTTTTCAAACAAATGGCCAGTTGATGGAATAGTTATAACGCTAGTTGTCTGTCCGCTGTTATCGATAATGGAGGATCAAGTACAACAGTTGAAGCATCTCTGCTGCCTGTGCTGGGAAAGACATGGACATTGATCATAAGATTTCACATGGCGAGTACTCCATTGTCTTTGGCTCTCCAGAAACCTTCCTCGGCAGTGACTAGAAATGTGCTAACGCTACTATACAACTTGTGTTGTTCTTTTCAGGCTCTACCTAACGTAACCTCGCCGCGTCAAGCTAACGGCAACAAAGACGTTTTTGGCGCACTTATTTCCGGTGTTGTTTCCTGTTTCCTGGATTTACGCCCCCATGACAAAAAGCGGGGTGGAAGGTGCCCAGACTAAAGAATAGCAGCTCAGTGCAGAGCTCTCTTGTTGGCGGGCCTCTGTAAATTCACAGATGGCTGATGATGAACTCACCGTGAGGATATTTTTTGAGTGACTGTAAAATTGACCAATCAGATCATCCCTCTAAATGGATGGGGATGCTCATTGTTGGCTGTATGACAGATTGCTCCCGCTGCGTTGGACAAGGCCATCATGTGACAAGAGCCGGCATTATAACCAAGAAATAGCTGCGTGGGGGCATGGTGGCGCAGTGGTAGCGCTGTCGCCTCACAGCTAGAAGGTCCTGGGTTCGATTCCAACCTGGGACGCTGTGAGCGCTGAAGGAGTGCGTGCCTCTCCGCATGTCCTCAAGTGCCCACTGCCCGGGTGGGGTCGTCAAAAAGGGCCTTTCTGTGTGGAGTTTGCATGTGCTTCCTGTTCCCCCTGGGGGTTTCCTTCATATAGGAACCCCTCACCAAAACATGCAATATCCTGGTCACTGAAGTGGTGCCTCCTCTGGTCATTCGGGGCACCTGTTCTGAGGTAGGGGAACTCGTTGGAATAGCGTGATCTTCCCACGTGCTATGTCCTACCGGTGAAGCTTCCCGTCAGGTGAAAAGAAGCGGCTGGCTACTGCCCATGTCTCGGAGGAAGCATGGAGCCAGTTTCGGCTCTCCACAGATCGGGAGAGGGTGGAGCAGCAACCAGGACAAATAAATTAAAATGAGCACTAATGGGGGATAAAAATTGGATAAAAAAAATCTGGGAAAAAATATTTATAAAAAAAAAAGTAGCTGCCGGTCGAGTTTCGCCAACATATGAAAGTTAACGTTTAACTTAAGTTCAGGAGCTGGGCCATGCCTCAACCACTCCCCCAACTTCCTAACCATCCTCTAAACCACTCCTCTAATTACATGGCAGCGTTACTTATACCTGGTTAACCTGTCACACCCTGTTTGTCTCAATCTCTCGACACAGACAGTACATGCACCTACGCTCAAACGCTAATAGCAACTAGCAAGCTAACAGGTTGTTCAGTAGGCTACTCACCATCATGGATCTTTATCCCGAGCTGCTGATCAATCCGGTACTCTCTGACGGCGATTCGGACGACCTATTCGATGCGGATTTTGTTCAGCAAACTCCAGAAGCAGCTCCAGCAATGTCACAGTCCGAGTCCGATCACAGCCAAAGATCTCAGCAGACCGTCGTGCGCTCGGTGGTGACTATTCCTCTGCGGCATCGCCGTCTAAACTTCCGGCATGAGATTTCTCCAAGCCCCGAGGCTTCCCCCGCTGCTGCTTCGAGCGAACAACGCCGCGGACGCGGTAGCGTTCGTCGCTTCAGGAATGAGATCCCCTCAAGCCCCGAGGCTTCCCCTGCTGCTGCTTCGAGCGAACAACGCCACGGACGCAGTAACACTCGTCGAAGGCCACCCCAACCCGGCTCTCCTCCACACCAGCATCGGCAGCCAAGTCCCCGCTCCCGCTCCCCACTACGCCGTACACGTAGGCCCAGCGGTCTCCTCGCGCACAACAGCAGTCTAACGCCCAATACTGGACAGTCGCCCGACTCCAACATTTCCTGAAGGGAAGAAATATCCCTTTCTTCCATGGAGATAACAAAGCTACGCTGTTTAAGCTATATTTAGCCTGCACCAACGCCACTCCAGTGCCTCCGACAACAACAAGCTCAGCGCTGCCGGCTTCCGCCTTCGCCAGGAGTGACGTCACACAGCATCTCCTGCCGCCGCAGCCTGCAGCTCCCCCTAGAGGGGGACAGGTCGTATGTCCCCCTGTGCCTGCTCCCTCTGTCTCCCACCTCTCTCAGCTGATCTCAGCATTCCTTACATCCCAGTCCCCGCAGGCTGCACAAACCACCTGTACACAAGCATCCCTTCATCCCCTCATCCATTCATCTTCTCTACATTCAGCCAATAACAGCAACATGGCTACTACCCCCACTTTTACTGTCTCAGCCAACACGGCTTCGGCTAATCAGCCCAACCCTCCTCTTTTCCCAACTGGTCTGTCCTTTGTCGCCCCTCCCCTCCCCCCCCTCAACCCCCCCTCCCTTCCCCATTACCCAAATGTGTTTTTGCCCTGTGCCACCAATTACACTCTAGCCACAGCAGTACCACCCACCCAACCAGGTTCCTCAATTCACCGCCCCTCCCCCATCTCTGCCATATTACGCCAACAGATACTTTCTGGTAATTATGTTGACTTAGCTCAGCTCATCCAACCATCTTCCGCAAATTCTGGCCAAACTAGGGAACTACAAACCATCTTAGGTCCCGTGCAGCTCCGTGAGCCACTTCCCTCCAGATCAAAGGATCTCACTCCAGCCGAATTTGCTCTGGCTTTCTCTCTCTACCGGGACGTCATATGCTCTGCATATCCCTCTAGGAGAGTTGAGCTGGACGACTATCTCTCCATCCTATTAGATATGGCCTTACGCTTTGGAGGTGTAGGGTTCTATACCTATCACATTCACTTTGCTACCCAAGCCGCCGGCCGCATTCTGCAGTTCAACATGGGCACTTACTGGGGTGCCCTCGATTTTGAATTGTACTGTCGGATTTTCGCAGCTCGTGCATCTCTTTCCTGTGATCTATGCGGTGCTCCTTCCCACCCTGCCACAGCATGCACAATCTGCGCACCACCACCATCACCACTACCACCACCACCACCCCGTTCACGTCCTTCTTCCACTGTCACCAAACCCACAGTATTTAACCGTCTGTCATTAGCCGCACCCCCACCTTCCATTATTCCTAAGCCTCTAGAGATCGGTTCCAAAGCGAACGTTCCCGTGCCAAGGGGAATCGATACTCGGGGGAGAACGATCCTCTACCAGGCAGGCCGCATGGTCTGCAACAACTTTAATCATCTGGGTTGCAGGGCTTCCAACTGCCGCATCCTCCACGTCTGCTCCTACTGTGGCGGTGCTCATGCCAGAACTACCTGCCCCCATAACCCAACCGACCTCCCACACGAGAAACCTGACAGCTGACTAGCACGCCACCTCGGCACACCTATCAAGGTAAATGCACTTGCCACCGCTCTTCAACATCATCCAGACAGAGAATTCGTTGATTTTTTTATCGACGGATTCACAAATGGTTTCCACCCCGGCATAGACACACTCCCAGAGAATTCTCACATCTGTCACAATCTTCAGTCCGCCCTTGCGGAACCAGACACCGTCGACTCCTTACTGGCTAAGGAAGTCAAAGAAGGATTTATGATTGGGCCATTCACCAATCCTCCGTTTCCTGTGTTCCGCATCAGCCCAATAGGTGTTGCCACCAGGAAATACTCAGGAAAAAAGAGGCTTATTATCGACCTGTCCTCCCCACACGGGTCCTGCATTCCCAGCATCAACAGTGTCGTGCCTAGCCCGGACTTTTCTATGCAGTATGCAACTATCGATCACGCCATCACTCTTATCCGATTGGCAGGGCGCGGCGCTTGGCTCACCAAAGCGGACACAACTAGCGCTTTCAAAGTCCTGCCAATCCACCCAGATTTCTGGCGCTTCTTCGGCGTTCGCTGGAAAGGTGCATATTATTTTTCTGTGCGTCTCACCTTCGGATGCAAGAGCAGTCCGAAGATCTTCGACTCTCTCTCAGAAGCCCTATGCTGGATCTTGCTAAATAACCACAGGCTCCCATATCTCATCCATCTTCTCGACGACTTTCTCGTAGTCACTCCACCAGCCTCTCCCCCTCATCACGGGCTCATTACCCTGACTAACGTCTTCTCCGATCTTGGCGTCCCGCTGTCTGAAGAGAAGACCTCAGGGCCTAGCACTGCCATCGAGTTCTTAGGTATCACCCTGGACTCAGTCGCTTTCCAAGCGTCTCTGCCCGCAGAGAAGATTCAGCGCATCACGCTGCTCTTATCAAATTATCTTCTGGCAGACCGATGCACAAAACGGCAGCTACTCTCCCTCCTCGGACACCTAAATTATGCTATACGCATAATTCCTCAAGCTAAATCATTCTTATCAAATCTTCTGTTCAAAGCCGCAGCCGCCCCCTCTCTTCACAACAGAGTAATTCTCGACGAGGCGTGTAAGATGGAAATGAGTATGTGGCAACATTTCTTGTCCTCGTGGAATGGGATCTCCTTCTTCTACGACGAATTCGTCACTCACCCAGAAGATATCCAACTGTACACGGACGCAGCTCCCTCTATCGGTTTTGGAGGCTACTACGGCGGGAGATGGTTCGCCTCCGCTTGGCCCCCAGAGATCAGATCTCTCAACCCAGAGTCCCAATCTCCTTCGTCCACGCTGTATGAAATCTATCCGATCATCATAGCCGCAATTCTTTGGGGGCATGAGTGGCGTAAGAAGTCCATTCTGATCCACTCCGACAGCACCGCAGTCGTGGAAATACTGAACAAAGGTCGTTCCCGTTCTCCAGCCGTCATGCAGTTCATGCGAAGACTCACTCTGACGTCCGCTCGCCACCAATTCATCCTCAGAGCCGCTCACGTTCCCGGTCATCACAACAGCATAGCTGATTCACTGTCCCGCTTTGCTTTACAGAAATGCAGAAGCTTGGCCCCAGAATCGGAAATCAACCCCACACCAATCCCACCGTTTTCAGCCACGACCTACAACTAACCGTCCCGCTAGCTAACCACCACCTACCATCTGCCTTTTCCCTCTCTGGACGCCTGGTCCGTCTGCAACTTCGTCGCCCACTCACATTCCATCAGGAAAATCCGCTCTTCCACTATTCAGACCTACCTGGCAGGAATCAACTTCTTCATTAAATTAGTCACTGGCCTCCCATGTTCCTCTACCTCTCATCCACACGTCACAATGCTGATTAAAAATCTGCGTAAACAGGAACCGGCGACTCCCGCCAGACGCTTGCCGCTCACCTCCGACCTCCTCGCCCATTGCATCCGTACCCTACGCTCAGGTTACATTTCACCCGTCATCGATTCAACTCTAGAAGCCATGTTCCTCTTAGCTTTCTTCGGGTTCCTGAGGTGTTCTGAATTCGCCCCGACT
This sequence comes from Poromitra crassiceps, assembly GCF_964638095.1. Taxonomy (NCBI): domain Eukaryota; kingdom Metazoa; phylum Chordata; class Actinopteri; order Beryciformes; family Melamphaidae; genus Poromitra; species Poromitra crassiceps. The sequence continues at coordinate 39,300,741 of NC_139623.1, forward strand.
TCATCGGTCTTTAAAGGCCGGGTTTTCCGTGGGGAATATGAATATATATTAAATCTCACGCCCCTAAGGTTTTAGAATCCGTTGAAATTTTTGAAATTGGTTGTTTACAGCCTGAGATATCACCAGAAATCCACTCTGTGTGTGGGGGGGGGAGGTGCGGGTGCGGGGACTCGAAATACTACATTTCCCACAATGCACTGGGCTCGCGTGGCCTTCGTTTCCATGCCCACCCCTCAGGCGTTTGGCTGATATCAAACTCCAGTAGGTGGCGGTAATGCACATATATGTTTGCCAACCGCCATAAAACTCAAAGAAGAAGAAGACATGGAGAGAAGACATGGAGAGAAGAAGAAATAAATCGAAAATAAATCGAAAATCAATTGCCTCCAAATTGCACCAAATTTAAACTGAAGTATATATGTCGGGAGATGTCTTCATAAAAAAAATTTCATGCATTTTCATGCATTTTCGTAGGAGTTACGCGCATCTGATGTTGTAACTATTTTCTGTAAAAATGTGTAAAAATGTGTACATTGCTCAGCGTTGATTTCGTTACTTCAACCCACCTACTACTTGATGTAAAATTTGACGAGCTTTCCAATGCCGCCAGTCCCGTGTCTGTTAGTGCTTCCGTTCCCGAGAAAATCGTCTCTTTGCAAGGAACTATGGGAAGCTAATATTAGCTACAGCATGCTAGGCGGGTGAAAAAGATGGCTGCCTTTTCGTTTTTCTTCAGACCTCTGAAGGGGCGTGGAGGACCTCTAGAGGCGGGACCATGGCTCACAACAGTTGTAGTTCATAGGTGCACGACTTCCGCAAGGCGGGGGGTGTCGCTCTGACGCGTTTTGCGTCAGAGCGACATGGAAATAATGTGATAGATGCTTGATAGGCATGGCAGTTAATAACCAATTTCAAAAATTTCAACGGATTCTAAAACCTTAGGGGCGTGAGATTTAATATATATTCATATTCCCCACGGAAAACCCATCCTTTAATCCTTCCTATCATCCCAGTCTATCAGACGTCGTCATCCACTCCTCCGACTCTCTGATATTCACGCTCCGCAGAAGCAAAACGGATCAGCTGGGGACGTCCTGTCCTATTCATCTCTTCCGCCTGGACTCCTATCTCAGTCCATACGAACCGCTGATCAGTTATATCAGCTCCAGATACGCTGCTCAGGCATCCCCTAGAGATCCGCTCTTCCTCACCGAAACCGGAACAATGGCCACCCGATTCTGGTTTCAAAAACATCTCCACGGAGTCCTGCTCATGTCTGGCATTTCATCCGAACATTACTCCTGTCATTCTTTCCGCATCGGCGCAGCGTCCACGGCTGCCCGGCTAGGTATCTCAGATCAAACCATCCAGGTCCTCGGCCGCTGGTCTTCTCAAGCATACCGTTCCTACATTCGCAATAATCTCAATGATCTCCGTCAAGCTCACGTGCAACTCAGCTCAATTTAATAAAGAAGGAAAGAAAAGAAGAGGAAGAGAAGAAGAGAGGAAGAAACCGACTTATTTTGGGGGCCTGAAATCTGCTCAGGCTGAAAACACGCCAACGCCAGACCCGCTCGGGCAGACCAAGTCTGAGACGGAACCCCCACCCTGAGTCTCCCTCTGCCCCGGTCATCAGGACGTTCCCCCGGAACACGTGACCTCCTGGAACAGACGGCTCATCTTGCACCCACACTACACCATACACAACTCATTCTCTTCAGTAAAGAACCTTAACAATACTCTTGTTGTGGCGTGGTCCTTGCTAGTGTAACCAGTTTAGAATGATACCTTTATTTTTGTGTTTGAAACATCACCAAATCCTGATCTATGTTGAATAACATCTGTTTTGTTATGTTCAAGTTGTATTTCATAGTTTTATCCAATGGTGTGCTCAAACCTGTACTGTCACTTTAAGACGTCCGTTGTTTTTGACGTCACTGCTGCGACTCCCTCAGTCCGCGCTAAACGTTCTGAGAGGAGGGGCCGGTGAATCCGTGTCGTGTGGAGACTGCATGTTACAGCCTTTGTTTATATTGTCTTATTATTTCATCCAGATCCCCGTTTCCACTAAACGTCTTCCAGTCGCAGCTTGTGTCAGAGTCCTTTCTTCCACCTGCACAGCCACAGAACACAACGCAGATCATACTAACGTTAACGGATGCGCAGCCAGCCAGACTGAAGTGGCAGGCCAGGCGCACCCGTTACACTAGTGAAATGAAAGTTAACGTTTAACTTAAGTTCAGGAGCTGGGCCACGCCTCAACCACTCCCCCAACTTCCTAACCATCCTCTAAACCACTCCTCTAATTACATGGCAGCGTTACTTATACCTGGTTAACCTGTCACACCCTGTTTGTCTCAATCTCTCGACCCACCCTCCCTCCCTTGTATATCTCATCCCTCCATCCCCTATCCCTTCCCGCACCCCTCAACCCTAAACATCCTCATTCCCTCTCACTAGGTACGGTGCATGCCTCTCTATTGTCTCGTTCTAGGATCCATCCGGGGGGGGCCTGAAATCTGCTCGGGCTGAAAACACGCCAACGCCAGACCCGCTCGGGCAGACCAAGTCTGAGACGGAACCCCCACCCTGAGTCTCCCTCTGCCCCGGTCATCAGGACGTTCCCCCGGAACACGTGACCTCCTGGAACAGACGGCTCATCTTGCACCCACACTACACCATACACAACTCATTCTCTTCAGTAAAGAACCTTAACGATACTCTTGTTGTGGCGTGGTCCTTGCTAGTGAAATGCCGTTTGCATTTCACACATACACGTCTTTTTGGGAGTCAGTGAAAATATACCTATTCTGTCGTTTCAGTATGAGTACCAGGGGAAACAAATCCCTTTCCCCCCCTATCTTTTTACCTTTCTTACTACAGCAGACAATTCATACAATAGACCCAAATGACAGTAAAATCTCTCTATCTCTATCTCTCTATTAGACCATTCTTTGTGACTTCAAACAACCGAAAAGAGACCAAAACCAGATATTTCCCAAACAGCAGAAGTGTGGCAGTAGTTCAGCACGCACATACTGAAAAGTAGGACTTCTACAACAGCTACAGTACATCTGTGTGTGTGTGTGTGTGTGTGTGTGTGTGTGTGTGTGCTTGGATGTGTGTGGGCCCGGCGCCACGAGGGGGCGCCAGGGGGCTTTGCACCCTCAGTTAAATTTTCTGCCCCCTCACTTATTATTATTTTTTTTTTTTAATAGTTCATCTATAAAGGCCAGTTAGGCAATGTTTGTACCTGACATGTTTCTGCTGCTGTTTCTGCAGTCTTCATCAAATTTGATCAGTTTAAGCTACCCCCATAAACATAGCTCTGTTGTTTCAGAATTGGCAGGGAAGCGCTATTTGCTGTGCTTTGGTTGTCACAAGGTGTCAGAGATGTAGCTATTTATTAAATTTGAACCTCACTGCATCTTGTAGTGATCATGACGTGATTAAAACACACACACACACACACACACACACACACACACACACACACACACACACTAGTCTGGGCATCTTTCACCCCGCTTTTTGTCATGGGGGCATAAACCCCGGAACCAGAATTAACACCGGAAGGCAGTGCGCCAAAAAACGTCTTTGTTGCCATTAGCTTGACGTCTCTTTCCTCGATTGTCTGATGCAAAGCTTCTGTATTGGCTTAACACATTCACTGCCACCAGTTTTTTTTTTACTGTAGGTAGCTTCTGCCAAGGTTTTTTTTTGAGGATTCTGGCTCATCTTTCAAGAGCCGAGGATTATTTTCTGCTAGTATTTTGTGAACACAAAATATCTCAAAAGAACTAATAGAATGTGTGCTTTCTCTGTCTAAAAGAGTTAGTTTGTAGAGTTAGTAGTTATGTAGGGATTAGCAGTTGAATACAGCATGGTTTCAGCGTCTGAAAATTTAAGCTGAGTTAAATGGCTTTTTGTGAAATTCGATAGAACAGTCACTTTAACCATTTATTTTTGGCATCAGTAAGACATCAGACATCTAAACAATAGTTTTGAACAGTAATTTCCTCCATAACAGCAGGAAACCCCCCTCTCCTTCAAACTCCTCCCTCCGTGTGTGTTCTCCTCCTGCCTCCGTGGCTGCAGCGGGTGTGTGACAAGCGAGTGGCTGTCTGTGCTGCCTGGCTGCCCCTCGTCGGGCGAGTCTGGATGGGCTCGCTCGTTTCTTGGGGTTTCGGTTGAGAGCTTTGATGAAGCTTTTGCGATTCTGGTCTTATTTATGCTGCGTGTTTCAAAGTGTGTTGCACCCATAATCTATTATGCAAATTTGCAATCCCCCACCGCCAGCTCCCTGCGCGAAAGCGAAAGCGTTTTCGCCAATCCATTTTCATGAGAATGGCTTCCTCACGCGGCTGTTTTTGCTTGGCTTTCTCTCGTCTGGAGAGCACTGTCGCCACTTAGTGGGTCGGTAAAATAGATTATACACATTCAATACCTCCCATATTTTAATAGGAGATGTAAAAGGGGTTGATCGACGTCCCACCGTCAAAATTTTTTTTTTTTTTTTTTGGACGAGATATCTCGTCATTGGCAGTCAACCGTTGGTTTCTGCTTGACGAGATATCTCGTCCACGGCAGTGAACATATTAAAATATGTGAGATTGTGAATCCGCAATGTTTCTAAAAGAACTTCTTCAAAAACTTTGTTCGGTACGTACATCTTTTGTTTTGTTGTTTGCGGTTCTGATACTTGTGTCAAATTGTCAAGTTAACGTAAAAGTTGACGAGCTAGAAACGCTGCCCTTCCTGTCTAGGGCGGGCTGTAGGCCGGAACCAGGTAGGGTGACAAAATCAATTGTGAACGGAAGCCAGGCTCTTTCTCGCCGAGAAGAGCCTGGTGACGCGAGGTTACACACACACACACACACACACACAGAGAGAGAGAGAGAAATCAGCTGTACCCAAGACAGAGACAATGCATCTGATCACTTTATTTCTTTAATTTAATGAACCTGGCACTGACTGGCTATTATTTTGTTTAGTTTTTGTTGATTTTTGCAGCAATTGTTTATTCTATGACTTTTCATAGACATATATGTTCAGTGCTCCAGACAGGTCCCGCATTTCACATTATGCAAAGCTCAGCTCTATTAATGCCTTAATCTGCTGCTGTGAAATAAATGTTTTATTTGATTTTGAATAGTAGTCTTTCTTGTGTTGTTATTGCACTTTTCAGAGGTTATTATGGTTAAAAAGTCCAGAAATAGGCATAGCGGGTATATAACCTAAGTTTTACGATATAAAAATATCAGCCCCCTCCCCAGTTATAACCGCCCCCTAAGTCATTTCATCCTGGAGCCAGCCCTGGATGCGTGTAAGGGGATTATGGTAGCTGGAGATAGACTTCAGTCTCAGAGCCACAGAGCGAGGCATCATAGTAGATCGGGTACGGATCGTTGGTTCCCGGCCTTGTTGCTGGTCTTCCCTGTCTCTTTCCCTCTCTCTGTGTCCCGTCTCTCCCTCAGTCTGCCCCGGAGACGCCTGAGGAGTCTCGAGTCGTCCCAAATGGAAAACAATGGCATTCGCCTCAGAGGAGCGCCTTAGCGCCCAAGCAAAACAGGAGAAATGGAGCAGCAAGTCAAGAGAGGGGAGGACACATTTGGAGGGATAAATGTGTGTGGATGGATAAGCGGAGAAGAGCGAGCGTGATCTTCGAGATGACCGGTGTGGGACCTATAGATTTTATTTCTGGCGTCTTTTGGCGGTTTTGTAACCCATGTAGGTGTCAAAGCGCGGAAGAATGTTAGTGAGCAAGGCTTGCTGCATAATATCTAAAAATTGTGATTGTCATCATGCATAAAGGGCACTTATTCATCATCAATATCATCTTCAGCCTTTGTTGTAGTGGTAGTTGAAGAGGTGGCTATACTATTACTGTGTCCCACCATCATGCTAATTATGTTTAAAGAAAATGAAATGAAAAATGACTTTAACTACAATATTTCAGATCACATCCCTGGTTATACGAGAGATCAGCCGAGCAGCATTTTGGTAAACAAACCGCGTCACTGGGTGGCAACGGCAATGGAACCCTCTGGAGCCTGAGTTTGAGCGTCTGACTCTAGCTGGCTGACCGTGTTTACAATTTAAAAACTGTTATTACTGTTATAGTATACATCAAACTCTTGAGCTACTTTTGCTCTCACTCAGAATGTCAAAATATAAGCGATGTGATGTATACTTTTTGAGATGTTAATGTTTGTTTGGCACAACTTATACTAGTTAACTGCCGCGGGGTTGCGCATTTTTGGGTGGCAGTGACGTCATGCTGATTCGTCCTATTCACCTTATGTTCCAACACAGGGCTCAGCCACTTACTTCCTATTGTGTTTACACTTCCTGTGACAGTACAGTACTAGTGAGCAGGTAAAACAGACAGTGTTTTGAACAGGAAGTCATAACACAACTGGGTCAAGTGGGTGGGGCTACATAAGGTGAATACAATGCACCTTTAACATGCAAAAAAAATTCAATTTCTTTGGTTTTTCACATCAAAAGTCAACCATGCTGCATTCACAACGATATCTACAGTGTGCTGACGTCAGGTAACAGCACATTTCTACCAAATCTCAACCAATAATATTATAACATGACACCTGTCAATCAATCTTCAGGGCTAGGAGAAAATTCTGAGCAGGCTGCCTACAATGGCAGACTTTTCAGCACATAAATGTTAATATACTTGGCCAATAGGTATGTACAGTAACATACAACCATTAGGGTTAGGGGTTAGGGTTAGGGCTGGAGCCAGCCGGCCCACCGAAACGCTGCACACCGCCTCGCTCAGCTGGTTCTGCTTGTGGCTATCGGCATTGCGGGTTGTCGGTGGGAAATCTTTTCTGCCCACAAGAAGTGATGTATCAAAACTTCAAAGTGAAAACATGTTTTACTCCTCTCATTGGCATAAAGCATCACAGGCCGCCCGGGTTGGTAAGCATGACATGATTTCTGGGTATTGAAGTTCCAACAGTTTTCAAAGTGTTAACATTACCTCTCATCTCCATTTGGTGGCAGTGTGATTAATGGCCAATGCAAAGGAAAGCAAAGGGAGGAGAGATGTAACTTTAGTGAGTGCAGCTTTCTCTGGGCTCCTGACACGCTGCTGTTAAGAAAATAGTTTGTTTTTGTCTCTTAAGATGTAATGAATCACTTCCTGTGGGTGGAGAAATGCCCATATTTGGGCAAATAGGGTGACTCAGGACCACTTTATGATTTAGGCTGATGAAGTCAGCTTTATTTTAAAGTGATTTATTTTCACACCTATCGAAGACGCGTTATTTTCCACACATCCATACCTATTTTAGGAGAACCACATTTGTGTTAAAAAAAAGAATCCTCAGACCCCCCACATTTTATCCGCAATACACTACTTGCACAACTCCACTACTTCCTGAAATGAGTAAGGCATAGTGGATGCTACTTTAATGAAACCCAACTCTACATGAAGTCCCTGAAATTAATTAAATCGAAGTTTGCCAAAGACCTCTATTTATCTTTAACAAGTCTCTAGCCATCTTATGTTTTATTTATTTTAAATTGTATTTTAATTTTTTTATTTTATTTTCGTGTTTCCCCCTGTCTGTCCTGTATTATGTGTGAATGTGCTGCCATGTGTCTGTTCATGCTTGTCGAAGTTGTATACACTTGTGATGATTGCCTTACAGTTGTAAATGAAAAGTCTAAATAAATTGTAAAAAAAAAAAAAAAAAAAAAAAAGTAAGGCATAGTGGTTTCCTGTCCTACACTATTGGATGAACTGATTAATGTCAGGTGTGCCTGACTGCTGCAGTCACAACAACAGTGATCAGGCACACCTGACATTAATCAGTTCATCCAATAGTGTAGGACAGGAAACCAAGATGCCCTACTCATTTCAGGAAGTAAATGGTAAATGGTAAATGGTAAATGGCCTGCATTTATATAGCGCTTTTATCCAAAGCGCTTTACAATCAGTAGGTAGTCTACATTCACCCATTCATACACCGATGGCGGCAGGCTGCCACGCAGGGTGCCTACACACCATCGGGAGCAAGGAGGGTTAAGTGTCTTGCCCAAGGACACAACGACAGCACCTGGGAGGGAGCGGGGATCGAACCGCCAACCCTTGCGTCATTGGCCGACCCGCTCTACCTCCTGAGCTAAAGCCGCCCGAGGAAGTAGTGGAGTTGTGCAAGTAGTCTATTGTACTTCGCCAGTTCCCCCTGCCAAGCTGCACCGGTCATTGCTCCACCCACTCTGCCATTCTGGGGAGAGTAGACTAGCACATGCTTCCTCCGATACATGTGCAGTCGCCAGCCGCTTCTTTTCACCTGACAGTGAGGAGTTTCACCGGCAGGACGTACCGTGTGGTCACTGTAGGAGGATCACGCTATTCCCCCCAGTTCCCCTCCCCAAACAGGCACCCTCGACCGTCCAGAGGAGGTGGTAGTGCAGTGACCAGGAGACATACAGTACCCCACCAGGTTCCTACCCGCAGGAAACGGACAAGTGCTGTGCCTGTATGGACGCCCGACCAAGCTGGAGGTAACATCGGGGCTACGTTTCAACAAACAACATAATTTAAAAAGGACTTTTATAAGAGTCCTGGTGGCTCATGGTTTAAGACGTGTTTACAAATGTGTCCTGGGTTTGATTCTGGCCTGGCACCTTTGTCACATGTCACCCCTTTATTTCTGTCTAGCTTGTATATCTCTCTCTGCTTGGAACTGCAAAAATGCGGGGGTGGGGGGGAAGACATTTATCTCGTCATTCTAGCATTGAGAGAATTCTCCGAGCTTTTGCATTTACGAAACCCTTTGTGTTTAAGCTCAATGCTGGGACCAGTTTTCCCTTTGAAGGAACACGTCAAACTATTCTAACTCAAACATCAAAGCAGTATAACACAAATGAAGCATAATGCACTTGAAGTGCACTGCCTTCTCAACTTCTCAATTTCTCACTGCTTCAAAACTTCAACCAAACTTTGCATATGAACTAAACTTAAATCTCTCTCTCTCTCTCTCTCTCTCTCTCTCTCTCCCTTCTCTTACCATCCATCTGTCTGTGTTCTCCCTCCACCCTCTGGATCAGGGGGTTGTGCAGCCTTATGTACCCTCCCAGTAATTGGTGCCTGTATCTCTTGATGTAATATGAATGGATGGCATTGTGTCTCGGGGATACAAAGCACACTGGGCACTCTGAAATGCACGGCGATAGAAGGAGAGAGAGAGAGAGAGGCACTGAGGAGAGAGAAATAAACTGTGTGAAAGAGGTAGAAAAGGGGCAAAAAGAGAAAGCGAGAAAGAAAATAGGTAGAGTCTAAGTCTAAAGAGCAAAAGAAAGAAAGATAGTTAGTGCAGAGTGTGTTTTATACTTGAGAGAGAGAGATAGATGAGATAGAGACACTGCAGAGCGCGTCATCATTCAGAAACCATGTCCAACACAGGGGAAAACACAAAGGACCACATACCGCGCCAACTTCTAGCAAAACAAGCCGTGGCTAACCGGGTGAACAAAGGAACTCTCGTCAGATACAGATAGTTTTACAGATATCTAGGAGGAACTGGCTAGTGTCAAATAATGAGATGTTGTGTGTGTTTACTTCATTTATTTGAACTGCGAACGAGACGTGATCACATTTGTCTCCTGACTTTCTGCTTCCTGAAACTCCCCCCCAATCCCGGCGTTCTCCTATGTCACGTGTTGCACACAAAGATCATTTCTACCTTAGAGACTACACACAACACCAAATCAGCTTTAACAATTTTATTGATGAAAGTCTTTTGGCGGAGGGCCCCTTGACCCAAGGGGGATCAGCCACGTGATGACGGGTCTGCCGTGAGTTTGGCAGGGACGTCAGAACCCTCCCCCCTTGGGAGAAGAGGTCTACACTGGTGGTACTGGGGTGGAAGCCGGGGAGGTGGTGGGTTGACGCTGCAGCACAGAGGAGACAATAGTATCAGACAGGTAGGAGGGAACACCCCCTTTTAAACAGCCCGCTTGGAGAGATGGCAGGTTGTCATTGGATAATTAGTAATGATGATGTAACTAGTTCCGTCTCTGGTAGAACTTCCGTAAACTCTCATATATACAGAAGATGAACACTCCAACTTACTTCATTGACAGCTAGATCCAGATTTTTCTTCTCAACGGCTTCCTTGTTTTGCTCGGAAATACAAAAAAACTTTAATTGGTGACACATTTGTTGTCTGTGCAGCCCACCACACAACAGCTTTTAGCTAGGTTTAATTCAAGGAAAATGACGCTGGTGTATGGAAGTGAATGGAGAGCTTTCCCCCGTGATGGGCGTGGCCTATTTCATGCAGTGTCTCTATGGTTGAGTTGGACAAAATTGGAGGAGGAGATGAGAAAGAGATGAAGGGAATTCGCTACACCTTATCTTTATTTTTCAACTTCCATTCCAGGCTTTCAAGCAGCCTCTCGAGCCACTTGGATCTTCAGATCTCTTGTTGTGTGGCTGGCTGACGGACAGGCGTTCTCACCACAGCATAAAGCCATCCAAGTGCAGTGCGAGCCAGTGACAAACTAAACATACCTGATATTCGATGTGTGGTTATAACAATTACAAATATTTAGTGTTTCCCAGGGAATGCAACTCTCAGTTGGATGGAAAAATGTCTGAAACTGCATTTAGACATCATTGGATACTAAAATTCTCAATTTCTTTTTACGGTTTGTAGCTCTTTACAGCTAGGTACCCACCTCACTCATAACATTTCAGGGAAACTCTGGGATACATTACTACTTTTAAAATTAAAAATATAAACAACAGGTCTCTTCTTCTGACAATGTAAAAGTAACCACTGATGCAATACGCTGTGAGCTGAACTCTTTGTTGAGACAGAGAGCTGAATTCTTAATATTAAGGACTAAGAGGAATTACTATTTCAATGGCCTAGCCACTTACTCGCTTTGAGGTTAAGACAAAATTAAAAGTTTTCAAATATCTCATCAATTAGTTCTGCAAGCGGTCTAGGTCTAAGGAAATTAACACAATATTTAGAATTTTTTTCTCTGACCTCTATTCCTCAGAAATAAATCTGGACATCTAAAAGAATAAGGCAATCATGGAAGGGCTAAATCTCGCCTCTTTATCCCAGGAAGATGCAGACCGTTTGGGGGCCCCTATTACACTAAGTGAACTCAAGGATGCCATCTTTAGTATGAAAAGGGGGAAATCCCCGGGGTGGGATAGTATTCCCCCTGAGTTTTACTCAACTTTTTGGGATGAAGTTGGACACACAATATGATTCTAGCTGCAATTGAAAAGGGTTCCTTTCTTGGTGATGTTAACATGCCCGGACTGGGATAAAAACTTGGCCCTGGCAGTGGGTCTAGACAGGCCCACCACCGACGTAATATATACGGCGTAAAATGCCGTATGCATTCTGGTACACTTTGAGAGCAAAATTAACAGGCTAGCTCTAACCAGCCGGCTGAGGGAAAGTGTCCCAGACCCAGAGAGAACTCTGCAGCATGGAGGAACGTAGTGTATCAGCGTAAGAACTCTCATGGGTCTGGCGTTGAGTTGAGACTACCTATAACCCTATGTTCTCTGCATGATTATAAACATTTTGTAAAGCCTTATAAATCCATTATAATGTCTTATGAATCTGCTCATAATACATTATAGACATGACCTTCATAGAAAGTGTTACCACTGTTTTCATAGTGAGAATAAAAACACACAATAAAGCCAGAATGATTGCTCACCAACTCCCTACAAAAGTTGTCATGCTATGTTAGCTGCTTGGCATTTTTGACCAATGTTTTTGTGTATGTGTACATTTCATGGGTTTGCGTACCGTTTGGGTACAGTGCATAGGTGAGCCATAGGCTACATCTAGACATACAGTATGTATACATGCATGTATTTTTATGATAGTGTAGTGTTTTAAGATAGTGTGCATCTTTATGTGTTTGTGTATGCATGTATTTTCCTGGTTGCGTATGTATATTTGTGTGTGTGTGTGTGTGTGTGTGTGTGTGTGCGTGTGCGTGTGCGTGTGCGTGTGTGTGTGTGTGTGTGTGCGCCCATTTGTGTATGCATTTTGGAGCATCTGTACTTGAGTTTATTAGAGTCACTCCCTGGACTCTTCTACTGGACAAAATAGCATTCTGAACCCACCATTGTGAATCCAATGTGACATTTTGGATAACATTTTGGATAACAGGGTTTTAGTGAAAAGCTGGATTACTCTGATTCTTCTGCTGCCTTGTTTGTGTTGCCCCCTCCCTCCCTGCTGGCTGTCTCCCTCTTTGCTTGGATTGAGAGAAAACCCCACAGCGCGCTCGGGGGAGAGAGCATTAACATTTATATAGAAACATGAGGCCGTTGTTGGACGGACGATAAATGGGGTATTTTTCCTAACTCCGTTTCAAGTGGAACAATAGGGGCACAAGTCGGTAAAACAGTGTCCATTGGCACAGAGTAGCCCCGCCTAAGAGCTACATGCATCAACACAATTGCCTTTATTAGTCTGCCTCTTTGAATTCATTGTCGGGTGTTTTGTATGTGCGGCTCTGGCCGGGGGGATGTTTGGAGGAGTTTTTCTTTTCTTGTCTCTCTTGCTGTGGTCGAGTGTATGTCAAGCCTGCTTAAGGGGCTCTAAGTCGATGGCAGCGGCGATTTCAAAGTCACACGCATGATAAACAATACGGGGGGGTTTGGCGTGAGCAGGAACAAACGGAAATCCCAGAGCTGAGGCCACGCAATAAATCATATGAATAAATCCAGCAGCCGGCCACTAGGGAGCACTAATAATCCAAACCCGACATGCCCTGCTCGCTCTCTCTCTCTCTCTCTCTCTCTCTCTCTCTCTCTCTCTTTGTTCTCTCACTCTTTTATCTCTGTATGTGTACAGTACACACATATATGGGCCCTATCTTCGTACGGCGCTATCGTTTGCGCTGCCGTTTGCGTGCCTCTTATTGCTATCTTCCCAGCATCTTAAAGCAGGACTAAACCCCAAAACACTTTTTTTCAGCTTTTAACTAATATGACTTTGGGGGTGGTGTGTGAAGAATTCTGGTCAAAATTTCCACATTTGAGACCAAACTGTTACCATTGTACCATTTGTATCATTTTCAGAAGCATAAGTTCCCTCTATATGGGTTGAACACTGCTTTTTTTGTGCCCTCAAATGAATGGGATATTTGGTACATCGTGACGTCACGGTGGGGTTAGCACTCATGTGGAAAAAAAAAAAAAATCCCCATTGATTATTACTGTAGTTCACACGGCGCGAGCCCTTTAAGACCAATGCATCCCTGGGTAATACATACTGTGGCTAATATTAGCCGCTAGTTAGTTATGTTATATGGCAGCAAAACGCCACTGAATGACCAAATTGATATAACTTTTAACCATTTTGAGTAACACTGTTTCCATACGGATCACCAGCGTTAGTTTGTTGTTTATAACGTGACTATATTCATAACATTTTCTATCTCGGATGCGTTCGAATCCCACATAGGTTACACTGGAGCAAAGCGTGTGGGTTTCAGGACGAAACAGTCTCGAGCCACTATCGTCATCTTTAGAGCACAATATTCCTGGAATGCAAGTTTAACTAAACAGTTACATGTCCTCTGCATTCTACATAAAATTAAGATATTACGGGTTGTTTTATTTTGTATGTTACATACATATTGGCCAAGATAATGTTACTTTATGGGGGAGGAATTCTGCCAGCTAAGGAGGGGAGTGTGGGCGGCCAACTTGCCTGCGGGGTTTTCGGATCAAGTGGAGTGCTGTTTTGCAAGAAATCTGGGGGGTTTAGTCCTGCTTTAAGCTATCGTCTGCCTCCACCGTCCAGTTTTGCGCTGGGATCTAAGCGCAGACAGAGGTGTAGGGCTGGCCCAGGCATGTCCGTGGCCTCTAGCCTATCATCTGTCTCGCACAAGTGTCATTTAGCACCCAAGGCCCCTTTTTCTGACACATTGCGCTGGAACGCCTATTTTGGAACGGGCAACGCCCAAACCTCTCTTTGCGCACGGAACAAACCGACGGTATCTTCCCAAAAGTGTCATTTAGCGCTCTGGGGAAGATACCGTGGGTTTGTTCTGCACGCAAAGAGAGGCTTGGGCGTTGCTCATTCCAAAATAGGCATTCCAACGCAATGTGTCAGAAAAAGGGGCCTTGGGTGCTCTCAATTTTAACGCCAGCAAATAGCTGGTCTTAGCGCAAAAAAGCCCACTATTCTCCGTGCAGTGCAGGACATCCTTGCTTGGATACATTTACGCACGGCATGGATGTCACCCTCCACTCGTGCCTGCACACACTCCTCGGAATGCCATGTTGATTTTCAACTATAGCCTACATTGCAGAAAAAACACACCTTGATTTTAAAAATGAGAATTTGTTTGTCATGGTTTTATTAGGCTACATAATTCCCGACCATACAGGTTTGTGGTGCAGTGAGGTAACAGTATAATTGCTTTTGAGAAAGTTGTGACGGTGTTGTGCCAAGCTGCCTCTCCCCACCCTGGCCGGCCGGCCCAAAACACCCAGGGCACCGACCCACTTTTTGGCACAACACCTGTAGTTTCCGGCCAGTACAGTAACCTCTTTTCCTGCGACTGCACGCATGCAAGACCAGCTTCTCCACAGCGCGGATGGCGTGACCGCAGTCAATGGCTTAACCAGAGTGGACAATTCTGACATAGACTATTGAAATAGGCTAGAAGTAAAATCTCACACATTCCTACCCTATTAGATGTGTAGGCCTATGTTATAGAGTATATGAACGAAACATCTAATTACAGTAAGCGCACGCTTTGGGACATCACTGCGTAATTGCGTGGCGGGCCTCTTTCTCTTCCCTCTCTTGTCCCCCCCCCCCTCCCTCTCTCTCTCCCCCTGTCTCTTTTCTCTCTCTCTCTCTCTCTGTTTCTCTGCTTGCTCTCAGCAAGAAAGAAGGCGGTGACGCTGTGGCTTTTAACTCATTGAGTGCCAGCCACTTTTGGAGAACGGACGCTCCCAGTGCCAGAGTTTCAGAGCGTTTTCAGTGATTTCTCGAGGCCCACAGAATATTGTGTGATATTACTATGTAAACACCGAACATGCACAAAGAACGATGAGACTCTCTTCTATCATGTGCAAAAAAAAGTTTATTGATCCCATTTTCCGTTCTTTAGTTATGAGCCGGAGAAGATAGGCTGTTTTGAGCAAAAATACACTTTTCAAATTAGAAGCTGAGTTATTCTGCCTTTTGTGAAATGCAGCATTTCAAGCACATTCACTGAGTCTGAAGATAATATTTTCTGATGTAGTGACGTGGTGTAGTTGTGTGGTGCCTGCGTGCCCCACCCCCCCTCCCCCCCTCAGCTGCAAACTCCTCCCCACACTAACACACAGCCTAACACGCACCCAGTCTATTTTCGGAGCGCTCCGTTTTTTTGCGCCGGCTCCCAGCGCGACACGGAAATGCCAAACCGGACTGTAGGGAAAGGTTTGGCCCTTCGGCGTCGGGTGCTGCCTTTCTGGCGGCTAATCGTGTGAAGAAACTATGCAGACAGACAGAGGCAGAGGGGCTCAGTTGTGTGCGCGGATTGACTGCTGTTCGCAGCCAACATCAGCTGCAGTCAGAGCCATCTATATGGCTCTGGCTGCAGCATGAGCGGTTTCTCTTTGATCACAGGGGTTTTTCCTGCTGTTTTCCGGACCTTTCTGTAATCTGGAGAGCACTGTCGCCACCTAATGGGTCGGTAAAATAGGTTATACACATTCAACATGCCCCAAAATTTTATAGGAGATGGATCTGGCTTTGATCCACGTCCCACCGTCAAAAAACGCAATTGACGACAATCGTCGTCATTGGCACTCTACGTCACTAAAGCAATTGACGACGATTGTCGTCATGGCACTCAATGAGTTAAGGGGAGTGATCTCACCTTGTGAATCCTGTTATTATGGGCATAAACACGCCTATGGAGGTTTGCGCCGAGATGAGGTGAAGCCCAGCGGCCCGACACGCCCACAATTAGGGCTTTGCGCGGCGCTATTCCAGCACAAAACGGGCGCTAACGCAAAATTACCGTCGTTGCGAAGATAGGGCCCATACTGCATACTGTGCCCTGTCTGTAATGAATTAATCACAGCTGGGGCAGCTGCGTGTTTGAACAATGCCACCCTGAGAGGTTGGCTGGAGTTTTAAGCACCTCTGTGTGTGTGTGTGTGTGTGTGTGTGTGTGTGTGTGTGTGTGTGTGTGTGTGTGTGTGTGTGTGTGTCTCTCTCTCTCTCTCCCTCTCTCTCTCTGCTTGCGTGCGTGCATGTGTAGCCGGTCTGGCCTGACACTGGCTGCTACAAGCTCTGCGTTATGTCTTGGGTAACGTGAAGAATGAGGGAGTGGCGTGCCGTCCATTAGGCGAACTAGGCAAATGCTAGGGGCGCTTGAGCCGTTAGGGGCGCCAGAGAGGGTAAAAAAAAAAAAAAAAAATTTTTTTTTTTTTTACAAATACTTTTTCATGATAATAGGCCTACTATTATTTTACAATAGTAGACAAAAAATAAGCAGAACAACGTCTTAAGTCTTTAAATAATAGTGAAATCATTTTTCTAATTCTGGCTTTCTGGCTGCCTGGGCTGCAGCACTTTCACCATGGTCCCTAATCCATACCACCCCACCCACCGCCGCGCACCCTTCTACCTGCTCGGAGCTTTTTCCCAGAGTGGGGGAAGGGAGCTGGAAGGTGGGTGCTGAGGGTGCTGCAGCACCCCCTGGTGGCAAGAAATGGGATTTTCGAAATTGTTGGATTTGGCTGTCTTGTGTTTATACCACCAACAAGATGCATTAAAAAACAGTTTGTGCTTCCCAGCTCTAATCTTATTTCATACGCTCTCTCTTCAAAAGTGTTTGATTTTCATCATAATCTGGTTTTCTATAATAATAATAATAATAATAATAATGAGTTCAGTGTTTATGCCTGTGTTGCTGTCTGTTGTAGTGTAAAACGACTAAAGGGAGAGCAGGTGCTTACATGAAAGTGAGTGAGAAAAGGAGAAGATACTGAATAATGACATCACAACAGTATAATCCTAATGTTAATTTAAAATTAAATATTCTTCTAAATATGGATGAAAGTCCAAAAAACGTAAAATTTTCTTCGGCGCTGCCCTCGCGGGCAGCACCGATAGTCCCTGCCTTACAGCACCCCCTACCTAAAAGTACTTCCAGTGCCACTGGGCGATTCTGTGCCTGCACTGCAGTGGTGGAATTAGCTGCGATTAAATTTTTATTATATTTTCTTTGGGGGAGGGGGGAGGGGGGGGCACCAGCAAAAATCTTGCCTAGGGCACCAACTTGGTCAGGCACGCCACTGAGGGAGTTGGACAACTGCTTTCTTGCCAGCCGGAAAGGGGTTTATTCTGTGTGCAAACTATAGCTGGGTTTCCATCCAAATGTATCGTAACTTTTTTTTTTTATCACTTTATTTCTCAGTTTTCACAAAAAAACATGGATGTCACGAAATACAGTATGAAAACTGTTTTTCTTTTTTTTCTTCCCTCTCCCTCCCTCCCACCCCCCACCCACCCCATGGGGACTGACAAAAAACAAAAACAAAAAACAACACCACTAAAAACAACTACAAAATAAAAACAACTACAACAACGACAATAACAATAATGGACAGATGTGTGTGCGACTGTGCGTACAGTTATTTGGCTCACAGTAAACTACCTTTTCTCTGCTGTAATTAAACACTGCTCTCTCACAGTTGGTCAATAATATATTTAATAAAGGGTTGCCATATGCTATTGAAATTATACTTAGGCCCTCGTACAGCCAATCTAATCTTTTCTAGTTTCAAAAATTGTAATGTATCTCTGATCCAGTGTTTAAAAGAAGGAGGGGCAGCCTGCTTCCAATTTAATAAAATGAGTCTCCTGGCTAAGAGTGTGACAAAAGCAATACAGTTGGACTGTGCCCTGGGGAGGTGATCGTCCTCACGGGGTTCCTCTGCCTTTCCGACATGCTGCCACTCCGAACGTTAACTTCCATTATTCGGACTGGCGGTCGTTCACCTTAGAAGCCGCAATGCCGACCTTAGGTTTAGGCGTGGGGGTGGGAGAGGTTAGGTTTTGGGTTAGGGTCTGGGGGAGGTTAGGTTTAGGCATGGGGGGAGGTTAGGTTTGGCGTGGGGGCTGGGAGAGGTTAGTGAAAAACGGGGAATATAGACCCCCTTTCTGAGTGCCGATATTTCGGAGTGGCAGAACGTCGGAGTGGCAGCACGTCGGAGTGGCAGCATGTAACCCGTCCTCACACTGGATGCCAAAGATGGCTGTTAAAGGATTTGGGTCTATTGGTCTGTCAAATATGTTAGATAGGGCTTCAAAAATGGAGGACCAGTAACCTGAGAGCCGTGGGCAAAACCAAAATGTATGAGCTAGTGTCGCAGGTGAGAACTTACACCTATTACAAGAATTATCAACTAACGGATACATCTTTGAGAGTCGGGCTTTACAAATGTATCGTAACTTTTAATCGAATTTTCAGAAAGTCGGCAAAATAAAATGCGAAACAATGCGCGTTTCCATCCACTGCTATTTTGCGAATTATAGAGCTGTCAATCACCTCGTGTTTGAGGCTGTCTGAGCTGCTGATCAGCTGCTAGACCCGATATACAGCTCTGCACATCTAACGTTATTAATTTAAAGTTTCTTGATGATCTACAAGTAGACAAAGATACCATAACGCCATTTCTGGATTACCAGCTGCGACTCGGCACGCATAACGTTATAATCCACGGGGACACCTCGGCATTCCGAAATGTCGGCACTCCGAAATACCGGCATTCCGACAAAATTGAGATCTGTCTCGCCATTGCGAAAGAACCCTAACCCTAACCCTAACCCGGGGGACCGGCTGGAGCTAACCTCTCCCAGCCCCCACGTCTAAACCTAACCTCCCCCAGACCCTAACCCTAAACCTAACCTCTCCCACCCCCCACGCCTAAGCCTAACCTCCCCCAGAACCTAACCCTAAACCTAACCTCTCGGCGAAACATTTTTTGGAGATAAAAAGGGCCGCCTCTCCGAAAGCATAGAAGTCAATGATCGGAATGCCGACACTTCGGAATGGCGAGATGACCCCATAATCCACGGAGCAGATAGTAAGTGAATAAAATTTCATTCAAGTCTAGAAGTGAGTCGCCTTAAAGTTAATATCCCAGTCTTCTTCTGTTTACCACGGCGGGTATTGTGCTGCGCGTACCATGATTTACCGTGTGTAGCCCTATTGTGCAGACTACACGGCATGTCATGTTTTGCAGTGATCAAGGCAAACTGTGTTGTTTTTGAATGGAGAGACAACGGAATATCGCTTAAACTGTTTCCACCGCACGTTTCGCATTTTCCTTTTATCGATACACCCGACTTTTCCACCTCCCTCAAGCGTGAAACCTTTTTTGCGATATTTGGAGGTTTTTGCGAATTAGGCAGCGTTTCCACTCAGTTTCTTTATGTGCAAATTGAAATTTCGCATGAAAACAGGTGGATGGAAACCCGAGTTATCAAGGCTTAAAGCCGTCTCTATGACACGTGCCAGTAAAGCTAGTCTTCAAATAAAACAATAAAACAACATACATTATGACGGTGATCGTATAGTTACAATTTACAATAGAATGTTTTTCCCCCACCCACCAGCGGCAATATTTTATATTTTATAGTAAGTAACTTAAACTGCGAACAGGAACATGAATAAACAAATATACACCAAGTAAATGAAACTAAAATCGAAATGAACAACACAAAATGACATGGGGAGCTCACACCTGTGTGCAAACAGATTACTATGAGTACAGCAACTCGACCTGGCTCTCATTCAGACACACCTTTAAGGAGAAAGGGGACAGCAGCGAACCGCATGAGAAACCATACATGTGCTCCGAGTCCAAACCTAGCTTGAGATCGGTAAACTAACACATTACTTGAGAGCTGTACACAATAAAACACACGTCCACACAGTGAAATAAACTCTGTGATAATACACAACAGCATTAACGACTTGTACAACAAAGCTTGTGTCTCTGTCTTATGATTCTACCGCATTTTAGCATGCTAATCGCGGGAGCACTTGCAAAACCTTACCTCTCCTCAGCAAGGCTTAAAGCCTCTGAGGAAAAGCCCGCGGGACCGGAACAAAACAGGAAGTGACATCGCCAAAGTGTCAAGGGTCACATAACAAAACCACAGTTAACAAACTAAAAGCTCCCAAAATAAATAGTATACAGAAACGGTGTACATATGAAAAACAACAAAACAGTGACAAAAATGAAAAAGGATTATTGGTGAAATATAAACTAATTAACACATCGGTTACACATGTATGCGTGTCTGTTGGGGAAAGAAACTAGCAGCAGCCGAAGCTGTGATATTGACTTTGGGCGGTGCCATGGCACGAGTCCGATACCTCACGAGTCCGACACCTCACGAGTCCGAAAAAAGAGGCTAACTTCCCCCAGACCCTAACCCAAAACCTAACCTCTCCCACCCCCACGCCTAAACCTAACCTCCCCCAGACCCTAACCCAAAACCTAACCTCTCCCACCCCCACGCCTAAACCTAACCTCCCCCAGACCCTAACCCAAAACCATGAGGTGTCGGACTCGTGAGGTATCGGACTCGTGAGGTATCGGACTAGGGGGCAGTCCCCCTTTGGGCGTGTGTGTGTGTGTGTGTGTGTGTGTGTGTGTGTGTGTGTGTGTGCGCGTGCGTGCATGCGTGCGTGCGTGTGCTTCTGCAGAGTTTGATTCAGTAGTGGTGGTGTGCAGACATAGATAAGGCTAACCTAAAAGCCCCAGCTACAGGCCACTGGGGAAGTTAGTGCTACATTGCGCTAAATCTACCACCTTGTTTTCCATGAAAGCAAGAACCATTTTATGACCTGAACCCCAATCTCACACCGTCCACCCTTCACCTACAGGTGCCAAGGCTACGTTCTACCCCGCTTGTCCTCAACTATCCTGTCTTTCCTTCACTCTTCATCCTCTATTCTTCTCTTGCCTTGTCTCTCTGCCTTGTGCAAACCGTTCTTCGTGCACTCATCAATTAAATTCTTCACTTGTAAGATACAATGCCCATCATTAACTTCCCTATATCCTAATTAAATAAAAAGTAACTTTTTTCATGAACCAAACTTAGATTACCTTTTCAATTAGTAGCATGTGGATTTTCACTTGTTTCATTACCCTAAAAAATATCACTTTAAAATGTAACTAATGGCTTACATTGAATTGAGAATCCCACCTTGTCCACTCAGGTTGTCTCTGATCCAAGGCTTTATTATTAAGCAAACAATCAAATGAATCCACTAAAAGACAGCAGCACTCTGAATTAGTCTGGGGCCAAAAGCGTAGCACCACGTCATCTGGCAGAAACACACCACGTCATCTGGCAGAAACACACCACGTCATCTGGCAGAAACACACCACGTGATCTGGCGGAAACACACCACGTGATCTGGCGGAAACACACCACGTCATCTGGCGGAAACACACCACGTCATCTGTGGCAGAAAAACACCACGTCATCTGGCAGAAACACACCACGTCATCTGGCGGAAACACACCACGTCATCTGGCAGAAAAACACCACGTCATCTGGCGGAAACACACCACGTCATCTGGCGGAAACACACCACGTCATCTGGCGGAAAAACACCACGTCATCTGGCGGAAACACACCACGTCATCTGGCGGAAACACACCACGTCATCTGGCGGAAACACACCACGTCATCTGGCGGAAACACACCACGTCATCTGGCGGAAACACACCACGTCATCTGGCGGAAACACACCACGTCATCTGGCGGAAAAACACCACGTCATCTGGCGGAAACACACCACGTCATCTGGCGGAAACACACCACGTCATCTGGTGGAAACACACCACGTCATCTGGCAGAAACACACCACGTCATCCAGCAGAACAACCCGTTCATCCGGCAGAAAGCAACGGTAACGAAAGCGGCTAATAGCCTGACCCGAAAGGAAGGCAGCAACACGACCTGCTAAGAGAACAAGCATGAAAACCACTAGCTCAGCTAGCGTAAGCAAGAGAGACAAGCGCGAGCCAAGCTTACTAGCCACGCTACGAATAAACTATTCAGCCGAGGAGACATAACTAGTTGATGCTATTTGCACGGATGCAAGCTAGCTATCTAGTTAAGAACTGAGATAAGCAGCAACACACTCGTGCGAAGCAAGCTGACCTAGCTAGCGTAATCGCTAAGCTAATACTCAGATTCAATCGTTACCCCAGCCAGGGTAGAGCATGCAAGCTACACGGGGTAGCCAAGCAAAATGTGCCAACACAAGATAAGGCGAAACACTCTTAGCTTTGATGAGCCGTGGCCGTCGCCGCTGGTGAAGAGATGCAGGAACGGGTCCCCGAAGCCTGAAGAATCTCGTCAAACGCCTTGTTTAGTCGGGCAATAAGACGGAATTAGCTCGGCTTGAGAGCGCAAACTAAGTTAGCACACGGAGCTTTCAATAATACGTCTAACAGCGTGCTGGAAGGAATGAGGAGTGACCTCCTGGGATCTGGGTGGACGTGACATTGTCACGGGGAAAGGAATGTGGGTGGCCGCCTCAGTCCCAGGGTTACCACGCCACCTGTCGGTAGGTGGTTTGGTTTTATATAAAGATAATTTTGGAGCAAAAATAATATTCTTCCAATGGCTGCGTGCGCAGCGAGATGGCACTAGAGTGAGAGCTCTCGTTCTCACTCGTAAAACCCGGGTTGTAGCACAACCCTAATGCACCAATAGGTTTGGAGGCGGGAAAACCTGTCTTTATTTCACCTGTCACTGAAATGGAGATGGCGTGAACAGATTGACTTACTTGTCTCATTGCGTTCGCTGACACACTCCATCAATGTGGACAGCTTCATTAAAAATAATGGCTGCTATTTTTCCTTTTTGTGCCATTCTGCTATTTGCTCGCACTGCTTGATGTTAGGAACCAGTGTCCTGTTGCACAACTTCACTGTTGGATTGGCTCCTGGCCAATCACAATGTGCTGTCAGAAGTAAATACATGTACTCTGCTGTGTAGACAGTAGTGGGTAGACAGTACATGGAGAGGATGACTTGGCAAACAAACAGAAGCAGGATGAAATAGATCCTCTTCCAAGTCACTTTTATTCTGATTATCAGCAAACCAAATCCAACATCTGTCTTGTACTTTTGTTAGCTATGTTGCTTTTGTATTTGCGGCTGCCTCTGTTGTCTACAGACTTAGGGCCCTATCTTCCCAATGGCGGTCATTTTGCGTTAGCGCCCGTTTTGAGCTGGAATAGTGCCACGCAAAGCCCTAATTGTGGGCGTGTCGGCCCTCTGCGCTTCATGTCATCTCGGCGCACATCTCCGTATAGGCGTGTTTATGCCCAAAAGCATTGTGGAGGTGTGGTCATGCCCGTCACGTCAGCAACTTCCTCCCCCCTGAGAGGGACTAGAGTGAGAGAGAGAAAGAGGGAGAGAGAAAAGATAGCCTAGATGGGGAGAGCCCAGTGGCGCCGGAACGAGTTTGCAATAAGGGGGACACAATTATTATTATTTTATTTTATTTTATTATTATTATTTTTATTTATTTTTTATTTATTTTTTCAAAAAAAAAAAAATTCGGCGCCCAACGAAAAATTGACGTTTCTATGGACGTTTGGATGATTTTTAGCCATATTTATATGAATATCTCATTTTAAATTAACATTAGGATTATACTGTAGTGATGTAATTATTCAGTATTTTTCCTTTTCTCACTCACTTGGTGACCTGCTCTCCCTTTAGGTCATTTTATAATTACACTACAACAGACAGCAACACAGGCAGAAACACTGAACTTATTATTATTATTATTATTATTATTATTATTATTATTATTATTATTATTATTATTATTATTATTATCACTTCGAAACACAGTGCAAAACTTGTCATCTCAACACAAAAATAAAATAACAATAACCGTATACGATTATAGCAGCAGCCAATGACAGTGAGTGCAGTACAGAGTCCAGGTCTGTCTGTCTCTCAGGTGTAATAATCCCACAATGATCACGGCTTTAACAAGTGTCACAGGCTGTGTAAACAGTGTAAAGTGGGATCTCTGTAACTTGATCCCTGGGTCTGTCTGTCTCAGGTGTAATAATCCCACAATGATCACGGCTTTAACAAGCATCACAGGCTGTGTAAACAGTGTAAAGTGGGCTCTAAGCGTCAGGGGCAGTTGCCCCCTCAGATTAAAAAAAAAAAAAAAAAATTTAGGGGGACCAAATTTTAAGGGGGACAAAATGTCCCCATGTCCCCCTTGTTCCGGCGCCAGTGGGAGAGCCTGGTAGTCGTCTGTCCCGTTCGCGCCTGTTCTCCTCTCTGGCTCCACAATGGTGGAATGAGCTTCCCCCTTCGGAGGCTGAAAACCCAACTCTTTGGACTACACCTGGGTCCTCCATAATTGTTACTGCTACTGTTACATCTCACTGTTACATTTGTTGCTTTTTAACTTATTTTAATGTTTACATTTGACTGTAACCTATGTTTCTCTCTTTCATTTGTTCTTATCTGATATGTTCATAAATTGTAATTGTATATCTTGTAAGTCGCTTTGGATAAAAGCGTCTGCTAAATGCAATAAAGTAAAGTAAAAGTAAAAGAGGGGGAGAGAGAGAGAGATGTGAGGCTGTCATGCATAGAAATCAAATAACGTGCTCATGCCCACCTGTGAATCACTTGTATTATTGTCATTTCACACGCTGAAAAAGGCCTGTGTATTATTGACATTTCACACGCTGAAAAAGAACAGCGACATGGAACCCTGCCTACGCTACACAGGCCTTTTTCAGCGTGGGCAGCAGGCCTTTTTCGGTTCCATGTCGCTGTTCCGACCTCCCTCTATTCCGACCTCCCCCTATTCCGACCTCCTGCTGTTACGACCTCCCGCTAGTCCGACCTACTCTCGACCACTCAATATTCCACAGACATCACGGCCTCTATCGTTGCATCGGCCTATGAACTGCGCCCAACGCGAGACGCAGCCCAGAGTAGTGGGCGTGGACCAGCGCACTCGATATTTTGGTATCGGCGCTACAGGCGGCCTTAAGCATTATAACCACGCCTTTTAAGCGTAAAATTATGCACAATCTGGTCATTGGAGAAGTGCAGTAAACGAATCACAAGCGTCCCTTTTAAGCTCCAATTCCACGGAGCGATCCAGTTAATCCAGAAAAGCCAATCGCTCTGCTCCCCCCTCCCTTTCATCCCGTCTGTCTGTCTACATATATAGGCTATTATTCCATATTATTATGCTTCTCAAACCAATCTAACTGCAGTTTAAATACTGCAAGCATGTAAATACGCTACACTATAGCAAGATAAAAGTGAAAAGAATGTTCTAAATGCATTGGCTAGAAAAAAATAGCCTATCCCTATGTCATGATGAGATTAGATTGGTGAAAGTTTGTCCAGAATGATATCGTTTTCTCTCCCCTGCTGCACAGGTAGGATGATGCACATAAATATAGCCTACATTATGTAAAGTCATTGCAGAAATGTGTTTTTTACAGTATAGGACATGACAGTAGAACCGCGTTACACTGTCACTTATCTAAATCACGTTAAATCTGCGAGGGATATATATAGCCCCAGGATGACATATATATTTCACATAGGGTTGTGTTTTGATTTCGCGATTTTATTTTGTCCAATATTGAAATGTTCCACAATTGCATGTTGTGTTAACATTACACATTATTTCTAGCTACCTTTCTATCTATTTAGGTTAATTTGGATGCTATTTATTATATAAATGTATTAGCCCAATGCATGCTGGGAGATTTCACATGTGTGGCTTTGTGCCTGTCTGCTGTCTGATGCTCGAGGGAGTGAGAGAGAGAGAGAACCGGCAAACTTTTTTTCCAGCAGTCGTATTGTGCCTGTCTGAGGGGGGACAGAGAGTTTTAGATGGCAGAGGAGAGCTCCGCGCAACCGGCGCACTGAATAGGCCTGGTTTTGAAAAGCGCTAAGCGCTAAATTAACGCCAGGGCGGGAGATATCGTTAGGCCGGTATTTAAGGCCGAAACGCCCATTCTGGCCTATTCTGGCACTGCGCCACGCCTGTTTGGCGTAAAGTGCATTTCGGGGCCTAAAGCCATGTTGCTATCTTCCCGAGGCAGGCGCAAGGCACGTTTTTTTGCGTTTAACGCCAGTTTTTGCGCCTAAGGCCTGTGGGAGAATAGGGCCCCGCATCTCAAGTCAGGCCGCATCTCTCCTCGCACTCGAGAAACATCCTTTCCCAGACAGGCAGTCGCTGTCCATCGGTGGGGGTGCTGAAATGTAGACCAACTGTGCTCGGTGCTCTCTGCACATAAACACGGGGATAAATTCGGCTGAAGACGTTCCATAAATTTGGCTGTCAGTGTCACCCAAGCTTCAATCACCCAAAGGTGAGAGAAAGGTTTAACCCCCTAGTGGCTGCAGCCAAAAAAAAGGAAGGTAGGGATTGAAAAACTAATATTTTATTGTAGCCTAACTGCTTTAGGATACTTTAACTAGTTTCCTCTTCTCTCTCTCTTTCTCTCTCTCTCTCCACTCCACAGCTGTCCACGTAATCTAACGTTATGCCTCCACTCTGGAGTATAGGAAAGGCACATTCAACTCGAGCACATTTTTGCCCCGCAATTTGAAGATCAATACACACAACATGTAGACATTAGGTTGAATCCCTATGCAACATCGCAGAGTAGAACATGCAGCAATATACAGATTTTAGCTATCTACACAAAGGAAAACGTGCAATCTTGTCTGGATTTGCTGCCATGATTGATGTAAACCGAACATGTGATAAGATCTCCATGCCATGGAGAGGTGCATACACACTTGCACTGTGTATGAGTTCGGCAGGGTGCTGTCTACCTTTACGACCTCCTTGTGACTGTTGTCAACATAAACAGGGTATATTGGGGATGCAGGCAAAGGCATCGCAAGTATAATTGGACCATTCTGGTAACATTCTTGGATGTTTATACATTGCTCCACTAGATGGTAAAAACTGTTGTAGGCTACTGCATCCGACATAATGTCACGGTCATGGCGAGCAATGTACATACAGATTTTTATTAACTATACACACACACACACACACACACACACACACACACACACACACACACACACACACACACACACACACATTAATAATAATAAGAAGAAGAAGAAGAAGAAGAAGAAGATGAACATAATAAGAATAAGAATAATAACATAAGAATAACAATAATAATAATAATATTAATAATAATATTAATAATAATAATAGTAGTAGTAATAATAATAATAATAATAACATACAATAATAACAATAACAATGATAATAACAATAACGATAATACTAATCATAACATCATCATAATAATCGTAATATTAATAATAGTAATAGTAATAAAATAAAAAGAATAACAATGATGATAATAATAATAACAATAATAGTAACAACAATATCATAATAACAACTACCAGTGATATAATAATAATAACAACAATAATAGTAATAATAATCACAACTTACAATAATAATAATAATAATAATAATAATAATAATAATAATAATAATAATAATAATAATAATAATAATAACATAACATGGGGGTGGCTTTCTTTTAATTTATTTTTTATTTTTAGGGACAGAGTTCACTCAAAAGGTACATGCCAGCTGGGCTGAGTTGGGCTGGGCTGTGTGTGTGTGTGTGTGTGTGTGTGTGTGTGTGTGTGTGTGTGTGTGTGTGTTTTGCAAAACAGCGCCTAAACGGAATTGTCTGCGGCTGTTTGTGTGCGCTTCCCATCAGGCATTGATTTACATGTGATTGAAGCTTCGTTGACACAGCCGAATCCAGAGATGTATCGACATTTACAGCTACATTTCAGCACCACCACCAATGGACAGCAGTACAGCCAAATTTCCACACAATCCAGAGATGATATGGACATTTACGCCTCCATTTCAGAACCACCGCCGATGGACAGAGACAGCAGTGTAGGTCGGATGGACAGCGACAGCAGTGTAGGTAGACTAGTGGGAGGTCGGACTAGCAGCAGGTCGTGGCAGGGTCGGTCTAGCGGGAGGTCGGACTAGTGCCCGAACCCCCCCCCCCCCCCCCCCCCCGTTGTTCTCACAAGTCATTTTTTACAAGTCCAAGTCAATTCTCAAGTCTTTGAGCTCAAGTCCAAGTCTAGTCTCAAGTCTTTGAGGGGGAAGTCCAAGTCAAGTCTCAAGTCTTTGTTCACAAGTCCAAGTCAAGTCTCAAGTCTCTTATGGATGAGCATTCTATCATCTGCTGCATGCCATCCGGTCTGCTTAGAACACTGCATAGCTCAAACTAAGGAATTCAAAGCATAAACTGTATTATCCCCACTCCTTTATTAACATACAGTATCAGCATTGATTGTTGACATTATCATTAGTAGACGTTTCATAATGTTAATGAACCAAAGAAAATTAAGTCCCAAACCTTCAAGTCCAAGTCAAGTCTCAAGTCTTTTAGGACAAGTCTCAAGTCAAGTCTCAAGTCACTGTGTGTGTGACTTAAGTGCGACTCAAGTCCAAGTCAGAAGTCCAAGTCCCCATCTCTGGTATGGACGTATGCTTATTCGTTTTCAGGCTCTCTTCTCCTGCATCTCCGCTGCGGGGCTATACTGCATGTAATTACGCAGCATGAGAGCCGCGATGAGTGATGCTGCTCTATTTGAAGTTGAATTTCGTTCCACCAGCACACATTTGATTAATCAGCTATTTTCTACTCGTTTCTATTAATATATATATCGAATCCCAGCAATTTAGTCCTTGGCGCACATAAAGACATGCTTCCGTCACTGTCTGCTTGATGGCAAGAGGGACTTCAGCTGTAGGCTACTCGTGACAAAACCAGACATCGAATTTTCAACAGTGAACTTTTGCAGTAGCTAGGCCTAATAGGTTACTGGCTATTACGAGGTGAGGCAGTATGCCCCGTGTCTCTCTCTCTCTCCCCCCAACGAGGGAAGTGGAGAGCGCTATGCGGTACTATTAAACATATAATGGTTGGAAAAGATCAACATTTGCTTTTTATTTTCTCCTCTCCTACCTAAAGTAATCTAATGTTACACCACAGACCTGTATGGTCGGGAATTATGTAGCCTAATAAAACCAGAATTTCATTTTTAAATCAAGATGGGTTTTTTCTGCAATGTAGGCTATATTTGAAAACCAATGTGGCATTCTGAGGAGGGAAGAGTGTCTGCGTGCGCGAAGTGTTGGAGAGAGAGAGAGACATCCATGCCGTGCGTATGTATCCAAGCAAGGATTTCCTGCACTGCACGGAGAATACTGTGTGCGCTCAAGCGTACGCCTGGCATAGTGGGGTTGTTTACGCTAAGACCAGCTATTTGCTGGCTTTAAAATTGAGAGCACCCAAGGCCCCTTTTTCTAACACATTGAGCTGGAACGCCTATTTTGGAATGAGCAACGCCCAAACCTCTCTTTGCACTCAGAACATACTGACGGTATCTTCCCCACAGCGCTAAATGACACGGACATGCCTGGGCCACGCCTACACCTGTGTCTGCGTTTAAACCCCAGCGCAAAACTGGACGGTGGATGCAGACGATAGCTTAAGACGCAGGGAAGATAGCAATAAGAGGCGCACAAACGGCGGCGCAAACGATAGCGCCATACGAAGATAGGGCCCTTAGAATGGAAATGCTAACAGGGATAAAAGACCCGCTAGCTGCCATGACAAGCGGTTTCCCGCAAGGTGCAAGTGAACACCCAGAAGCTCATCCTGGCTACCTTGGCTATCTCTCACTTACCCTCCTCCTGCCCTACGTTGACCCAAGCCTCCCTACCTGAGTGGTGTATCAGCCTCCAGTATCTGATCTTCTCCCCTCATTGCGGGTTCTTTGTCAGTGGCTGTTCTTCCCCGCAGATTATTGAACTAAACTCCAGGCAAGCGAGGAGGATTCCACAGATAAGCTATCAGGCCCTGGCATCACACAGAGAAACCATCAAGCCATGAAATATGTGTCTGGCTGTGAGGCAGGGGGGCAGCGTCTGCATGAGGAGTGGAGACTAGCATGCATACACACACACACACACACACACACACACACCCACACACACACTGAAACGGTATGAAAAATTCATATCACGATTATCGTGTCCAAAATTATCACAGCTATCAGACCCAAAAAGTACTGATACAGTCACTGAAATCATTTCATCAAGGCTACGTGCCAACATGCCCCTTAGCTGTGATACAATAACCATATGCCACTGGCCTGGATTGAGCTATTGCTTTTATAAAATGGTTACCAAGTACGTCAATATGAAAGCAATAGACACAATCCAATTTAAATAGCTTTTATTCATAAATAATAATTGTCATGGAATTACTGTACAATAATGTTCCAAATAAAATAGGCCCTCCTGGCTGCCTACACATAGAGCGAGGCAACGTAGAGCAGCTAGCTAGCAGCTAGTAACACGGACTATCAGACACAGGTTTAGCTAGTAAGTTTGGTATTTTTAAAACACAATTATTTCAACAATCGAGCAATGGATTTCAAAACAAATTTTACCTTTGACAAAAAAGTCACTTGTACATGTTAACAAGTTTGGCGGTTTGAGAGTAACCTTAGTTGCTAACTACTGATAATGACGAACTGCAGCGCTGCTTGAACGGCATTCTCAGAAACGGAGTGATACTGAATTCAAATTGTGAAAAGGAAGTGCATGTGGCTATGAACCAATCAGATCGCTTGATTTGAGGTACCCATTTTATAACGTAAATTACACCGCCTGATAGCTGGAATAAAACAGACATGTTTTCAGAACTTACAACTTAGTCCAACGTCCAACTTAGTCCAATGTCCATACATTCTCTTGAGTCTTGACAGAGGCACGCAAAAGCGCTGTGCGAGCCCTTTTCCACGTGCAACGTCGACACCAGCGCTAATGTGCCTGCATGGAAAGGACAACAACCTCCTCCTCCCGGGAGGGAAACAAGGGGGGCTGATAACTGGAGTGACTTTTTTCTAAGCCCTCTCCTTTTTTTGCCCTCTCCTTTATTTTTGCGGCTTTGAGTAATCCATTTAGCGAACTGAGTCCAGTCCTGTCCTAGTCTCTTAAAACAGACGAGTTGGCTGCTGCAATTTTCAAATGCTTCCGCCTACACGTCTGTACTTCAAGCTGGGAAAACTTGGCCAAAGCGGAAAGGGAAACTCAGGGAAAATAATGAACGATGATAGGGGGATGTCCTGGATGTCCCGTCTAAAGGCAGGTGATTGGAGACATACCAGCGGACGTCCCTCCTAAATCCGCTCGTGTTTCTCCAATCACCTGCATCGGTTTGGACTGAAGCGTAGAATGTAGAAGAGACAGTCTGGCTTGAGAGACTAGTCCTGTCCGATCGGGAGATCGCGCACACGTCAACTCACATTGTGTCTGGGTGTGCCACGGCCAACCAATGATGGAACATGACATGTTTGTGCGTCAAGACTCCTGTCAGCTAGGACAGTGGTTCTCAAAGGACCCCTAAACTGACCAGCAGCATAACGAGTCAGCCCCGGGCCCCGATGCAAAATGGTCAAACCGGGCCCTGATAGGCTACTGACAAAATCTGGTGTGGGCGCACCATAACAGAGATGACAACTGTCAAATTCGGTGATGGCTACCTTGACAGGCAACACATTTTCGGTGACAGCACACCTGTCCAGACCAGAGAGATGAAAAGGGTGACGGCGCACCAGAGATATATTGCAGGTA
Organism: Poromitra crassiceps; assembly: GCF_964638095.1. Taxonomy (NCBI): domain Eukaryota; kingdom Metazoa; phylum Chordata; class Actinopteri; order Beryciformes; family Melamphaidae; genus Poromitra; species Poromitra crassiceps. The sequence goes on from NC_139623.1 coordinate 39,332,540, forward strand.
TTTGGACAGGTATTGGTGACAGCACACCGACCAGGCAGACGCACAGATTAAAAACACATTTTGGTGACAGAACACCAGTCCAGACACAAATTAAAACATAATCAGCAGCAGCACATAGACAACTCGTTACGCTGCTGACAAACCCACATGGAAAGAATCTATATGTACCCTATATGTTTTAATATAGGGCCACATATAGTTTTCCCATATATGGTGCATACATAAAATTGGCCGTTTTCCTATATTATATGTACATATATGTACCTATATGTATAGGTACATATATGTACCTATATGTACATATAATATAGGAAATCGGCCAATTTTATGTATGCACCATATATGGGAAACCTATATGTACATATATGTACCTATATGTAGGATTTTAAATTAAAAAAAATAGCAGCGGACACGGGATTCGAACCCCGCCGTGCGCTCTAGTGCTGAGCTATACATTTTCTTATACTAACCAGAGAGCCGGGCACATTATATACTCTCTCGCACACAACGTAGACCACAATTGTCAGCGATCGGGAAGTTATTTTATGTGATGCGTACGATCGTAACAGACTAAAATGATGTTGTGTGTGTGTGTGCATCTATAGTCTGTAGGCTGTACGGCTTCAGAGGTTAACTTCATTTAACACCAGAGACTCAGGAGGTAGGCCTACACAGAGCCTCGTATAGTCTGTTACAATAACATAGTGTGCCCAGAGCACCTCGTTCCGCACTTGGTGCAGACCGGTGCAGACTTGCTTTGGTCTAGTCAGTCACAGCTAGTAAGTACTTGCGCATGCTCGTTGCTGCAGGAACTGAATTCATTATTTTATAGTATTGCGCTAAACTATTAACCATAGTTGTGTCCTGGAAGCTTTTTGCTGGCACCACATAGCCTATAGTCCCATATTTATGATATTTCATGTGACATAAAATGCGTTGAAATGTAGTTTTCGTGTAGATCAGATTTCAACTCTCAGTTACACAATAAAAGACAATAAAATGCCAATTCACACACTATCAATATTGTCTCTATTCCAAACTACAACAAATGTTTTAACAATATGATGAACCAAATTGTGTTTTTTTACACGTTTACGTTGTAACCGCATTTTAGCCGGTTGAAAAGAGGGTGAAATTAGGTCTTAGACGTTCAAACCCAATATCACCCAGATTTAAACTAAAAATCAACGTTGAAAAAACGTTTTGTGCTCGCTGGGTATATATGGATTATGACACAGTGTATACAAACAGATTTGTAAATGACCTATATAGGAGGCATATACCTTGTATTGTGTACATATATGGCCTATATGTGGATATAAAGAAGTGAGACCTATATGACCTGTATTATGAACATATAGGGCCTTTATGTGTATATAAAGAAGCTATATAGGAGACATATATGCCCTGTATGTGCACATATAGTACCTATATGTGGATATAAAGAAGCTATAGGAGACCTATATGCCCGGTATATGCACTTATATGCACCTGAATCTGGCCTATATGCAACCTATATGCGGCATAAATGTGGCCTATATGCGCATATATGCACCTAAATCTGGCCTATATGCAACCTATATGCGGCATATATATGGCCTATATGCTCCTATATGCGCATATATGCACCTAAATCTGGCCTATATGCAACCTATATGCGGCATATATATATGGCCTATATGCTCCTATATGCGCATATATGCACCTAAATCTGGCCTATATGCAACCTATATGCGGCATATATATGGCCTATATGCTCCTATATGCGCATATATGCACCTAAATCTGGCCTATATGCAACCTATATGCGGCATATATATGGCCTATATGCTCATATATGCTGCATATAGGTTGCATATAGGTTGCATATAGTTGCATATATGTTCATATAGATTCTTTCCATGTGGGAAGCCATGTATATATCAAATATCAATCGCATGTCCTACCAGATCAGAAGCAGACGGTCACATCAGTGCGCTGTTCTCAATGATGCAGTCCATGTCAATGAAAAATAAAGTCTCTCCTTTGTGATGCCATCAACATAAAGGCTTTATAAATATAAAGGCACGTTAGACTAACGTTAAGACCTTTGTTTTATGTCCATTTTACCTGTAGATATTGACGTGCAAGGACATTGTTTGAACTTCCGCTGTGTTTGAGATGGAACAGGCCACTTTGAGCAGAGCAGAGGGGAGGGGAGCGTACCTATGTTCCCCGGGTTCTATGTTCCCCGCTCCTGCTAAAAAGGGTTCTATGTTCCCCGGGTCCTATGTTCCCCGCTCCCGAAAAAGGGTCCTATGTTCCCCGCTCCCGAAAAAAGGGTCCTATGTTCCCCGCTCGTATGCGTGAAGTCGGCGAGTGTAAACCGCAATATCTCGAGGTTGTGAGACTTCATTGACGGACATGAGGGAAGGTCGAGTCTATAGGCTCAGATATATGCACACATTCAGCAGCAGGAGCAGCAACATGCTATCCATAATATTACATTTTTCAGAGAGAGAGAGAGATCAATATTTGCAACATTGACACAGCACAAATCGCCTCTGTCTATATAACCCACAGACATGCACAAGTTCTGTAAAGCCATTCAAATAAATTGTTTAATTTCGCTTGATATGTTTCCCAATGTTTTTTTATATTATATATTTTTTATTTTACTTTAATAGAGCATGTGGACTTATAGGCAACGAAAACAAATAGGCCTGCTTTAATGGCTTTCTTTAGCGGATAAATCACCTCCACCGACAGCTAATAGGTGGCAGTTTCTCACCAGTTCTTACTTAGACTACTTTGAATACCAAAATATAATAGCCTGGGGCTAGGCTACATATCAAGCGAAATTAAAAAAAATTATTTTAATGGCTTTACAGAACTTGTGCATGTCTGTGGGTTATATAGGCAGAGGCGATTTGTGCTGCGTCAATGTTGCAAATATTGATATCTCTCTGAAAAATGTAATATTATGGATAGCATGTTGCTGCTCCTGCTGCTGAATGTGTGCATATATCTGAGCCTATAGACTCGAGCTTTCCCTCATGCAGTCTGTCAATGAAGTCTCACAACCTCGAGATATTGCGGTTTGCACTCGCCGACTTCACGCATACGAGTGGGGAATAGGACCCTTTTTTTGGGAGCGGGGAACATAGGACCCGGAAAACATAGGACCCTTTTTCGGGAGCGGGGAACATAGGACCTGGGAAACATAGGACCCTTTTTCGGGAGCGGGGAACATAGAACCCTTTTTAGCAGGAGCGGGGAACATAGAACCCGGGGAACATAGAACCCGGGGAACATAGGCATGACCCCGAGGGGACGTCCGTCTCTCACACCATGCTATAATCACTTGCCAGTAGGGGGAGAACCCCTCTATAAAAATAGGCCGGCCCAGTGCAGTGCTGGGCCGGTGAAATTGGATTATATATTTCGTTCTTTGTTAAGAACCTGGCCGGGCCCGGTGCACGCGTTGCAATATACAGCAGGGGCCCGGCCGACGCTCGGCCACACACGAGCCGGGCGACCGGGCCCCAAGCACGCCGGGCCCCGATGCAGTCGCATTCCCGGCATATATGGTAGTTACGCTGCTGAAACTGACACTAACCACAGACCGCATCTCATCAGATTTTTGCTTTTAGCCGTTTTATTACATTAAGTGTATGAAGCCAATGACCAAAATAGTCATACATTCTGTCATTGGATGGTATTATAGTGAAAATGAATGACCCCCCTTTTTGCTGGGGACCACCTGGAACCCCTTCAAGGACCCGTGGGGGTCCCCGGACTCCACTTTGGGAACCACTGAGCTAGAGAACTTCATCACTCAGTGACTCACCCACTCACCCACTCACTCACTCACTCACTCACTCAGCGCTGCCATCCAGTCGACACACGTGCCATGGACCTGTAGAGAATCTGTCCTTGTTCAGTCATAAATAAGCCTCAAGTGCCAAGTGGGAAAATACCATATAACACGGTGGCTGTTGCCTTATTTCATAATAAAACAGTTGGCACATAGGATGAAGAGGAGGAAATGTGCAGCTGGCATGTGATCAATGTTTAAATGCATTGGCCAAAGGTTAATGTACCATATATGCATGACAAATCAAAGTTAAACAAAGAGTGAAACTAGAATGACCGCACTGCAGATATATATGCCTCCGCCAACAAGTGAGCAGTCCACATGCATGTCTGTCCAGACTTTGACGTTTGAGGGAAATGTGAAGAAATTGTACATTGGTATACATCGGTAATTATTTGAGTACCAAACAATAACAATAACAATAACAAGACACATACATTTTACCATCAGTTGTTGATGTCCATACGTCACATCTCGGCAACTCATGTATCAGAAGGTTTCCCTATGTACTGTTCATAATGTGTCTGATGTTTCCAACTGCACTTAAAGGCAGACAAACTGTTAGAATGCCGCGGGAGAATATGATGCTGCTACATGTTGATTTGAGCAGAACGGACACTTATTGAACTGATGTTATCGTGCTGCCAAATAAATGAATGAATTTGTGGCATTTTGCTGCATCTGCCTCAGGGGACCTTTGTGCTTTGGAGCTGCTGCCTTCCCATGTTGGAGGTGGAGTCAGGAGCAGATCCATTAACACACAGCACAGTGTTAGCTCAGGGTGGAAGAAAGCAAGAGGAAACGTACAGTAGGCTGCACCAAACAAACGGGGGAAAGAGATGAGCCAGTGGGTTGGGAGGAGAGATGCAGTTATAACCTCTCACGGAAACATACAGCCCATCTACAGGAAAAGCCATACAGCCGGGAACTTTTTTTGTTTTGTTGCTAATTATCAATGTAAAATTAGATATTTGTATTGTTTTTGTAATTCTATTTTTAACCTTTCAAAACGGTCTTGCTCGGTTCACTGCCGGCCCATAGGTCAACCGGCCCTCTGGGTACTCCAGATGGCCAATCCACCCACGACACATGCACGCACGCACGCACGCACGCACGCACGCACGCGCACACACACACACACGCACGCACGCACACACACACACACACACACACACACACACACACACACACACACACACACACACACACACACACAGATGCTGAGGCAAACAAAGATTCATAAACACAGAAAATGCCGCACTTTACCTGCAGAAACACACAAACAAAACAAACCCCCTAAAGTCACAATTTCACAAATGTGTTTTCTTCTTGTTTCTAGCGGTGGATGTTTGAGCTTCACTGTACAGAACGATGTCTCTGCAGATTTTAGAAGGCTGTTTTCACAATCATCTGCTGAAAGTGGAAAGTTTCTCTGTGCTCACTGAAAACACGGTTTTCAGCAAGCATTATTCGTGACATCACAAATACTACAGCCAATCAATCCCTGTCCAGTATTCAGCTACTGTAAAGCCCTTGTTTGTATGCTGTGATTGGCTAGTTATGTTCTAGCACTTAGCAATAACCCTGTTGCTTTGGAATTTTTAATGAGGCAGGAGGGAAAGTCATTTTAAAGATTTTAACAAGTAGAGTATTATTATACATCTTAAAACATGACTTTAGGGGGTCTTTAATTCTAATCTTAACCCAAGCCATAAACTTAACCTCATCTATATTCTTCTGGCCCCCATAACCACGACTGCACATTATATCAACGTAAAGCCTCTCATATCTGACTCAATGCGTTACATTAACACACATTTTTCTGGACTATCTGCACATTGCCGTGTGAACATTTGCACATCTCATGGTTCATATTTTGCACATTCCTGAACAAAATGCAGAGCTCTTTCATTAAAAAAATATACAGACATTCTGTACATATTCTTATACATATTGATCTCTTATTGTGAAGTTTTATATTTCACTAGGCATCTCGCGTGCTCCATTCCTAGGCTTGCCCGCTGCGCAGCCTACAGCTCGTCGAGCTAGGCCTGTACTGTCCATTATACTCGAGCTAGGCTCCACGAGGTGGAGCTCCGCGAGTCACGTGCGGACCTCGCGCTGGGGCAGATACTTTTATACTCCCAAGTGATCAGCCAAGTGATCAACAAACATTGTACAATGGTAATAGTGAGAACAGCCCGTGAAATGTCGCAATAAAACGCTATTATGTGCAGTACTGAGTGCGCTTTCACTCTCAAACGACTGTATATCAGCACATGAATGAATCACCAAACTTGTTTTTACTGAATAGCCGTTTCAGTTCTCAGCCCTGATAGCCTACTCTGTGTTGCTTTTAATCACACATTTACTTGGTGAAATTACTAAAAATGAACAGTTGCAAATCAAAGTTTAACCTGCCACATGGGTCAAGAAATGTGATGAAAACACAGCTCAGTGTTCAGGGCTCAGTGGCTCGAAAGCGTCCATGTTTGGAGAGAAGCCGTGCGGAGGTCGCGCTGTGAGAAAAATCTTCAGGTACGCGGTGGGCGGCCTACGGAGGTCGCACCCAACACATTGACGTCACGCTTGCGGCCCTCGCTCCTCCGAGTATAAAACAAGCTTTACTTGCATTCATGACATCACTGATGATCACTGATGATGTCACATCTTCGCATCACTGATGACATCACAATGATCTTATGACATCACTGATGATGTCACAATGCCATGGCCGAGCCCGCCCTGCGGCTCGACCGCTGTGTGGGCTCACCTCCTCTTATGACATCACTGATGAATGGCATCACTGATGATGTCACAACTTCACATCGTATGACATCACTGATGACATCATCAGTGATTTATGACATCACTGATGACATCATCAGTGGGACAAAAATGTTAACAGAGAAAGGTAGATAGATATTTTTATTTTATAATATTTCGGTTCTTGACTCACTTACCGTACTTGCTCTTTACTTTTACTTTCTTCTTCTCTCTTATATTTTCAGTGTTATGCACCAAAATACCAAACTAAATTCACACACACACACACACACACACACACACACACACACACACACACACACACACACCACTTCCCCGCCTCTAGCCATTGAAAGCCCCCCCCCCCATCCTCTGTGTTTCTTCGTCCCTTTGCAGGACGTGTGAACATGTTTGAAAGCAGGCCTGCGAGGCCTTTAGGATTGGCAAAAACAAATAGCATAATTCAGGAGAAAGCCCACAACTCCAGGCTGTTGGACCTCAGCACACATTTTTTCTTTTTCATAATTTGGATAGATTTTAAAGCCAGCAGCGTGGCCAGACAGAGGGCGAGAGATGGAGAACAAGAAAGAGAAGAGAGAGAGACCTGCAAACAGAAAGAGAGAGAAACATACACACACATATGATTGAATGGGGTTTAGCTGGGCGGTTTCCATTCTCTCTGTCTGTAATATATATTTCCCTCCAAGGCGTCTTATGATAAATGAAATACTTTCAAAGGGCTGTTGCTCATTCTTTTGCGCTCTCAGACTGAAGTGCGAGGCCTTGTTCAGGTCAACATAACAGCACTGTAGGCTCGGGCTCTGTGCAAACACGCTAGGCATAACCGGCGGTGGGAGAAATAGACAAATCCAAATACCTGCAGAAATATACCCTGATTGAGTAGTACTCTAGTAAATCCTGGCATGCAAAACACTTAACTCAAAGCACAGCATTTGCAAAACTTTAAATCCGCAAGCAAAGCACAAGTACCGCAAAACATATTGTACTTCAAGTACGATACATAATTAGCTACCCCCTGCCTTGACCCAATGGGATTGGTTGCAGTGTTCAATAAATTACAAAGGAAGACGAGCTATTTTTAACAGTGAAATATACAAAGCACTGTACTGTTGGCTTCTTTGTTTTAGGTCAAATTAGCTACAACTATCCACTTTGTAGTGTCAGTGTGAAATTATTGTGCACCTTGTGGTTATGTTCTTTTCTACTTGCTTCTTTGTCTTGCTTTCTGCCTCGCCCCCACGTCCTTTCACTGCAAAAAATCTTACAGAGTCATTTAATCCTGCATTGAATCTTTACGTCCTGTCTTTTTCTTAAAACAAGTGAAATCAGACTGAATCCATCTTTGAGTCTGACATCGCCTCCACTCCAAGCGATTTCCATGAGGGGATTCCTCCAGGTGAATTCCATTTTCCCTAACCAATCACTAGAGAACAATGTATAGGCCGAATCTACCGTTAGTTAGCCGTCTACAACAATCTACCGTCATTGTTGGTACGTCTGACGCACTTGACAAACGGCTTGACAAAAGTGTTAACAGCCAAGATTGAGGAGGTGTGAGAAACACCGGAAACTTGAAAGAAGAAGAAGAAGAAGAACCAGGTCTAGAGTGAGACCATCCAACTGTGAGAAGCAGCAATGTGCCGCAAGGCATCCAGTCTGCCGGAAAGCCATTAGAAGAAGAATAATAATAATACGTTTTCTTCTGGAGAGGGGAGGATGTTTGGGGGGAAGGTTTTTTAAACCAGATGATGGCTTCCGCCCCTGGGCTGAAATCTCTATTAACGGAGGACCCCTTCACAAAGGTGAAGGCGCGATGCTCAGAAGGGATGAGGAGCGGAGGAACATGAGACGAGGTGCAACAGCCAAGATTGAGGAGGTGTGAGAAACACGGGAAACTGGAAAGAAGAAAAACCAGGTCTAGAGTGAGTCCATCCAACTGTGAGAGGCAGCAATGTGCTGCAAGGCATCCAGTCTGCCAGAAAGCCATTAGAAGAAGAATTAACAAGGTAACATGTGTGTTACTGATGACATCACTGATGACATCATCCGTCATCTGGCTGTCTGGCAAAAATGTTCCCAGGCATCTTGGCTGCTGGCCAATGATGATGTCCTCAGGTTTGTGAGTGAGTCAGCCTTCCAAGTGATGTTACTCGAGCAATTGTGATATCATCAGCGAGTGATGTCATCAGTGATGTCACTTGAGCATTTTGAGGGTTGTCAGTCAGTCAGTCAGCTTCCTTCCTTCATACAGAGCCAGATTGTAGGCTGGCAGCCAGCAGCCTGGCAAGAATATGAGTTTCTTATTTAGTATCACTCTTGAGTTCGATGTTCATCGTCCACCAACATTTGAACGTTCCTAACATTTAATAAAATGGAGCATTTGGCTGGTACATTTTCTATAGTGATCCAGTTCAGAGAGCTGCTGGGCATTCCCTCTGCCCTTTGGTCGAGCGAGCTTCACTCTACACTGAAGAGAGAGTGGCGGCTCCTTAGCATTGGCCAAACTTGATCAATTCCAAATCTTTTTACACAAAACACACATCTGCTATATAGCTCAATCTAGTTTTGTCTAAAACATTCACCAGAAAAAAGTATTTTTTGTCGTAGCCGTTGCGGTTAAAAAAAAAACATTGCCACAAACCTGGGTCAAGCGAGGTTCTCTCTAGACTGGAGAGAGAGGGGCATGTTGAGGTTGTGTTCTGATTGGGTTTCTCACTCAGCTTATCGTCACTTGAATCAAACAAGTGAAACAGCAGGGGCATCCGGGTAGTACAGCGTGCCTACTGTACCAACACAAGGGTTGCCGGTTCGAGCCCCCGTGTTACGTACGGCTTGCAGTCGGGTGTCCATACAGGCACAATTGGCCGTGTGGGTGGGAAGCCGGATTTAGGGTATGTGTCCTGGTCGCTGCACTAGTGCCTCCTCTGGACAGTCGAAGGGGAGGGGAACTGGGAGGAATAGCGTGATCCTCCCACCCGCTATGATGTATCGGAGGGAGCATGTGCTAGCCTACGGCTCTCCCCAGAGCGACAGAGGATGTGGAGCCATGACCAGGACAGCGGGGGGAATTGGACAATTGGGGAGAAAATGCGAGAACAAATCTGGGAGAAAAAAAAGGTGAAAACCACCATGGACGATTTGGGGGGAAAGAAAAATATTTGTCATTTATGTCAGACTAACTGACTTGTTAAGGAGGACATGTTTTGCAGTGCAGGGAAGTGGCAGGCTGTTTGTTAGCGTGAAGTGAAGCCCCATCGACTGCTCTCATCCCGACCTTATCCTGCACACTGATTTGACATTTCCCTCTGAAAGGCCATGGATAGATCATGTGTTAGACTGAGTGTGTGTGTGTGTGTGTGTGTGTGTGTGTGTGTGTGTGTGTGTGTGTGTGTGTGTGTGTGTGTGTGCATGCGTGGATAGATCATGTGTTAGACTGAGTGTGTGTGTGTGTGTGTGTGTGTGTGTGTGTGCATGCGTGGATAGATCATGTGTTAGACTGAGGACTGAGTGTGTGTGTGTGTGTGTGTGTGTGTGTGTGTGTGTGTGTGTGTGTGTGTGTGTGTGTGTGTGCGTGCATGCATGCGTGGATAGATCATGTGTTAGACTGAGTGAGTGTGTTTGTGTGTGCGTCCGTGCATGCGTGGTGCATGCGAGTGTGAAGGCGCTGCAGCACGAGGAGTAATGAGCCTGCTACACTAGGAGGGAAGCTACCGTGTGTCCTTTGTGTTCTGGTTCGACAGCACGGCCATTTTATGTGGCAAATTGTTAAATATTAGCTGTAATATCGCACGGCTATTGGCAAGATAACATATCACAAAAGAGCTCAAATCCAGGGTTGGGGGAGTAACAGATTGTATGTGCTGGGAGTAATCTGATTACAAAAACTGTAACGTAACTGTAACGTTAACAACAGCCTACTTTCGGAAAGAAAGAAAAAAACACAAACATAATTTTACACTGCAAACAGTTTTATGGCTGGAGGAACAAATTGTCTATTTTATTTTAGAGAAAGTGATCATGGAAGTAATCACATCCTATAATGTAGTAATCAAGTGTATGAAATGTGTATCTGATTATGTTTTGAAATTAACCTACACTACCGCGAGAGAGACTCATTTCTATACCAGTGTTTTCAGGGAGAGGTATCCTAGATCCTTATAAATTATTATGAAATGCACTGAGATTTGACACAGTTTTCTCAAATTAATGTCAGAGACCACGATCTATTCTATAATGAGCACCTGGGCCCAAAAACAAAACAGCATGGCGCATGGAGCTCTGTTTATGATCAAAGCAAAGATAAACCACTGCAGAGTTTTTTCTTTTTTTACCAGCAACTTCAAATCCCCCATCTGTTTAACTTTCAGTTTGTTCTCAGACTCACCATGGTCTATAGATAGGCATCTGTGAGTGTATGTTGACTTTGGCTCCCTTGGAGTGTGTTTGAGAGAGAGAAAGAGAGAGAGACACAGGGAGAGAGAGTGAGAAAGAAATACGAAAGTGAGAGAGTTAATATAGAGAAAGAAGGACAACTGTGACAGAGTCGAGAAAGCAAGATTAGGCTATACAACATAATGATATAACACAATAATACTATACATATAACACATAATATAACACAAAGTTGGACTAGGGCTACCCATAAAAAATACTATATTAACATAAGGCTAAGCCACTAGTCTATTGCCACAAGCCACAAGTCTATTGAATGAAGAATTGAAATTGTGCCCCACATTCCAAATGTGACATGACTTTTCTTAGACCCACTTTCAAACCAATGTTCAAATGTTGAAAAGCAGCCTTTCTTCTGGTAAAGGGGAACTAAGTAAGGTTTTTACTGCCCCGTAGTGAAAGGATGACCATACTGTAACTGACTACCTCATCCTCATACAATCATCATTTTCAACTGGTCAGCAATGGAGGATGGTGCTAGCTACGGCTGAGTGATTTCAGCTACAAGTCAAAAGAGCCAATGACAAAGTATTATTATCATTATTATTATTATTATTATTATTATTATTATGGTTGTTGTTGTTGTTGTTGTAGTAGTAGCATTTTACATCATGATACCTCACCTCTAGTCTAATCTACAAGTAAATAGCTAGTTTACCTGTTGTGAAAATGAGCGGCGATGAAAACTGATGAAAAATGTCCATCGACGACCTATTTTCCCTGATGAAGTTGTGATGACAATCTATGAGGAAATCTATTGACATGTTCTTCAACAAATAAAAACTAGACTAGAATGTTAGGGAGGGACGAATTGGGCTGAGATCCAATCAGAAGAGAAGAAGCAGTTAAGTTAAATCTGTGTCCGTATTGCACATCTTTCTAGAAACAATACTTACGGTTTTCTTTGACTAAGATCAGAGTAAAATACTCAGACTTTTAGTCAACTAAAACTTGACACAGGACTAAGGCCATGTCCACACGGAGACGAGTTTAGGTGTATCCGCTAAAGTTTCTTCTCGTATAGACGTTTCGTCCAGACGGAACCAGCGTTCTGGGAGTATACGTTCTGGGAGTATACGCTAATTTTTGAAACCTGGTCCCAGAGTGAATAAATCTGAAGACGCCACCCTTGCATTTCTGTGTTTACAACCCATACGCATCTTTCCTGAACCGATGACGCCATAGCCCCACCTCTCTCCGCCAGCAACAATTTAGGCTTACAGTGCACTAGGGTTCATGCTACAGCAGCTACTGAGCCTGTTAGGGCTCTTGCAGCAAAAAGTGGACACGGAGAACAGCGTGTACAACATCCTCAGGGCTCCACAGCTGACTCTTCCCATCCACCCCTCCCCTCCCTTCATCGGATATTTCCCAGAAGGCTTAGCGGCGGCTAAGTTTTTACAATAACACAAACAAAATCAGGCTAAACGTGTTAGATAGAAATAATATTTATTTTTAATACAACATGCAATTCTGGAATATTTTAATATTGGACAAAATGAAATGAAATGAAATGTAAACCCTGAGTGTAACGGACATACTCAACGTGAATAGTGAAGTGAGAGGTTTGACGACCACACGTTGCACTGTGACGTGGCAGCGTTACAGCGCCACTTACCGGCCTGGCATATATACTACAGCGGTTTCAGTGGTATTCAGTAGTTTCATGTGGATACACACATTTCTTGAAACGATTCCGTGTTTATGGAAAAGTTTTCTTAAACGAAAAAAAAAAGATCACTTCCGTCTCCGTGTGGACGTGGCCTCAGATTAAATAAAAAAATAGCCAACAAATCGAACAAGTGAATGAACGATGACTGACTGCACACTCTTCATGTCTTAAAGCATCGAGGTCTCACTCATTTCCTGACTACAATGTGGGGTCACTTGCCAAAGAATTGGGAACCGCTGAGCTAAAGAGACCCATGCCAAGTTTTGGGCAAAGAGAGACTTGGCAGGACTGCTAAAGGTACACAGACGCACACGCACACGCACACGCACACGCACACACACACACACACACACACACACACACACACACACACACACACACACACACACACACACACACACACACACACACACACACACACACACGCTGGCACAGAGCAATGCCCTGGCACAAAGTGAGGCAGTCTGTCTGTAGGGTTAGATCAGCCTCTCTTTCTCTCTCTCTCTCTCTCTCTCTCTCTCTCTCTCTCTCTCTCTCTATCTCTCTCTCTCTGTATCTCTCTATCTCTCTCTCTCTCTCCTGACTCCTCTGCTCTAATCTCCTCCTGAGAAAAAAAACTATTGGCCTCACAGCAATTCCATCTTGAGAGAAAGAGGGGGGGGGGGGGGTTGGTTGAGGAAATGACAGTTATAAACAGTGCAGAGTGAAAGTGAAAGACAGGTAGGGACAGACAGATGGAGCCATCAGAGAAAGGGCCAGAGACAGAGAGAACCTGGACGAGAGAGAGAGAGAGAGAGAGAAAGAGAGAGAGAGAAAGGAGTGAGTGACAGAGGTAGAGGGAGGCCTGTCAGTCTGCCTGGCTGGGTTGGAGGAGATGAGGGATTTGGGGTTTGCCGTTTTGGGGACCCAAAAAATGTGCTATATATATATATATATATGGTTCAAGATACAATGCTTCAGCATGCGCTGGGACGCGTCATCAGTGATGTTAACTGGGGTCGTAAGGTGTTTCGGGTCTGTCCAACATCATACACCCTCGCCCAGTAGACCCAGCCGAGGCCGATTAAGACCCCGACCCTCGTCCCAGAAGCAGCCGCTCACGGATCAGCCTTCCTACTCTGTCTGCAGCGTTGCCCGCGGAAGGGTTGATCATGCCCAATCCGCTGCAATAGAGCTAGTGCTACACCGCAGCATTGAAAGACCCTTCGGTGCATGGAGGGCTAAGGCTCTGTGGGTTAATCCAGGCCGCGCTCCTCCTTCGTCTCACCAGACCCTCCCAAAAGGCAATCCTACTATGCCGTACCATAGACAAAGCGGATGCCTCAGGACCTCAAGGGGGCCTGTGCGCTGCACGTCATTCGCCTGCGGCGAGCACCTCGCTCTAGCCTGAAGGACCCCAGGCCGCGCCGATCTTTATACAGCTTTTCAGGAGGCTAATCCGTAGCGTTTGTGGATTTCTCCCTCACGAGAGAGCCAGGCTGGGGTGCTAACCCATCCCGTACCGGGTGCCGTCTCTCCGGCCGTCAACTGTCTCTCCAGTTTGTCACCTAGACTATTCCTAAGTGTCACTGGCCATGGGAGCCATACTCATACGGTTCAAGATACAATGCTTCAGCATGCGCTGGGACGCGTCATCAGTGATGTTAACTGGGGTCGTAAGGTGTTTCGGGTCTGTCCAACATCATACACCCTCGCCCAGTAGACCCAGCCGAGGCCGATTAAGACCCCGACCCTCGTCCCAGAAGCAGCCGCTCACGGATCAGCCTTCCTACTCTGTCTGCAGCATTGCCCGCGGAAGGGCAACGCTGCATACATACATATATATATATATATATATACACATACATACATATATATATATATATATATATATATATATATATATATATATATATATATATACTGTATATTCCGTTTTGGGAAGTGAACTACATGTAGTTGAACTACATAGTTTACCTACATTTTGCAGTAGCTTGCTGATAGTTCAACTACATTCATATTTGTGTAGTGAGCCAAACTACTTTTTGGTCATTTTTGTGTAGTTTAACTACTCAAACTACAAACTACAATTTTGGGCAATAAAATGAAAGGAATATACATATTTACTGTTTCCTGTTGAACCAGAACCCCCTTTGACAGGACTGCCTCTTTTTCTTTCACCCTGATTGCTTTGAAGGCAGCATAGACCGTGAAGGCAGCGAGGATCCCACTAACGTTACTGTACTTCTTGACACAAAGCCAACGCTGCCTCTGATTGGCTTGCCCTGATATTGGTACCCTAACCTTAACCAAACCTAGTCAAGTCTTTACTGTTTATTTGTCTGATAAAACAAAACCCAGAAGAACCCAGATTTGTTTACAACAAAAGTATAACATTGAATGTATTGGGTGTCAATAAACTCAATTGAAAGGCACATTTTTGCTGGCATTATGCTTTTTATATTTTAATTAATCACACATGTACATTGTCAATTGAAAGTTTTTTTTTACAAAGTAGTTTGAACTACTTTTTCTGTGTAGCTTGTAGTTTCCTAAACTACATTTCTCGCAGGGTAGCTTTGCTGTAGTTTCAACTACTTCCATGGTGAAGTAGTTGGTAGCTTTCTAAGCTATGCTTTCAAAGTAGTTTCCCCAACATGCCAGTGATAACAATGAGGAAGATTAATTTTTCAGAACGCTCGAATCCCAAAGATCTGCGCACAGGTAGCTCGCACAAGAATCTCGTGGCAAGGGGCGTCTGAGTCATACAGTATAGAGGTAAAAGCTCTCACCTACCGTCACGGAAACCCGGGTTCAAATCCCAGCAGCGGTACTTGCGGCTTGATCAGACGTTCCTACAGACACAATTGGCCGTGTCTGCGGGTGGGTAATGAGTCCTGGTGGCTGCACTAGTGCCTCCTCTGGTCGGTTGGGGCACCTGTTTGGGAGGAGGGGAACTGGGGGATAGCGTGATCCTCCTGCGCGCTACGTCCTGCTGGAGAAAAGGGGCAGGCAACTGCACCTGTATCGGAGGAAGCATGTGCTAGTCGGCAGGGGTAGAGCAACGACCGGGACAGCAGGGGTAATTGGCCAACTACAATTGGGGAGAAAAACAAAAAAAACATGATAAAAAAATCTATTTTGTGCATCACTTTTGTAAATTAAATGAAATTAATAATTTATTAACTATTGTTGCAGTCGCTCTAATACAAAGACAATTTACATTCAGAAGGTGCATTCAACTGTAGTACAGTATAATAGCTTGTACAGGCTGATTGCAATTAGCAGCCTTTGTGTGGGCTGGGGAATGGTAACAATAGTCATTCTCCATCTTAAGGTACAATATACTATCATCAGAAAGAATCATTATTTAGAAAATCAGTCCAGTTCAGTTGAATACTCTCACTCCTCATGCTTTACATTAATTTTACAGTGGGATCTACTTTTTGAGACTGGCAAAAGTGGGAATCTACTTTTCTAGAAAAGCGGTAATTTAGCGCTTGCGCGGGGCGCAGCGCAAATCAATTGGGCGTTCCCAAGTCATCTACGTGCCCCGCAAAATTTCACCTGCGCGCAGGGGGTCATCCCTATGTTCCCCGGGTCCTATGTTCCCCGTTTTTCCCAAATGGTGTCCACCCGCTATGCCGACCAGTGCCGACCTTAGGTTTAGGCGGGGGGGTGGGAGAGGTTAGGTTTTGGGTTAGGGTCTGGGGGAGGTTAGGTTTAGGCATGGGGGGAGGTTAGGTTTGGCATGGGGGCTGGGAGAGGTTAGTGAAAAACGGGGAATATAGAACCCGGGGAACATAGACATGATCCCGCGCGCAGTGCAAGCGGGATTTGGGCGGTCTTAAAAGCCGGCTTTTCCGTGGGGGATATGAATATATATTAAATCTCACGCCCCTAAGGTTTTCAAATCCGTTGAAATTTTTGAAATTGGAGCTTCACTCCCAGAGATATCAAGCATCTCTCACATTTTTTGGGCCAGCCGACGCGTTTCGCGTCATCTGGCCCAAGTCCGCCTTGCGGAAGTCGTGCACCTATGAACTACAACTGTTGTGAGCCATGGTCCCGCCTCTAGAGGTCCTCCACGCCCCTTCAGAGGTCTTCAACAAAAACGAAAAGGCAGCCATCTTTTTCAACCGCCTAGCCTGCTGTAGCTAATATTAGCTTCCCATAGTTCCTTTCAAAGAGACCAATCTCGGGAACGGAAGCACGGACAGACACGGGACTGGCGGCATTGGAAAGCTCGTCAAATTTTACATCTAGTAGTAGGTGGGTTGAAGTAACGAAATCAACGCTGAGCAATGTACCCGTTTTTACACATTTTTACAGAAAATAGTTACAACATCAGATGCGCGTAACTCCTACGAAAATGCCTTAAAATGCATGAATTTTTTTTATGAAGACATCTCCCGACATATATACTACAGTTTAAATTTGGTACAATTTGGAGGCAATTTTATTTTCGATTTATTTCTTCTTCTGTGTATGTTTTATTGTCGAAGCCTTCTTCTTCTTCTTCTTTGAGTTTTATGGCGGTTGGCAAACATATATGTGCATTACCGCCACCTACTGGAGTTTGATATCAGCCAAATGCCTGAGGGGTGGGCATGAAAACGAAGGCCACGCGAGCCCAGTGCATTGTGGGAAATGTAGTATTTCGAGTCCCCGCACCCGCACCTCCCCCCCACCACCCCCCCCCCATCCCACACACACAGAGTGGATTTCGGTTGATATCTCTGTGAGTAAACCTCCCATTTCAAAAATTTCAACGGATTCGAAAACCTTAGGGGCGTGAGATTTAATATATATTCATATCCCCCACGGAAAAGCCGGCCTTTAACTACCTGAATTATTCATAGGTGTGGCCACCTATCTTACCTGTGGAAACCAATGAGATTCCCGTCTCGCATTCCTTTTAACACAGTTTGCGCGATGCATGCTGTAATTCTCTCCATGCGTAATTTGGAGATCTGACAACAACCATCGCATCATATACCTGTTAAAAACATCTGATTTGATGCAATTCGGGTTATTTTGTTGACTGGAAAATAGAAACGTATTTGCAACGGGGAAACAGGGACATTTGATTGACAATAATATTGCAAGTAGGCAGCATGTTTGCAGCTCTTTACATATGATAAAGGTTTTTCAGCGAATAATAGTCGCTTGTCTCACTGAATAATGGTGGTACTTGCAGCAACCCATGTTAAGGGCTTACCCAGGGGTAGACCGACATTCGGCTTGCTGGACGGACACGTTAACCACTGCACCAAGAGAGCTAGCTCCCTTGGCGGACCAGATTAACGTGCCTTTATACTGGGGGAGTGAGTTTAACCAACCTACTCGCTACCACTCCGGACTCACGAGGAATCGGCGCTGATTCACTTTGGTTACACTCACCCCCTTAAACTCACTCCACACCCACTGGGCATCCGGGTTCACGGCATCAATGTAACGGCGTTGTGGTGGTGGTACTTTTAAGTTTAACCAACTTACCCGCTACCACTCGGGAGTCACGAGGAATCGGCGCTGATTCACTTCGGTTACAGAAGCAGAGACTACTTCAGGTCGAGATGAGTAAAGCCGAGTTGAGACGAGCCGTACTTTGCAGTACCATGTGGTGGAACTGAACCATTAGAGAGCCGATGGCACACAGTTGCACGATGGTGCACAGTTGCACGATGGTGCACAGGCGCACAGTTGCACGATGGTGCACAGGCGCACATTTGCACGATGGTGCACAGTTGCACGATGGTGCACAGGCGCATAGTTCCACGATGGTGCACAGGCACACAGTTGCACGATGGTGCACAGGCGCACAGTTGCAGGTGCACAGTTGCACAATGGTGCACAGGCGCACAGTTGCACAATGGTGCACAGGCGCACAGTTGCACGATGGTGCACAGGTGCACAGTTGCACGATGGTGCACAGGCGCACATTTGCCCAACTGTGATGTCAATTGGAGAGCTCGCACAGTTGATTTCTAGTATCCAAAAAGGGGCATTGATCTTGTATGTGGAGAAGTAAATGTTGGGTCTTTGGCATTGAGCAACAACCCCATCAGCCTCCCCACACAGATGCATTATGGTAATTTTGTGCTGTGGCTGCACATGTAAAAAAAAAACACTTATACTTAGCCACAAAGTAAGCTATGTGCTTGTGCAGATAACATTATGCTTGCATACACACAGCTATATCCATCTATGTCTGTGTTTGGGTGTTTTACTATATTTACAACTTCGTTCTGATGTGGGGGGCTGGGTTGTTTCATCCTCACTGTCTTTGGCTTTTGACAACTACATTGCTTTCTCAGAGTTTTTCACAGCAGTAGCTTGTCTTGACAACATTCCTAGCAGCGGCAGGGATTGTGGTGGCAGCCGTGACATACATCATTCAGTAACCCTGTTAAAGGCTCGAAGAAGCCATCAAAGGAGGGAAATCGGATAACAGGCGGGAAGCTACAGTCATCATTCACCCCTCAGACAAGATGGATGACACCTGTATTTATCCTTTGTTGTGAGAATGTTTTTTTTCCCTCAGTTCTTCAATGATATAAGTGTTGTTTATTTTTTCCAAGCCATGTGGGCATGAACATTTAGAGGGGGAAATTAGAGAGACAAGGCGAGTGAATTGGTGTCACGCGGTGCGGTAGAGCCTTTGCCTCGTAGCTGAGATCAAAACAAACACGATCAAGGCATACTTGTAAAAGTGAGGTGTGGGAATTTAGCCGCCAGGGCACCGGGGTTACAACTACTCTTGCGATGAGTGCAGATGGGATCTTCATTGACCACAGAGAGTCTTTATCTTTATCTTTATCTGTATTGTTTATTTAAGCAGGGACAGTACACAATAAATATATTGCACCAGAGATAGCTAAAAGCTCATTTGCATCTGTAGTCCTTGGCAATGAGCCTCGTTATTAAAATCTTTAATGTCAAATCTGTTGTCATTGTCGGTTGTCCTTTGATCTGTCTCATCTAGTCTTTTTTTCCTCATTCGCCACATGCCGCGTCGCCTGGGATGCAAAACTAGGCTACTCTGTGCTCAGCTCCATAAGAGTAACGTTATATGTAGACGTAGGCAGGCACAATGACCGATGAATAAAACGTTGTTATACAGTAGTTTTGCGCCGCTGACAGTCAGAGGCTGTAATTAATCTTCCTACCTGTCATCATCAGTGATGTCAGGCATTGTGACATCATCAGTGATGTCATAAGAGGCATTGTGACATCATCAGTGTCATAAATAGATGTTATAAATAATCTTATGACATCACTGATGATGTCATACACACACACACACACACACACACCCGTGCGCGCACACCAATAGAGCGGGTGAGGCTGAGTTGCGGGCGAGCTCACGCAGCGGCCGAACTGCGTATGCGAGCTGCAGGGCCAGCTCGGCGAGCTGCAGGGCGGGCAGGGCCACTCAGCGGGCGAGCCTAGGAATCATGCGGCGTAGCTCACGAGATGCCTAGTATAAAATAAAAGCATTTCCAAATTCTTAGCAATCAAAATCGAAAGTTTTGGGAAACCGACTAATACCTGGAACAAGCGTTACCATCTCGTTAGTCTCAACGGCAGACCCATGAGAGTTCTTACGCTGATACACTACGTTACTGCATGCTGCAGAGCTTTCTCTGGGTCTGGGACACTTCCCCTTAGCGGGCTGGTTATGAACCGTTCACTTGGCCAGCAATCTGGGAACCCATTGGTTAAAGAAAAAAAATCAATTTTTTCCTCTAACCTCTGGGGGCAGCCCCGTTTCAATGTGGTGCAACAGGAACTCAAGAGCAGCTCAAGAGGCGCGGTCGGCAGTGGAAGAAAATCCCTTTCCGCTCCCTGCAAGCTCTGCCATTTGCTCCAACTGAGCGGCTCTGCTCTGCCCATTAATGGATTTATTTTCCGTTCCCTGCGTGTCGATCTCAAATCCATCCAACTCTAGCTCGTTGCTAGTAGCAAGTAGCAACTTGCTATACGCTAACAATGCTGTCAGTTTTGAGTTTTGACTACACACGGGTCACGTTCACTTAATTTTGATCGGGTAAAAGCGCAGCATGCGTGCGAGCGTTGTTACACCCATTTGATATGGCCTGCCGACAGATTTTGCAAGTCGAAAGTCTGTCTCGAGAGATTACTTGGCCAGTGATTGGCCAGTGGTAGATTCAGTCTTCCCCAATCAGTAACGACTTTGCGATCAGACGACACAGGAGGCGCAGCCCATTTTTGGAACCGCTCTCATCGGTGCTACGACATGTCACTCATTCAGTTTCAATTAGGGTTGTGCCGATTGGCGATCGGATCGTATATTGCCGACTCAATGGCTGAAATGACGATTGATTTTCCCTAGCCGATCTCGATTGGCCCCACCCCCGCCTGTGGCTGCTGCCTGACATGTGACACAGCCGTGTGACTGAGTGTGTGTTCTTCAGACTATTAGTGAATACATGCTACTACTACTGTATATTTAAACATGTGTCTGATGTCTGCAATGAGCCTCGTTATTAAAATCTTTAATGACAAATCTGTTGTCATTGTCGGTTGTCCTTTGATCTGTCTCATCTAGTCTTTTTTTCCTCATTCGCACACATGCCGCGCCGCCTGGGATGCAAAACTAGGCTACACTGTGCTCAGCTCCATAAGAGTAGCCTAACGTTATTATGTAGACGTGGGCAGGCACAATGATCGATGAATAAAACGTTATACAGTAGTTTTGCGCCGCTGACAGTCAGAGGCTGTAATTAATCTTCCTACCTGTCATGCAGTGCTGTGGGAGGATGAAAAAACAAGTCTGTCCAAACTTTGGACAGATGGGTTGAGAGGGAGATGTCAAAGGGTGGCAATTGGACGATCTGACTGTGGTCAAGATCGCGCAACTCTAGTTTCAACCCCCCTAGACCCGCCTTCAAAAACCAGCAGTGGCTGTGAAGTGGCACAGACTCATTAATGTAGTATGCGGAGTGCAGCGATTCAAAATAATATTGAGTCTGGGGAGAGACTACCATCCCGTCAGCTTCTCATGCAATGGAAACATTGTTTGCTGTTCCAGTAAATAGGACGAACCTTGGATAGGAGCCAGTATGGTGCAGGGAAGCTATGTCCGCTCAGCTCATAGAAACTGAGGTAGCGAGTTGAACGTTAGCTGTGCTGGTTGATTAAACAGCTGCAGGTTAGGTAGCGGAAGAATTTACAACATGTGATTAGACTTGAGCCGGACTACATGTGCGATACACTTCTTTTTATCTTTTTTCAGATTTTCCCCCATTTTCTCCCCAATTGTATTTGGCCAATTTCCCCCCCGGCCCCCCCGGTCGCTGCTAGACTAGCACCATGCTTCCTCCGAGACATGCGCAGTAGCCAGCCGCTTCTTTTCATCCGACATCGGGAGCTTCACCGGTAGGACGTAGCATGTGGGAGGATCAGACAATTCCCAGTAGTTCCCTTCCCCCTCGAACAGGCGCCCCGACCGACCAGAGGAGGTGTGTTAGATGGTAGAGATGCGCGGATGAGCTTTTATGCCATCCTAATCTGCGTGTATGCATGAACCAACCATAAATCGGCGCAAATTATTTCATACTCTTTATAGATCCGTGCCCGCCGTGCACCTGACATTTCACAACGCTATAAAAGGAGCGAATTTGCAGTTTCTGCTGCCATTGGTGCGATGGCTGCAGTCCAGGACTCCAAATAAACTTCCATGCTGTATTATGTCCAGTCCACCACTTGCCCTCATGTAGCTTACTCGGCTAACGCTATAGCTTTAAGTTTAGTTTACTCGATCGCCTCATTGTATGGGAAAATACAGAACACGTCTTCTCTTCAAACACGTCTTCAGCGGAGACTCCTGTTTGAGGGTGACATCATTGACCATATATGGACCAAAAGAGGAGCCTAGCGACCTAGCACATGGCTATTGTTTTGTTTACCACTGCCTTGGGTCCTTTGGGGGTCTTACAATAGGCGGCTAAGAATGATGTCTGATGAAAAATGAAGCTTAAAATACGTTCATAGACTAGAGCGTAATTAATATTATTTTTCCTCATTAATGATACATCGTTTCACCCATCCGCTATTAATCAGAATGTTTCTTTTTATGATATCCACGGTCAGCGCGGTTATATAACTGCCGCCCGCGCATCACTATTACACGGTTTTAATGCACACATGTCGGCCAATCAGAAATGAGTATTCATCACCCAGACCATGGTATAACGGGAGTTAATAACACCTAACCCTGTCACCTTACATTCAGACTGGTCTCTTTGCTTTACTCACAGGAGTTTGATCGACTTGAAAATAAGCAACAGACTTGACATGATGCAGTTATGTTTAGTGACGTCAATTCACACATAATGACATCACTTCACACAACAGAGAGCAGGCCCCAGAGCAGCCATTATGAGTAGCCTAGCTGTGGTGTGGTTGACACAGAGATGGGGACTCAGGTCACATGACTTCGACTCAAGTCAGACTTGAGTATCTTTCAGACTTGATATCATTATTGGATTTTAATGATTTTGCACCAGGTTTGGCAGCCAGCACCACTAATGGACATTTTCCCTGGTGTGAGTTCTAGCATAGATATTATATTACTATAGATGGCTCACCGTCTTTGCTTCTAGGTAGATGGAGAAATTTTGAGTTCTGCTTTAAGCTGATTGGCACTTGCCTTAATACATAAGGCAACTTTCTTTCTTCACCTTCGCTGCGTCCATCTGGCTCTGTTCGGCTCATTGATTGGTTTGAATATAGGGTTAGTACAACACTCTACCTATTGAGCTATTCAGGACCATCAACCAGGACCCCCCCCCCCCCCCCCCCCCCCCCCACACACACACACACACACACACACACACACTCACACTCACACACACACACTGACTGACTCTAGTTCCTTTGCTTTTATTCATAGGCTACGCATGAACGATTGACCCACGTCTAACCTGGAGATGCTACCTGATCCCTTTATGCATGTTAGCAGTAGCCTACAAAGTTATTAATTTATGATTCTTTTTTTTTTACTGCAGAGAACCAACATATTTATAATTCCACGTACAGTATAGTAATCATTCTGCAAGTTTAACGAAAACACATGTTTCGATTTATCTGCTTACCTAAAAATATGTTATCTGGTGTTACGGCAGCGCTTGCCCCTCCCTCATTACCACCACTGAGGTGCCCTTGAGCAAGGTCCTTAAACCCAACCGCTCCAGTGGAGCTGATCAGTGGCCAGCAGATCAGACTGTGGTTGTACTGGGCAGCTTCCGTATGAATGTGTGTGTGAATGTGAACAGGGCGCTCCTGAAAAAGAGAGCATTGCTCTCAGTGACACTCCCCTGAATAAATAAAGGATACGCCCTTGTGGCCTTATGATTGGTTTTAAGACTGAGGGGGGTGGAGCTTGCAGGGTTGTCCCATAGAGAGCCGCAGGGATGACGTATTTTTAGTCTGGGCACCTTTCATCCCGCTTTTTGTCATGGGGCGTAAACCACGGAACCAGAATGAACACCGGAAGGCAGTGCACCAAAAAACGTCTTTGTTGCCGTTAGCTTGACGTCTCTTGCCTCGATTAATTGTCTGATTCAAAGCTTCTGTATTGGCTTAAAAGATGTGAGATTGTGAATCCGCAATGTTTCTAAAAGAACTTCTTCAAAAACTTTGTTCGGTACGTCCATCTTTTGTTTTGTTGTTTGCCGTTCTGATACTTGGGTCAAATTGTCAAGTTAACGTGAAAGTTGACGAGCTAGAAACGCTGCCCATCCGGTCTAGGGCGGGCTCTAGGCCGGAACCAGGTAGGGTGACAAAATCAATTGTGGGCGGGAGCCAGGCTCTTTCTCGCCGAAAAGAGCCTGGTGACGCGAGGTTAACGTATTTTTGTAGTCAGAACGCGGAAGTCCCGGACAGAAAATAAAAATGTATTAAAAATAAAATCTATTCATCACTGAATGAGTGGATAGCTGTGCTGAGTATCATTTTAGTGAGCACACGGGCAGATGGCAATAAGCTAATGAATGAAGTGACAAATTAATGAATGGATGTTATGGACAAGTGGCCATGCAAAGGGTGACTGACTGGAAAGCAGCATCGTTACCGGGAGGAAATGTCTGTCATTGCATTGAGCAGCTCAAAATTTAATTAATATCTGTAATAGGCTCTGGTGTGTTTTGTTCTCTCTATAATCATGTGATTTATGTATGAAATGGACACTATAAGAACATACAAAAATCGCCTCAAGTTATGTGAACAGGTAACAATTCAATTTCATAAACTATTTCAGTACAGTGGGATTTGCTCCATTAGAATTTCATTTCATACTGTTGCGACTCCATATGGAACCTCTTTCCACATTCGCCCTGCAGTGTAGAACTCTGTCATTCTGTGGCTCTTCACTGGTCATGTTTGAAAAGGATCATCTCCCAGGAAAGCTCCCGGGGCCGACAGTGTCAGCGGCTGGCTGAGCCTGTTGTCACACAGGTCAGAATGAAGAGACTTACTGAGAAAGCTCCTGCAAAAGGACATGCAGAGCACATTGCTTACAGGTCAGGATGAAGAGACTTACTGAGAAAGCTCCTGCAAAAGGACATTCAGAGCAGAGTGCTTACAGGTCAGGACGAGCCGAGGAGACTTACTGAGAAAGCTCCTGCAAAAAGACATACAGAGCACATTGCTTACAGGTCAGGACGAGCCGAGGAGACTTACTGAGAAAGCTCCTGCAAAAGGACATACAGAGCACATTGCTTACAGGTCAGGATGAGCCGAGGAGACTTACTGACAAAGCTCCTGCAAAAGGACATTCAGAGCAGAGTGCTTACTCAGCAGGGAGGATTTGCTCTCAACCTTGTGTGGATTTCAGAGATGGGTTCAAATCAGTTTCAATTCAATCAAAGAATGAAGCATCTATTCTTGAGAATTTTTAATTTGACTGCATTTTACTATAATAAGGTTCTTATATCCCTAAAGAGGTAATATGTAGGATTTTAATTTCCCTATAGCACAAAATGTCCATGTTATATTGGAAGTTGGTTTAATTTCCCTAGAGAACAAAATGCCCATAGTATATTTTGGAGTTGGGTTGTTAGTATATTGACTCAATGTGCACATGGCCAGGGGCTGAAATGTCTGGCTCAGAACTCACTGTTGGTCCTGTACAAAAATACTCCCCACTTCAGTGATGGAGAGTGACTCATGTTGCAAAATAGACTAAAATGTCTTGTTCTCAAGCCAAAAAAGCAAATGACAAAACAGTATTATTATCACAGTGGTGTTGTATGATGAAATATTACCTCTTCACTATGTGTTTCTGTTGGGTCCCTGCTCTCAGTATCTACTTAATTATCTCTATTGTGGCATGCTTCTGTCAATTACAGGGTACGGTAATTCAAGGGGAGAGGGAGTGTGGGTGTGGTGGGGGGGGGGCTTGTGTACGAGATCATTTTGAAAAGTGATTTCAACCTCATTGTAGTATGTTTTCCGTCAAACGCAGGATGGATACAGATGACCACAGTTCTTGTCGAGGCTCTTCCTCTTCCTACACCTGCCGATGTTTTGTAGTGGTGAGGTAGTTTAGGATGTGGGTATATTCACCTTATGTAGCCCCGCCCACTTGACCCAGTTGTGTTATGACTTCCTGTTCAAAACACCGTCTGTTTTACCTGGTCACTAGTACTGTATTGTCACAGGAAGTGTAAACACAATAGGAAGTAACTGGCTGACGCCTGTGTTGGAACATAAGGTGAATACGTAGATGTCAAAGTGTCCAGATGAGACTGAACACTTTTAAACCCCTGAGCAAATATCAGCATGAGACCTGATGGGAGGCGTCGAGGCAGAGAGGGGGCAGAGATAACCAGAGAATCGGCAAGAGAATATGAGAGAAGGGAGGAAACGAAACAGTGAACAAGCAAAGGGGATTCAAGGGGCCCTGCTGGTGGCTGGCCCTGTAGCTACACCTCATGCTTATTGTTGCAATAGGCCTATAGCTTCAGACCAGCAGGGGCCGATAGTGAGCGATGTGATGGCTGGGCCCACCGGCACAAACACAGAAGACATGACTGCCATTTTCAAGGAAATCGTTTTCACGAAAGTTGAGGATTTTTTAAATAAACATAAAAATTATGTATTAGCAGCGATGAGCTTTCAAACCCAACAACCGAGCAAAACCCTTGTGCAAATTGAAATTTCTCTGCAACACTTAAGACAAGTACTGTTTTGCCGACTGTGCCTTTACACTTAATTGTGAGATTTTTTTTATGGTCTTAGAAGGGACTGTAGATCACGAGAGCTAGCATACAGTAGCTTGTACAATGAAGTTGCCGTGACTAACAGTTCAGAAAGGGGCTACGTGTGTGTGTGTGGGTGGGGGGGGGGGATACCTAATTTGTTGACCGTGCGTGGTTGTGTGCACATACTTGTGTGAGCCAGCCACAGAGTGATATTTTATTGTACTTCCATATTTATCCTTTTGTTTGCAATGAATACATTCATTTTAACTTGTGTGATTTTAGTTTTGCAGTGCCTTTTAACTTACTAGCATGTGTAAGTCTTTTGTGTGGCGTTTTCTCTTTTTCTGAGTAGTTGCTGTGATTCGACTTTTGCATGCTTTTATTTTGTAGAACTGGATGCGTTATTGTTGCTGACTTGACTTTGGCCCCACACCTGTTTGCAATCTGGTGCTAATTGACTAATAATGGGAGCACACCTGTGACTAAGTGTCTAGAGAGACTGGCTGTTAAGGTGGCCTATCAGGGGGGAAGCCAGAGCTGAATGGGCCAATCAGCTGGGCCCAGAGGAAGGATCTCTGATTGTGGAGGAGTATAAAAGCCATTCCATACAGGAAAAAGGAAGACAGTGACTGTGATGGGGAAGCTGAGAACCACAACACGAAGAGCAGCAGTGGCACCACCAGAGACCAGGTCGAGCTCCAAATACAGCACGCTAGCGGCTAGCAGTGGGAGAGAGTAAAACCTCTCCCTTCCGCGCAGGGTTCGAGTTATGGGGGGACCTATGGGGTCTTGGACCCCATAGCTAGAGTCTGGGACCCCATAGTCCAGAACACCTGTGGGACCCCCACAAATATAACTTTTTTATTTTTATTTATTTTTTCCTTTTTTGTGTTCCAAATAACACATTTTTCGATGGAAGAATTATTATTATTTATGTTAACTAGATAAATAGGCTAAATAAGAAACATGTTTTCAGTTTTCCCAAAACAACCGTTTGAATTGTTGTGTGAAATAGGCTGCATTTCACCTCCAAGCCACCATGTGCCGCCCATGAGCGCGTGTTCTACTGCTACAACCAAGTTGCAGGGAGAAGAAGCCACAACATGCAACCATCACGTGATGTAAACAGCCGCCTGAGCCAACAAGATCTTATTAATCTTTAGTATAGCGTTATCATGCCACTGAAGAAAAGGCTGAAGCTGCCAACGGGGTGTACAAGCCTGGATAGCTTCGGTTTCAGAAAGAAACAAAGAACGACTTCAGACAAGGGACAACGACCTGTTAGTGCAACAGCTAGGTTGCTACCAGCTAGTAGGTAAGCTAACGTTATGGTCTGATGATGAGGCGTGATTTCTAACCCCACATAAGATAAGCAATAACCACGCCCTGTGGCGCCGGGATTGGCCAGGAGCATTGAAGCTTGGGACTAAAGCACCTGGGGTTTTTCATCTTTTAAAATAAAGATGTTTAAAAAACTATTGCTTGTTACATTTTCAGTGCTGTACCTTTTCTCTGGGTAAGAATTGAGCTTGAAATTAACGATATGATATATTATATTATATGAGCTATGAACGTGAACACAACACTGTTTATATTATTGCATGTTTTTGTAGATTGTGTACATTGTGTAGATTACAATTATTATGCTTATTATTATTATTACTATGCTAAGGAAGGTAGGTGACCATAATTCATTTCAATGTCCGCTCTCGAAATCGCTGTCCGTTCTCAAGAGCTATTCAGTTGGTTCATGAAATCGCTGGGCTGCGTGCCCTCCAGTGTTGCTCCTGGCCAATCCCGGCGCCACAGGGCGTGGTTATTGCTTATCCTATGTGGGGTTAGAAATCACGCTGAGAGGAGAGGAGAGGAGTCTGAGATTTTTCATTTTGTAAGTATTACGCCTACAGTTGTTTTTGTTCTAACAAGATGCTGCTACTGTATCTGCTGAAATATGCTGCTGTTTGTTGCAATTTGTTTTTCATTCACAAGTTCTTGATTACCTGTGCACAAGGGGTTTGTTCGTAAGGTTAGCCTACTCTGGTAACTTCCGGTCTGTTGTTGCTATGCAACGGTAGCGTAGGGGATGGCTGCCCCATTCATCTGTTTTCTTCTTGTTGTTGTTTTTAGATAGCGTTTCTTGCTGAGTGCAGAGAACTGCTCGGAAAGCAAATTGTATGAGCATTATGTATTTATTTTTGTAGTTTTTAATTTATAAGTGCAGAGACAGAGTTAAATAAATGTTAATTTAAGTTAAGCAATTTTGTCTCATTTGTAAAATTAAATTGTTGTATTTTATCAGATGCAAGTGTAAGACTGAATAATAACATCATACAACAGTCTAAACCGAATGTTAATTTAAAATTAGATATTCCTCTAAATCTGGCTTCAAACGGCCACAATTTGAGGAAAAAACGTCCCAATTTTCTTTCGGCGACCCCCTCCGGGGGCCACCGATTTAGGGGGACCCCATAGCTATCTGACTATAACTCGAACCCTGCTTCCGCGTCAGTCTTGAAATAGACCGGTGTTTGTTTTCTGTGACATTGATGACAGTAACGTATTTGGTGAAGGACGTTTGACTGGCCTCCAGTTGTCATCTGCAGGCTTGACTAGAATTGAAGACCCGGAGCAGTGTGACGTGCGGCGAGACAGACTGACTCCGACGGGGTCCTAAACACCGCACGCTAGCGGCCAGCAGTGGGAGAGAGTAAAACCTCTCCCTTCCGTGTAAGTCTCGCAACTGACCGCTGTTTAGGTGGAGAACATATTTGGCCATAGTGGCTTACTGCAAAGGGGCATAACTGCCGCTGAGTCTCTGTCCATAGGCTTGGCCCCCGAGATTGGAGAGACATCAGCTGCTACGTGGGCGCACAATCCCCTAGTCACTAGGGCCTAGTGGCTCTGCACCTGCACTTTATGGGCTCCGCCCTCTGGTTCCTGTGCCCTGCTATCTGCTGCTTTATTACTGTGTTTTAACTAGGTTATATACATTTTCCAGCTGCATTTTAATCCCATGTCTTTTGTAGTTTTAGAACGGCACTGCTTTTTGTATTTTATTTTTTATCTTTTTATCAATTAAATGTGTTATTCCTTCCGGCATCCTGTGTTTGAGTTCACTTTTTATACACCACTGGTTTTAATTGCTCTCCACCCGGTAGAACGAACCTCCATTTAAAGACGTCCATTCAATAACTTTTAGTCTGGTTTGGGTCCATTTGTTGTAACTCCCCCCTCCTTAATCCTATGTTCTTGTTACCTTTATCCCATCCCAATTCTAGTTTTAATCGCCATTGCCCTGACCTCTGTGGTCATGAAGTCCTTTGAGCAAAAATGTGAACAATGCACGCACTCTATTTGCCACAGTTGATAGACTGACTAATCCGCCTCTCTGTTTAGCACCTGAATTCCTCTCCACTGTCAAATGTAATGAGTTTGCTGCCTTTTTTACGGATAAAATTATTAATATCAGGCAGGCTATTAGTGGCTCCACACCAAGAAATGCTGTGACATCATCCTACCCGCAGATCTCCAGTTCGATAAATTTGTCCCAGTTCAGCGTTATCGACCACGACATCTTAGAGAAAACTGTGCAAGGCCTTAAATCATCTTCGTGCTGTCTCGATACCCTTCCAACAAGCTTTTTTAAAAGCGTTTATAACTGTCTGTCGTCGGACCTATTGCAAATAGTTAATAGATCCCTTGTGACCGGCACTTTTCCTGAGTCCCTGAAAACTGCAGTTATTAAACCCCTACTAAAAAAGCGCAGCCTTGATGCATCGGTAATCAGTAACTACAGACCAATATCTAATCTCCCCTTTATAGCCAAAATAATTGAAAAGGTTGTTTACCTACAACTCAATAGATTCCTAACCTCAAATGATCTCCTAGATAAACTCCAATCAGGCTTTCGCCCCCATCACAGCACTGAAACCGCGCTTACTAAAGTCATAAATGACATCAGAATGAACACAGACTCAGGCAAAAATTTGATTCTAGTGCTACTGGATCTTAGCGCTGCATTTGACACTGTTGACCACTCAATTTTATTGGACAGACTGGAAAACTGGGTTGGGCTATCGGGTACGGTCCTCCAGTGGTTCAAGTCCTATCTTCAAGACAGGAAGTACTTCGTCTCCATTGGCAATTACACATCTGACCTAACTAGGATGACCTGTGGGGTGCCTCAAGGATCCATTATGGGGCCCGTTCTCTTCAACCTTTATATGCTCCCTCTAGGCCTAATTATGCAAAAAAACAAAGTAGCCTATCATAACTATGCAGACGACACTCAGTTGTATATAACTCTTTCCTCAGCTGACTATGCCCCCATAGAATCATTGTGCCAGTGCATTGATCAAATAAATAACTGGATGTGCCAGAATTTCCTACAGCTAAACAAAGACAAAACTGAGGTCATCGTGTTTGGCCCCAAAGAACAAAGGCTTAAAATCACTGCATGCCTTGAGTCTCGATCCCTGAAGCCTAAGGATCAAGTCAAAAATCTTGGAGTTATTATTGATTCCGATCTCAACTTTAACTCCCACATTAAGTCAATTAGAAAATCTGCTTTTTATCATCTTAAAAATATAGCAAGAATTAGGGGATACATGTCCAGACAGGATCTAGAAAAACTAATTCACGCCTTCATTTATAGTAGGTTAGACTACTGCAATAGCCTTTTTTCTGGTCTCTCCAAAAAAGAACTTAGGCAACTTCAACTCATTCAGAATGCTGCTGCTAGAGTACTAACGAAGACTAAGAAAGCTGATCATATCACTCCAGTTCTTAAGTCCTTACATTGGTTGCCAGTGTGTCAGAGAATAGATTTTAAAATACTGTTATTAGTCTATAAATCACTCAATGGCCTAGGCCCAAAATACATAGCTGAATTGCTCCCACGCTACGAACCATCTAGAACTCTTAGGTCAACAGGGTCCAGCTTATTAACTGTCCCTAGGATCAAATCAAATCACGGGAAGGCTGCATTTACCCACTATGCTTCTGCTAGCTGGAACAAATTGCCTGAAGACCTCAGATCTGCCCCAACCTTACTTACTTTTAAAAATAGACTAAAGACTTTTATGTTTACCGTCGCCTTTAACTGCTGACAGCTACTATGCAAACCCAATGAGTCCTCTATAAGTTTTAGCTTTCTGCAACTGCTGCGCCTGCTGCCTATTGCACTTTTCTATACTCTTTTTTTTTTAAAGTTTTGTTGTGATGCTTTTAAATGTCCATTTTATTTCTTCTTTTGGTTTATTTTCCTGTAATACACTTTTTATACTCTTTTTTTTTAAGTTTTGTTGTGATGCTTTTAAATGTCCGTTTTACTCTCTTCTTTTATTTTATTTTCCTGTCAACCATTTTATGTGAAGCACTTTGAATTGCCTCTGTGTATGAAATGTGCTATACAAATAAACTTGACTTGACTTGACTTGAGCGCCTTGTCCTGTCCTACCTCAAATCCATCACAGACCCACTCCTGGACCCCCTACAGTTTGCCTACAGAGCCAACAGGTCTGTAGACGATGCAATAAACATGGCTCTCAACTACATCCTCACACACCTGGACAATGCAGGAACCTATGCCAGGATCCTGTTCGTAGATTTCAGCTCGGCGTTTGACACGATCATCCCAGCCAGAAACTCTCCCAGCTGGGCGTACCCGACCCCATCTGCAGATGGACCACAGACTTCTTGACTGACAGGAAGCAGCACGTGAGGCTGGGTAAGTACATAACTGACTTTCGGTCCATCAGCACCGGTGCTGCCCAGGGCGGTGTCCTCTCTCCCTACTTCTTCGGTCTGTACACAAACAGCTGCACCTCCAGTCACCAGTCTGTCAAGCTCCTGAAGTTCACGGACGATACCACCCTCATAGGGCTCATCACAGGCGGAGATGAGTCGGAATACAGACAGGAAGTTGACCATCTGATGACTTGGTGCAGTCAAAACAACCTGGTGTTAAATGCTCAAAAAAGCAATGGAGATGATTGTGGATTGCAGGAGGAACAAAGCCCCACCTTTCCCCATCACCCTGGGTGACTCCCCAGTCAACACTGTGGAGTCCTTCCGCTTCCTGGGGACGATCATCAGTCACGACCTAAAATGGGAGCTGAACATCAGAGCTCTCACCAAGAAGGCACAGCAGATGTACTTTGTATGGCAGCTGAAGAAATTCAAAAGTGCCAATTAAAGGCCACGATGGTGCACTTCTACACCTCCATCGTTGAGTCCATCCCCACCTCCTCATCACCGTCTGGTATGCTGCTGCCACTCTCAAAGTATTCCGACTCATCTCCACCTGTGATGAGCCCTATGAGGGACTTCAGTGCATCATCCGCTGCGCTGAGAAGATAATCGGATGCAACCTGCCATCCCTCCAGGACCTGCATGCAGCCAGGACACTGAAACTGTCTCGCAAGATCATAGCCGACCCCTCCCACCCTGGCCACAAACTCTTTGAGACCTCCCCCACTGCAAGAGACTGAGGTCTACCAAGACCAGAACCACCTGCCACAAGACCAGCTTCTTCCCAACCACCATCAGCCTCACCAACAAGGCCCGGAAACCCCTTCCACCAAGGACCTCACTGCCAACCCCTCCCCCCCCCCCCCCCACCTACTCCTGAACCCCCCCCCCCCCCCCCCCAATAAAACTGTAACTCATATCTAATTTAATGCCTGGTTAACTGGGACTGTAAATTCATGTAAATTCCACTGCACATTTAATGCCTTTAACTTAGCCTGTACATTCAATGTAAACTCTTATTTAACTCCGACTGTAAATTCATGTAAATCCACTGCCTATTTAACGCCTATTTAACTTAGTCTGTAAATTCATATTTATTATCCACAGAACACTTCACCACTCATGTACATATTGTATATATTTACTCGATTTGATTGCACTTGCAACTTTGTGATTGTCTTTAGTTATCTTCCTACTTCTTATCCTGTACATTGATATGACCGCTACGCTGCATACAGACACTAAGACAAATTCCTCGTATGTAACTTGCATACTGTGGCAATAAAAGTGATTCTGATTCTGATTTCCACCTTGTTTTTCACGGCTTTCTCTTCAAGCCATTTGCAACCCACCTACACCCCAGCTCCTCCTTTCGTGCTGCGTCTGACTTGGTGCAGTGAACAAGGGAAGTGTCTCTGTAGCCAATTCCGTCTTTTAATCAGAGTGCTCCTTTTCCGTTGAGGGCCATGATCCGTTTTCTCACTCTCAACAAGCTTCTCCATTGCCTGCCTGACATCGATAAGCCAAAGAGCAAATCTCTTACTGTCGGTATCATTACTGCTCTCTACCTTCATTCATAGAACTTCCTGCACCAAAATCAGTCATGAGTCATTTGGTGCAGGAAGTTGTGTGAATGAACGGGGAGCTCTCGGTCCAAGTTCAACATTGTTAATTTGCATTTTTTAATGCAAAGCTGGTTGAAAAATCAACATTGTTTTACTTACCTACACTTAGCTGTTAGCAAGCATTTGTAATGTACCGGTAATTAATGTACTTTTTTTGTCTTGGACCCCAGGAAGACTAGCTGTCGTCTAGGCGGCAGCTAATGAGGATCCTTTTAAGTAAACAAATAAACAAATTAAATTCATAGTGGGGAAACGTAATGCAATTTGTGGAGAAACATTATTTTCACATCAAAAGTGTCCACAACATGTATATCAGTATTTCAGAGTTTGTGTTCCTTGTGTGAGATCACGTTGGCAAAGTCAATAGAGGAAAAAAACAGGGTATTACCCCTTTAAATTGCAAATGAAACAGATTTCAATCCCACTGCTGCATGTGAATACCTGAATGCTAGGCTGGTGAGGAGCAGGATAAGGTGTCGGCACAATTTCCCTCTTCAACACATCTGCCAAGCAAATTGAAGACAAATTAATTGTCACTGACAGTGAATCAACAGATAACAGTTTACGGAATTAACACCAGCTGTCTGCGATGGCTCACTCAGGACAAACCTACCCCCCTGTGTGATGTGAAAATATGATAACGGTTAGCTATAATTTGGTTCTGTCGCCGTGCAAATAATAAAATACCTGCCCGTCTGCTACTGCTGATAACAGACAGGTAGGTGATAACACTCTCACAACAATTCAGCACAGGCAGGATGCGTTATTTCTACCTCTGTCAACGAGTTATCGATGTCAAGAAACTGCTTAACACCTTTGATAGAGACTCATGTGCTTCATTACATTCTGGATCTCGGCAAATACAACCTGTGCCAACAGCACCTATAGAATGGCAGATGTGTAAATTATGTGATAATAGGCTCCGCTTCTCTCTCAGCCTTTATTTCTCAAGCTATAAATACAGGACCATGCTGGAGCTACATTTGGTAGGGACAGGTGAGGTATTTACTACCTGTCAGATAAAATCAAGTCAAAATCAAATGTTTGTCTGTTTTGCCACTTAGGGTTAATACAGTAATGTGACATTGACACAGCTCTCTACAATGTGATTGATATTGTAATTAGCGTTTTTCCATGCGTCTATCTATTTGTGGCCCACACATATTTTCATGTAATTGAACGTGCAAGATTCACTAAGTGGAATAAAAATAATCTCTTGATGCGTTTACATCAATATCTAGGCTACCTGTCACTGTAAAAAGCTAAGAAATCAGTTAAGTCCTGTTCACACTTAACTGAAAATATACAATATCCAGAGTGTTGTGCAAGTCTCACTTTTTCACCTTCATTTCCTGGCTTTCTGTCTCATTAAAGACTCTGAAATTGAGGCAGGATTCACTTTGAAGATGACACTTTACCTAACCCTAACCCTGTATAGTGTGAATTGTCTGAACTTGAACGTGTGGATAAGAAGATCTTGACAGGGAGACGCACTACAGCTTCTCCTGACTCCTGGAGCTCAATGAGTCAAAACCCACCAGCGATATGGAAGAGAGAGAACTTTTGTTGGAGAGCATCTGACAAAATTCAGGTGTACTTAAGCACCACTTTATCCTCACTCTTTAGGCATCTAGGCATCTCGTGCGCTACGCACGCTCGATTCCTAGACTCGCCCGCTGCGTGGCCTCGCCCGCCCTGCAGCTCGCCGAGCTGGCCCTGCAGCTCGCATTATGCAGCTCAACCGCTGTACGGGCTCACTTGCTCTTATGACATCACTGATGAATGACATCACTGATGATGTCACAACTTTGCATCTTATGACATCATCAGTGATTTATGACATCACTGACAACATCATCAGTGCTGCTACGGGCGGGCTTGTGATGCCATGGAGAGCGAGCCCATGATAGACAGATGGTTCATCCAATCACCTGCCAGGTGTTTTTTGAAAGTTCCTGCCCTTTGAAATGGTCCCCATGTGACTCATTCCCTGATCGTTATATGTGAAAACAAACCATCTGGCAGCACCAGGTTCTTCTTCTTCTTCTTCTATACAGTTTTCAGTCAATTTTGATACATAGCTCAATACAACAGTACCCGACAAAGTAGTTAGCAACTTACAAATTCCAATTAATTTCTTTCTCTTATAATAATAATCACACCTAGCTACCTTCCATGCAGCTTAATTACACCCTCATTTAGGTCTAGTTTCCCTAACGCAGGTGTAATTGAGGATGATGATGCACCAACTTGCTGTCAGCTCTGAGTCTCTGCACTTTGGCCCCAACCCTTCTTCCATTTCGTTTTTGGCGACGCTCATGCTTCACAACAATTCCCTGCAATTTAGCCCAAGCAGAAAGCAAGAGCGGGTCAAGGTTTTCTTTTTTTGATACTTTTTATTTATGGTCCATTACAGTAGTCCTCACAAATAATGAGTAAAGGTGCAACAAAAAAACATGATCATCATCATATCTACTGCATGTCCCCCCACCCACCCCTCGGTCCCAACACATTACCCTAAAAGGGGGTCAAGGTTTGCAATTTTGACACCGCCCATGTCAGCTCTGCTAACTCCAACGCCCGCCCTGCCCCTGGGAAGTCTTTGGGGATGTCTCAATGCAACACCTCAGCAGGCCCAGAATGTAATTCTGTTCACAAAATCCATTACAGGACACCGTTCTCCCCCACCTCCCCCTGTCCACTCTTCTGCTGTTGTGCCTTGTTTTTCTATGAGAAACCATACGTGAGATACGATTTTTAAAAATACCTTTAGTTTTTCTTTAACGCCAATCTTGTGCAGACCTGTGCCAAGTCATGTAAAACAAGGGATTTGGAAGTGGATTGACTATATGTCTATGTGACTGACAACTTACTTGACACTATGTGAATGGTCCTGACCCATCTGTACTTTGTACCTTATCTCTCTCTACTTGCCCTTACACTGTTTCCCATCCTTTGTATTTTTCTCAGTTCTTCTACCGCCATATTAGCCTGATGATAGCAGAATGAATTATCAACTTGATACTAACTAACCCAGCGCTTCCCATCCTTTTCCAACTCAGGGCCCGCTTGAAAATCTCAAAACTTTTCACGGCCCACTTCCGATCCCATAAATAATGCGTTCTCAGAGCACTTGTTATTTTCCACAGTCACTCACATAGCATTTGAAACATGTTGCAGCATTTTCAGTGTTATAGCTTTCAAGGAACTGTCCATCAGCATTTTATTTTTATTGTGTTTAATGATAAAAAGAAAGTAATGATCCAAATGATTTGGCAGCCCACTCGCAATACCTCCGTGGACCACCAGAGGGCCATGGCCCACAGGTTGGCAATCACTCAACTAACCAGTGGGTGTAGCGGTAAATACAGAGGTGGGTAAACTATCCAAGGTGAGTAGTTTACCCACCTTGTGTCCCTTCATTGTTTTATACAGTTGATCTGAAAATAGGTGAGTAAACTATCTGCATCATTTCAAAGAGGTGGATAAACTGCGTTTACTTGCGTTTACCCTCCACTACACCCCTGCAACTAACCAATCACTACAGAACTAAGGATCGCCTGAATCTAACATTAGTTAATCCAGTTGGGAGAAAGCAAAAAAATATATTTATATATAGATATTTTGTATCCCCGACCCAGGGATCACATGACACTATCCTGGCATTCTATTGGTTGTGGATTTCTGACAGGATTGTTGTGCAAAAAATCAGAGAGAAGAGAAGAGATCCAAGAGCAGAAGTTTCAAGAGCGCATAGAAGCAGTTTGAAGGGGAAGGAAGGACATTTGAATGCAAGCACAGAGTTTGAGCGCGTACAGGTGCTATTTGAGTGTGAGTGCAGGAAATCTGTGCAAAAAGACAAGTTTTGAGTGTGAGAATGTACAGTTTGAGTGTGAGAATGTACAGTTTGAGGAAAAGCAGAGCAATTTTAAGCACATGCGGAGGCTATTTGATTCCAAGGGCGGGGTTACTAAAATCTGAACGTGAAATCTATAAATCATGCTCTCAAATTGCTAGACCGAGCTCCTGAATAAAGATAGGCATCTGAGCCTATAACCAGCTCGTCGGAAACAGTTAGCGGTTACACACCATACAGTAGTATGGTGTGTCACCTGACAGCTCTCTATTCAAAGCCTTTCCCACCCCATTTATATTCCCATATCCAACATTTGGAATCACATTGCACAGCTCACATGCTGAATGCTTCATATTGGTAGCGGAGCATTTCTGTCCATTACTTTTTACTCTTTGGCGGTGATTTTCTGATTTTTCCTGGTTTTTGGAGCGCAAATACAACTTTATAAGAACAACAGGAAAAGGGCTTGAGGGAAGTCCAACCACCTAAAAGTTAAAGAAAGATTTTTATGAAAAAATGCACATGTCTAATTTGGTTTGGTTTGGCTTATTTGAAAGTTAAAAAGAAAACGCATACAAATAGCCGCCCCTTCCCACACACAGGAAAGAACCACAGTATGGCATTCCATAACTAACGAGGATAAAAACACAGAAAAGTCAAAGACTTATTTCCACTTCGGTCCTCTTAGTGGCAACAAGACAGACAAGGCAACATCAGATACAATAGCAACAACTCAAACATCAAAACAATATCAAATATGCATACAATTAATAGTTAGAAAGCAACAGACCCTCCACTAGAAGGACTATCTTACCAGGTTAGCTAGCCACTTTTTGACTGGGCCCTTAAACAGACTTTTTGAGCTAATGGATTTAAGTGATGCTGGTAGGCTATTCCATGCTACCGCTCCAGTGTAGGCTAACGTACTTTTCTCATTTTTTCTCATATGAAATAACCTCTCAAATAATTAGGAGCTGAGTCCCAGTAAATGCCATGAAGCAGATTGAGCTTCAGGATGGCCACTCTGTCCTCCAGTGAGCCAACCAAGAGATTTAAACTGTTGGGCATCTAGATGAGTACAAGGGGCAAGCTACAGAACTACTCTGATAAGTTTGTTCTGTGCAGTTTGTAGTCTGTTGCTTACAGTAGATGTTTAGATAATACTGCTGTACCAACTTGTGCATGCGTAGTCGAACTTACTTTGGACCAGAGCCACTGCTAGTGTCTTCAAGGTAGAGACATCAAGATACTTTGATTTCCTGGCTAAAAACTTTTGTTTTTTTTGCACATTTTCTAAAACTTGAACTGCCATGTCCTCCCCTGACATGACACTATCAAGTCTACAGCCCAAGTCTTTTACTGTGGATTTAGACATAACAGAGCCCTGTGCTGTGACGTTAAAAACAGCAGCGTCTCATTTTAAATTTAGAACCAAATAAAATGTTTTTCCCAGGTGTAAGGAGAACAATTTGTTGTCAGCTAACCAGACACTGATGTTTTCAAGTTCTGAGCTGAGAGTGTTTTCAACCACTGCCTTGTGTGAGAAACAAGCAAGGCAGAATCATCTGCATATAAAAATAACTGGCAGGAACAAGCATCTCTCATATCGTTGACATACAAAAGAAATAAAAGAGGCCCCAGGACACTCTCCTGGGGCACTCCATAACCTCCAAGGGATCTGATAGAGTCCCATTTACATCAACAAACTGATCCTCATTGTGAGATACTAGTAGGATCTCATCCAATCTAGACAGGCTATTAAAACCCCCAGCCTTTAATTTAGACAGCAACATTTTATGGTCAACTGTATCGAACGCTTTTTCAAGTTAGATTCATAAAGGAGAGCTGCAGAGAGGAGTGTGGCAGCTGCACTGATTGAGACCTTACATAGGCTACTTGCCGTAGCCTATTTGCCAAAATGAAGTTCTGGTGGTATGTCGGGTTTGTAAAGCCTATATTGCGCAAAGTTGCCTACGGCAGATTTCAACCGGTTCCTCCCTCACCCCCCACAGCATCACGACTCACTCTTTGTTCTACTTGCTTTCTTTCATCAGCTTGTATTTTCATCTCGTCCCCTTCCCTCCTTGCTCACTCATCGACGAGGCCCAGACAGGAGCACAGCTGGGAGATTGCCATGCTGTCAGCACAGCAGCAAAGACATTTATTTCATTAGGCCCCATTATATCACCACAGACAGCCTTGTTAAAATGTGATTTACTAATTCCTTTCAATACTCATTTCCACCCGGCTGTCCCGGCAGGATTAACATGTCATTTATTGGGATGTGAAGAAAACAAGCTCGAAGTTAATTAGCAAAAGCAAACAGAGAGGAAGAGAGGAGAGGGAGGGATAGGAAGAGGGAGGTACCATTTCCTCATCGATCACATAGGCAGGACAGCCATATCTGATGAAGGTGTCAATACTATAGAGACATTGAAACCCACAGCCTCTGAATAACCAGTTTCCACCACCAGTCAGTGTTCCTGAATGTAGGCTATACACATGAAAAGTAATCATTCCTTGAATGAATGTAATCAGAATCCAGTGTTGGGTAGTAATATATTACTAAAGTAATTTTTTTTTTTTACTAAAGTAATATATTCCCCCCGTAACGAGTAGTGTAACGGATTACAATTTCCAAAAGAGCAATACTATTACAGTTACTAATCCAAGTCCAAGTACTCCATTACACAAGTCGAAGTACTCCATTACTTTCTCCAGCGCTGACTCAGGTTAATCTTGCAGGGC
The DNA here is from genome assembly GCF_964638095.1 of Poromitra crassiceps. Taxonomy (NCBI): domain Eukaryota; kingdom Metazoa; phylum Chordata; class Actinopteri; order Beryciformes; family Melamphaidae; genus Poromitra; species Poromitra crassiceps. Next base: position 39,373,494 of record NC_139623.1, read on the forward strand.
CATGTGTGACACAAACTTGTTTTGCAAACATGCACATTGCATAGAATGCTTTGGCACTTGTTGGCCTGTTTTTCATCTTGCCAACATTTTGTTTAGGTCTACACGTTTGCCTCTGTTGCAGATTTGACAACTGTGTTATTAAAAACAGAATCTGTATCTCGTCATCACTTTGAGCCAGGTGTGCCTCAAGCATGTGGCTTTTATGGATTCATTCATAGGCTGTATGGGGGGGGGGGCACTACAGTATAGGACTATACTTTGAAGCCTTAGCTGCGCTTACCAGCGAGGCCTATATTCACAGGTATAGGCACATACAAAGTCTGAATTTTGATGAGAGATGATGCAATTAGCAATTTTGTGGGGTGTAATGGAAAAGTAATATAACGAGTAGTGTAACGAATTACTGTTGGCACTTGGCAGGGGGTAATGAGAGATAATGTCATTGACGTGACATTCGTATGGTGCAGAGACCAATGTCCCATTCCTTCCAGAATATGCTGAACTGAGCAGCTGCAGATGTAGCGTGCAGGAGGAGTGAGGTGTACAACTGACGAGGGAGTCCTCCTCATTTGCAGAGGACACGGCGGCGGGAGGTCAGCCTTGCCTTCCCTTTGACACTCAGTCAGAAACAGGGTTCATCCTGCCCCACATCACGATGCCATGCAGTACGGGGTCTTAGATAGAGAACAAAACAAGTATTAGTTTGAAACATACCACTTGAGCCTTTAGCCTTCCTGTCTGATTTAGAATGTTTAAAGTGACTAAGAAAATGGGAGTATTACAGCAATACAAGAAAGTTGTTTCATGCAGAGCTAACCCCCCAAACAAACTGCTCCCTGCTGGGTCAGTAGCAGTATTACACCAGCAGGGTCATCCCAAGAGTAAAAGCACCTAGCCTAGCCTGTTGTAACCCTAAATGCACTTTACCCATGAGAAGCAACAAGCATGCTGCTATTCTCCTTGGATGCTGAGCCCTTTTCATTCAAGGTGAGAGCAGAGCGAGCATACAGTACCTAACCATACCTTGAATGATTTCACCCCCCATATCAGTGACCTCACCTATGAAAGAGACAAGCCTGCAGGCACAGATATAAGCTGATAAGTAGATGATAAATGTTCTCAGAGGGCAGAACATGAATGATGAGCTGTGTTCCATATGGAAACTATACTATAAACAATGAGCTGCATTTAATTTGATATTAAAAGAAAACTATACTCCTTTGAGCAGCATATTGAGCTTTTAACTGAGGCGGCAGCCAGCACAACGTTACTTGCATATTTGCCAAATGTGCACTCTGGTTCATGAACAGCCTGAATTGAGACTTTTTTTTTTCTTCTTGCACAAATACTTCGTAGTATTAGTAATAGTAATACTTCAGATACGAGGGATCAGCCGAGCAGCATTATGGTAAACAAACCGCGTCACTGGGTGGCAATGGAACCCTATGGAGCCTGAGTTTGAGCGTCTGACTCTAGCCGGCTGATCGTGTTTATAATTTAAAAACTGCGATAGTTCACACAACTTTAACACAACATGCATATATTATACTTCAAACTCTTGAGCTAATTCTGCTCTCACTCAGAATGTCAATATAAGCGATGAGATGTATACTTTTTGAGATGTTAACGTTTGTTTGGCACAACTCATACTAGTTAATTGCCGCGGGGTTACACATTTTTTGGGTGGCCGTGACGTCATGCTGATTTGTCCTATAATCAGACTCAGAACTTTAGGAGCCAGTAGCCAGATAATTTCCTGTTTCCTGATTATGCCAACCTGAAGCACGCTCGTAAGAAGCTCAAGTACAAGCATAGTCCAACTGCTAGCACTAGCAGTATCTCTAATTACCTTGCAGAATAGTACCAACTCCTGCCTTTTAATAGCCTTCAAGTTAACACAACAGACTGATTATTTTACATCTGTCCGGGTTGCTACCGATCATTGAGCTGTCGGTGAATGCAGAGGAAATCATGTATGAAGCCTATGATTTGGCATGACTGACTTATGATTTTATATATAAAACTAATGACATAGTTACACCTTAAGAGGATTGAGCTCGACACATGCCCTTGCCTCGGACTAATTGCCATATTGGCTCATGATGTAAAGTGTAGCGAGCTTCGCATGAAACTCAGCCACACGCTCAATGCTTATCGTGCATTCCTTTATCGCAAAATAACTGGGATGTGGAGGCTATATGACATCACATCCGTTTTGTTAGCGTTCCATTTGCAGAAAACTTGAGCTGGGAAGTTCACTGTTCATTGGTCAGATCCAGTCGCTAGCCAGGCTAGCCATTGTTAGCAATAACAATTGACAACATGGCATTTCGCGGCATTTTGCGCATACAAACACTGCAGCCTCATGTCCACACAGATGGAAGTTAGGCAGTGCTGTGTGTACAGCTGATTTAATGAGACACAAACAAAACAGAAGTGCTAAACAATATTACTACGATTACTACTACTGTTGTTGCGCGGCGCAGCCATCTTGGATTTGTGAGGTTGGGGCTGCTGAGGCTCCTACGAGTTTGGAATGGGAAATACCAGCTCTGATGACGTCACCGTCCAGCTCATGACCTTTGAAGTCGTAAGATTACCAGTCCCCATTTATAAAGGAATGCACGATTAAAGTCGAGGTGAACCCGTTCGTCACGTGCATCTGAGTCCGTTTCAGACTGAAAACAAATTGAGAGGCGGACCATATACGGTGTCGATGATTTGATTTGACAATTCTGTCGACTGGCTTTGGCGAGTGGCATCCGCGGAGTACCAGGCAGCCACTGGCTTCGTGCGGAACGAGCGGACAATCCGAAGCATGGGTGCTGCCTGCCCGCCTGGAATCTCCGAGAGACGACCCAGGCGCCATTATCGTTATAATTGTAAATAATATTCCTGGAATGCGTGTTTTAACGAGCCAGTTACATTTCTTTGCATTCTTAGACATTACCGTTTGATTTAGTTTGCATAATTGCTCAAGTTAGTAGTTAGTTTATGGGCTAGAAACTCTGCCAGATGACAGGCACTAGGCGCCATTTTCCCCTTCATTTGGAAGAGAAAATTATCCTGAAATTAAGATTTGATTGACAGCTGCATGTCGTGAAATGATTGGTTGAAATGGGGTAGAAATTTGATAGTACTAGGTGACGTCAGCAAACTGTAAATTACTGTTATCAATGAAATCTTGAAAAATGAACTTTTGATGTGAAAAAGTGTGAAAAACTAAATAAATTAGAGTTTTGTGATTTCTTTTGCATACATTATTAAATAGGTGCACTGCATACCCAGGTATTTGAACTAAAAGAAAATAAAAGTCATTTTTGGGTTCAGCTCGACTTTAACAATAATCTTGAATGTAGGCTTGGATGTAGCCGGCAGATTGAGCTCAATAAACCCCCACAAATAGCTTCTCACTATGGGATTCATACACCCTTTTAAGAATAAATTTGAGCAATCGGTGTATAGGCTACCCGATTTACAGACTCTCAAAGCCTTGACATCACATTGTTACACATTGTTGTAAATGCAATGCGAATTTCAAGATTAATATATCCCTTTACACACGCAGCAATGATATGTCGTCACTGTTTATTTTACCAGCTATTCGTATTAAATTCCATTGAATGTTTTGATCAAGATTAATTAATGCTTGCTAATTTCAGTATACGGTAGTTCAGATGACTTTATCTTAGCTTTTTTTATTATTATTACTATTATTATTTTTTTTAAGTGAAATTATTTTCAAAGTTTCATTTGAAGACCAGATTATTATGTTGAAAATCAAGCACTTCCAAGGCATATATTCAAATTAAGCATATCCAAACCCTGAAACCATGGTTAAATCAAGCATTTCCCAAACTTTCAATCGTTAAACTAGCTTTATCACTCAGATGAGATGAGCCTTATTGATCTCCGACCCCTGAAAGCACTATCAACATGCTAGCAGCTTAAACCACTACATGACTCGAAATAGGTGCTCAGCCAGCCAGCTGGAATGATACATGATTGAATCATAGAGCACAATACTCAGCTTTTAGTGATTGTGAACACAGCCGTGGGAGTCGGACTCCATCTCCCAGCATCCTTATCGGTGAAGTGACGTCACACAGGAATGTCCCTGGCGTTGTTGCTAGGCTAGCTAGCTGCCAACAGCCCTCCATGGCAGCCAACCACGTGTAGAGTTGCTGATTGAGAAAACCTGGAGCAGACATACGTCTCGCTGCCTAGGCAATTCTAGGCTTTCCAAACAGGGGTTGCAGCACCTAGAAGATAATAGGACTGGGAGACATTTTGTAAATTTTAAAGTAAAATGCATTAATCTAGTGCACTCTGAGAGCAAAATGAAGAGGCTAGTAGATTTGATATAACTTGTCGCAGAACATCAATTTTGGTTTATTTGGTAAAAGTGGAAGTGTATTCCTTCTGGTTTTCTTCATTGTTCATGATTTTGTGGAAAGTATTCACTAAAGAGTCTATAGTGAATGCTGCTATTAACTTGTGTTTACTTTTGCTACTAAACCAACATCAGGACATCCAAGCAAGTTCTGACAGAGAGCAATGCCATAGAGAGCCGCAGTAACGAGTCCGGAAATCATCGATGCTAACAGCCCTGGTTCTTCACAGTTTTCGTCTATGGGAGTTTTGAATGGGTTTTTGGCGCGATGCTTCTAATAATCTCTCTGGGCAACACTGGCTTAATCAAACGCGAACCAGTGTTTAGTAACATCATCTTCACACATGAAGACCACTTTTATGAGTTTTGAAGCTTTTATATGCCGTTAAAAGGGTGGCTAGCTAGCAAACGGCTAAATGAGACTACACTTTTGAGTCGATGGGGATATATATGTCAATAACGTCACCACTCAAAGGACGAACACAGAAATTCTCTTTCCCTCACCTGGTTCAGCCCCGTTCAGCCCGGGGTAATCAGTGCACACATCAACAACAGTCCAGGTTGAGTGCTGACGTGACGTGGAAGCCTATGCGACAGTGTGTAGTTCTGGATTAGCTTAGCTCGAGCTTTTTACTTCTAGGGCTCGCATTTACGCTACAAAACACATGAAAGTGATCCTCATGTGTGAAGATTATCCCGCTGAACCTTGGTTCGCGTTTGATTAAGCTTGCGTTGCCCACAGACATTATTTGAAGCATCGTGGCAAAAACCCATTCAAAAATCCCATAGACAGAAACAGTGAAGAACCAGGAAGTTCGGGACTTCCGCATTCAGCCTACAAAAATACGTCATCCCTGCAGCTCTCTATTGGACCCATTGGACAAATACATTTGCATATCCCCCAGCATGCATTGTTCCTTCCAAACTTTTGACCACAAAGTAAAGTAACCACATTAAATAAGTGGCGAGTGGAAATAATCATTAGCCTATTCTTAGTTAAACATGCAGTTTGGAACATTCAATAAAGACAAATAAAAAAATAGACTATGACTCGACACCTAGTGATACACACATGTTATGAGAGTGGTATGCATCACACTAATATCCGTTTTAGTGTAGAATGGTTAGTTCCTTGCTCTGCTCTCCCCTAGAGTGCAACGGACAAACAACCATGTCCAACCCTGTGTTTTTGTTTGTTTGTTGTTTTGTGAGGGCTACAGAGCGCCCTAGCCGAACTGGCGCCCCAGGCAGGAGGCTGCTTCGCCAGGGTGAGCAGGCCCTCATCAACTATCGTTTATATGTCAACATAAAATAAAAAATCATCTGGCCACTAGGGGTTGCACGTGCTGCTGGTGCACCAACGTACACTCGCCTATGTCTCACTGGATGAACGGAGCGGCAAGTACCGGCCCAGTCTTTGTCGTCGAGGAACGTGCAAACAGCTTGCAGATGAAGCAGCCATTTTAGGCAGCAGACTGGAGCAGAATTTAAAGAGGGTGCCCTGTTTGAGTTGAGCCAATTGAATGCATCAGCTAAGCAGTCAGCTGATGTGGGCTGGGTTTGAGATCAGCTCCTAATCAGCTGTGGGCTGGGTTTAAGCTGGGCTTGACATTCGTGGCCTGCCTGAACTACCGCGGTGCTCGATTTTTGGTGATTTTCATGTTTCCACCTCAGGTGAAGGATTACATGCTCTGATCTCTTGGGCTCATGAAACCAAAAGATCCACAGCATTAAGTCAGAAGAAGAAGCAGAAAAAAAGGCATTGTGATCAAACGCAAGGCTGGTTTTTCTTCCGGAATAGTTCACATTTTGGAGATGCGGGGTTTTCACCTGACAGCACAATATATAGTTAAATTCAAGAGATAACGCTGGGATGTGGACTTGGGGAATTGGGGAGGGGTGTGGGTGACGTTACTGTGTTCGGGGGTTCTGTTTGGAGGGAGGTGTGTCCGTACGGGTATTTGGCCGGATAGGAACGGGGTTGGGAATAGGGGGAAGAGTTAGAGTGTGACACATGTTGTTGTGGTCTGCCTGCCAGCTAGAGCACGTTACACGGACGTTAGCTACTGAGCTGAAGTGACCGGCCAGCTGTAGCATTCTCCCGGCACACCTCCGACTCCGGGTTAGCCTGTACGCTGCGGCAGGTAATAAATACGTTTGGCTGAGCTAAAGAGAAGAACTGTCTCCAGCCTACTTTCTCCTGCTAGTTAGCCACCCGCAACGCTACAATATTGATATAATCATGCAAAGAAAGCAAAGAAAAGAAGTTGCCTAATTCCTTCAGCAAAATAGCAGGAACAAGTTGACATAAGTTATGATATGCTTTGCCTTTGTGAGGTACAGTGTAACTGTATAGGTGGGTTGTGTTCAGTTATGATAAACATGTAGGCTAGGGCATTCTCTAGGAGCTGTATACCGAGAAGAGCCAAGAATGGTTCTGCTCTGATTTTCTGTTCTGAAAACAATTCCCATCCCAGCATAACTCAAAGAACAGACTGCAAACCCATTGAAACAAACAAAGCCAGTGGCGGAGTGAAAGGGTCAGCCAAGGGTGGATAGACTGTGCTTTCAGATGCTCCTTTGAACAAAACAAGTCCACATGACTGCAATGTCAGAGTGAAACATGGCAACTAGTTCTGGACGACGAGCCCGGTGGCGTGCTTGGCCATGGCCTGAACCCAGTCTACAGGTTCCGAGTGGTGCGTTCCATAAAACGCTCAAGGCCCCGAGCGTGGGGACTGCCCCCTAGTCCGATACCTCACGAGTCCGATACCTCACGAGTCCGACACCTCATGGTTTTGGGTTAGGGTCTGGGGGAGGTTAGGTTTAGGCGTGGGGGTGGGAGAGGTTAGGTTTTGGGTTAGGGTCTGGGGGAGGTTAGGTTTAGGCGTGGGGGTGGGAGAGGTTAGGTTTTGGGTTAGGGTCTGGGGGAAGTTAGCCTCTTTTTTCGGACTCGTGAGGTGTCGGACTCGTGAGGTATCGGACTCGTGCCATGGCACCCCGAGCGTTACCTTAAACACAAAAGGCGCGTGACAAAGCGGTGCTCTGAGATGAGTTCGGAGTGAGAACGTGTTGAATATGAATGGCCCAATTGTCACCACAGTGGGTTACCAATTGATTGATACAAAGACAGTGCATTCAATAGAGAACAAGAATTGGGACAAATAACAATCAGCGCATACAAATAAGTCATGCATGCTTCTTGTGGAGCTACAGTTGTTACTCATTTTGTTTGGCCACTTTGCTGTGGTACTGTCGCAGCAGCTTTTGCCCCCACTTTTCCTGCTGCAGCAGCACCGTAACACAGCAGTACCTTGTACATTTATTTATTTATTTATTTATTTATATTTGTGTGTGTGTGTGTGTGTGTGTGTGTGTGTGTGTGTGTGTGTGTGTGTGTGTGTGTGTGTGTGTGTGTCAAATGCAACGTATCTGCTCTCTCCTGCTTATGCGAAGCAGACAGGAGACTGCTGGGTATAAAGAACGCCTCTTTCTGGATGGCTGCCTATTGAAGTGGGATAAGTCAAAGCCCTTAGTATCTCCAAGGCTTGGGCCACCGCCACAGCAAAGCACATCTCTGTGTCTGCAGGAGTCTGTTTACAGACTATTGTTACTGTTATTTTGGAGTTTTAACATACACTGACATTATGCACTCTATCCATGGGATTTTATAATCCGCTGAACAGAAATAAATTTGACTAGTGACCTTAATATCACCATTATAGTCACTTCAATTGATATGTACAGAAAATGTGCAGGAATTTGTCTTGGTGACAATGGTGGGACATTTTTATTACAGCTTAAGTCATGGTAAATCGACAAAAGGGCTTCACACAGTGCATTTACTTTACTTTATTGTTTAGTTGGACAGGACAGTGCACATCAATAAAACAGTTTACACATATAGAATCATCCATACATGTCAACAGTAAATGTGCCAGGATTAGCCGGAGCTAGTTTTCACCCGCAGTCCTCGGGACATAAAGAACTAAAATCTACAAGGTAACTACAGGAATAAAAACAATACGAGAATAAAGAGCAATACGGGAATAAAAGCAATATAATAAAATAAAAATGCACAAGGGATAACAATACATACACAATTTGGATTGTGTCAGTTAGCTACTGTAGATCTTGCCCAACTTTCTGTAATGGAACATTGTTTTGCTGTAAGGAAAAATACACGTTATTTTGTTTGCAATTATTTTAAACTAGGCATCGATTCCTAGGCTTGCTCGTCCGCCCTGCAGCTCGCCGAACTGACCCTGCAGCCCGCATACGCTGCGCGGCCGAGCCCTGGCTGCTCCTCAAGGATGCTGGATCACCTTTCCTGGAGCTGGCAACATACAGCTGTCCATGGCTGAAGACGGCCGTCTGAGCCAGACGCCCACTTCTTTCAGTGTCTGCCCCTAGGACTTGATTTTGCTCTTATGACATCACTGATGACATCATCAGTGGGACTCTTATGACATCACTGATTAGTTTTAGTTTATTAAGTTTATTTGTCAGGGACCATGTGCAAAAAATAACATTGATCTCAAAGAGAAAAGATGCTTTGCACCAGATTATAGCAAATTGCTATTTTCCATCTGCAGTCCCAGGGCAGGGTTGCCAGCACAAACAACAATACAATATATTATATTACATGGTACATAACAGATATCAACACATCTTCGTTATACAGATTATACATATCACTACAAATCATACACACATAATCACAATGTATATACACTACACAAGGTATAAATATCACATTATGCAGTTCTGAAAAGACGAATTAGTAATAAAGCAGACTAATGTGGGCATTGTTGGTTATTTATAATCCATTTCTTAACTTCACGTGAAAAAGTATTAAAATCTGTACAGACTTTCAGGTCAGTGGGGAGTTTGTTCCAGTCCTGTATAGCTTTAAATGAGAAGCAGGATTGAGCAAAGGCAGAGCCTCTTTTTGGAACTCTACACTCCCCCCTTGAGGTCGACCTTGTAGTTCTGCTGCTGGTCTCGGAGCAGAGTTGCACAAAGGTCTTTAGGGGTGGGGGAGCAGCATTATATATGATCTTAAAAACCATACGGATATTGGAGTACATAATTGTATTTTGGAAAGTTAACATTTTATATCGGGAGATTATATGGCAGTAGTGATATTGTCGTGCTTTCTTATCAAATATTTTCAGGGCTTGTTTGTGGAGTGACTCAAGTGGCTTTAGCGTTGTCTTATTTGCCTGAGACCAACATAATATACAGTAGGAAAAATTAGAGAAAATCATTGCGTTTAAAAAGATCTTGGATGCCACAGTGGTGAGTGAGTTTCTAATTTGTCTAAAATTGGCTAGATTATATTTCAGTGTCTGGCTCATTTTCCTTATATGCTTTTTAAAGCTCAGAGTGGGATCCAAAATGATGCCTAAGTATTTAAACTCATCAACATTTTTTATTTTTTGTCCATTTACAAAAATGTCAGCACAATCACCATGTCTCTGTTTGTTAGAGAAATACATGGTGACTGTCTTTCCGACATTCAAGGTTAGACAGGAGTCCTTTAGCCACGTTGCCACTTTGTCCATAGCTAGTGAGAGTTTGGCAGCAACATGAGATGCGTCTTTGCCATGAGTGTATATGACTGTATCATCAGCATACATCAATATTTCCACTCCATCACATACAGATGGCAGATCATTGATATATACGCTGAATAATAATGGTCCAAAGATTGAGCCCTGAGGTACTCCTATTGTGCAGGCTTTAGAGGATGACAAAATTAATCCGAACACATTGGGTAGGCTACGGCCTGATATATATGATTTTATCCAGTTTATTGTGTGTGAGGAAAGTTTGTAATTAGACAGTTTGGAGAGAAGTATATGGTGATTTACAGTATTGAAAGCCTTGCGTAGGTCAAGAAATACTGCGCCTACAACCCCACCTTTGTCCAGGTTGGATTTAATGCCTTCAATGAAGTAGCAACAAGCTGTTTCGGTTGAATGTTTTGATCTGAAACCAAACTGCATAGGATGAAGCAGAGTTTCAGCATCAAAATGAGCTACCAGTTGTTCTACAGCCACTTTTTCAACAGCCTTTGATATGGCAGGAAGTATGCTAATAGGTCTATAGTTGGATACTTTCTGCTTATCTCCAGACTTGTATACAGGAGTTACAATGGCATGTTTCAAGGCCCTAGGGAATATACTTTCCTGAAATGATTGGTTTATTATTTGAGTAATTGGGATTGTTAGGTCATTTCCATGTTTTTTTAGAAAGACTGTGTCAAGCCCATATAGGTCTTTTGCTCTCGAATTTGACAATGATGACACAATTTTTTTGACCTTTGCTTCATTTGTGGGTTTCAAATTCTTAGAGTCTCCATCATTTAAGATTTCAGGGAGTTGGAGTGGTGGAGGGTATACACCCAGATCCAAAACAGAATTGATAAAATAATCATTAAAACTGTTAGCAATAGTCAAGCTGTCAGCAACAGGTGTTCCATTAAGTTTAATCTGTATAGCTCCACAATTTGGATATTCTTTACCTGAGAGTTTGTCAATGGCTTTCCATAGTTTTTTGCTGTTTCCTTTTGCATCTTTAATTATTTTGAGAAAGAAATTTGCTTTAGCTCTGTTGTGACTTTATTCCTGAGGCCTTTATAGACTAAACGATCAGTCGCCAAACCTGACTTTAAGGATCGTTTCAAGGCGACATCTCTTTTCTTCATAAGGTGCCATAGTGCATCATCAAACCAAGGCAGGCTCCGTTTTGCATAGGTTTTGCGGGGCAGCGTTTTAGTAAATTTACAGATGATTTGCTTAATTATTGCTATAAAATCATTACAGGCCTGCTCACAATTTTTACCAGAGGTTGTCTCACTCCATTTGGTTCTCTTAATTTCATTCTCAAAATGTTCTAAATCTTTCCTTGGGATAAGTGAGATATATGTCTTACCTTCTGTTTTGTTTTGATTTCTATATCGTGTCTTTGACAGCTTCCTAGCCACTAAGGTAAGATTATGATCCGATAAACCAGTAATTAAGTTATATGTTTTTGTGATACGCTCTGCTTTGTTAGTGAATATCAGATCCAGTAGTGTTTTGGATGATTTAGTTAATCTGGTCGGACCATTTACCATTTGAGTCATATGAAATTTATGAGCAATCTCTTTCAATTTCTTCCTGCGTCTATTATCTAGCCAGTTTAAATTAAAATCGCCCACAAGCAGGACTTCTTTACCGTCACACAATTTAAGGACATTTGACAGATACCCATAAAAGTCATCCTTTGAATTTGGAGGTCGGTAAAGTACAATGACAGCAAAAGACATTTCAGGAGAGAGCGTGATAGTGACACCAATACACTCCAAGTTGTTATCAGGAATGTTAAGTTGGTTGCATTGGATATCTTCTTTAACAAAAATCATTACTCCGCCCCCTTTACTATGCATTCTGTCTCTCCTATAAATATTATAACCTGGGACATTAAAAACACCTTGTGGGGTAGTTGGAGTTAGCCAGGTTTCAGATAGACATAAGAAATCAAGATTAGAGTCTGTTAGTAATTGTTCAAGTTGTTCAGATTTTGATATAACACTCCTTATATTTAAATGACCGCCAAGGATTCCTTTAGGTTTCGCGTGTGGGTCCCATAGCACTTTTGCATGGTTTACAGTCTGAAATATTTGAGTGGAATGTTGTTTTACGTGTGTGTTACTGGCTGTGATACTCCTAGAATTTAAATGACTGAATTTCAGACCACTGGCAGTCAGAAGTTCCTGCGGCGAATTAAAGTCGTGTGAAACAGAGGGGTTCACGTCTTGTGAGGGAACATTATAAATATGAAGTAAAGGGATATTTAGCAGGTTAGAGTCTATAGCACCTCTTTCGAAGGGGTTAGGACTGAAATGTCATGTAGTTGGTGAGTGTCCATGTTGGCCATGTCTGTCAATGGAAGTCCTGACGATGGCCCGCAGGGGGAGCTAGTTGGAGCGACAGTGGTAGCAGCTACCCACGAGGAAGAGTGCCGTTTCCGGTAGGTGACCTGAGTTGTGTCCGCATCCAGTGTGTGGCGAGCAGATAGTCATTTACGCGTAACAGATTGGTGGACACGGTAAAAAATGTTGGCAGATAAACACTGATTGCCCAGCCTGCTTGGATGGCTGCCATCGTTACCGAAGAAGGACCGGCGATTCCAGAACAGATTGAAATGATCGATAAACGTTATGTCGCGGGAGTGGCATTCTGATTCCAGCCAGGTGTGGAAGCCAAGGATCCTTCTGAAACGCTCAACCCGTCTACCGAGGGGGGGGATGGGCCCGGAGATGAAAACACGTTTTCCACTGATGATGTCACAACTGCTTTTATGGTATCACTAATGACATCACAACCTCTTATGACATCACTAATGATGTCACAATGCCTCTGACATAATTGATGATGTCACAATTTATGACATCACTGATGACATCATCACTGGGACTTTGTGTGTGTGTGTGTGTGTGTGTGTGTGTGTGTGTGTGTGTGTGTGTGTGTGTGTGTGTGTGTGTGTGAATTTATGACAATACTGATGACATCATCAGTGGGACGGGACAGACAGACAGAGCCCTTATTAAATTTTAGATAGACTAGGGCAGGGCTTAAAATTCACTTTGCAAACTAGGGGGGAATTCCCCCCTTATGTTCTTCAGATAGGGGGGATTTATAGATTTTGGGGGGGATCTATAGACTTTGGGGGGGATTTTTTCAGGCGATACTATAACCGACAAATACCTGCTTCTCCTGTCCAATAAGCGATAATACTGTAATTTCACATTTTTGTATTTAAAAAAGGAAGTAGTTTATGCACACCTGAGTCTAAATTACTATGGCTTTTGTCGTGTTTTTTCTACAGACTAAGCCATAGGCTTTTGGTTCTATGAAAGCCTTTATTTTTTTGTATTGAGTGATACACTCTAGTAAAACACTAATATCATATTATATCAGAAGTGTTCTTTGTTTTGTGTTCACAATAGTGATGTCAATTTGGTTAGGTCAGAGCTATGGAATATTAAATCATCCATCTTTGCTCACTACATTTGCCTTTCTTACTGTCATTACTCGCAACTAAACCTGTTCGAATTTTGCATTGGGGAGACTATTGAAGTGACTATCTCTGTGTCGTTTCACTTTTTATTGAAAATGCTTCCACCAGATTTTCACAGCTGCTTTATGAGAAACGCCATTTTAGTGACGACAACATCGTTGACATCACTGGCACTTGGCATAAGGAGCATTAACGTTATTATTAACGTCATTATCGATATCAGATTATTCAGCGTCAATAACGTAACGCTAAACATCACTGACACTGACGTTACTCGGTGTTGACGTTTCAACGAGAAGTGCCTTGTTGTTCGACTTGTCCCATTTGTTTTTTCTGAGCGGGTAGGCTACCCCTTCTGACGACGTACTGTAGTTTTCCTTTTTAGTCAGCGATCTATCATGTTTGCAAGCAGCTGTCTGTATCCACCGAGACATCAGCAGAGGAGCGTTGATGACGTCGAGAGGACTGAGGGACATAATATTTTTTCCCTCATGATGGCGAAGGCATGACCCGCCCCTCTCTGCCTCTGATTGGCCTAGTGTCAAACGTTCATCCAATCACATTAGCTTGGCTATCCTGCATCTCTTTCTACAGTCTGACTGTGCTCAGACTCAGTGGGTCAGACAGACAGCCGTTTCGCTTGCTAAGCACCGTTCCGCACAAACATAGATCGGTCTGTGCAAACCATTGCGGGATTACTCCCCCTTTATAAATTGAAAATATGCGGGAATTCGGGAAAATGTGCGGGATTCCCGCAATCCCGCGCCGAATTCTAAGCCCTGGACTAGGGACTTGATTTTACTCTTATGACATCACTGATGACATCTTCAGTGGGACTCTTATGACATCACTGATGATGTCACAACTGCTTTTATGGCATCACTAATGACATCACAACCTCTTATGACATCACTTATGGTGTCACAATGCCTCTGACATCATTGATGATGTCACAATTTATGACATCACTGATGACATCATCACTCGGACTTTGTGTGTGTGTGCACGCGCGCGCGCGTGTGTGTGTGTGTGAATTTATGACATCACTGATGGCATCATCAGTCGGACGGGACAGACAGACAGAGCCCTTACTAAATTTGAGATAGACTAGGAATCTCGCGCCTGTCCTGCAGCTCGCTGAGCTTCCCCTGCAGCTCGCCGCCCAGACATCACTGATGATGTCAGTGGGATTTATGACATCACTGATGATGTCACAGTGGGATTTATGACATCACTGATGATGTCACAGTGGGATTTATGACATCACAGTGGGACAATCACAGTGGGATAGAGAAACAAACAAACTAGACAGACAGACAGAGCCCTATCTCCCATTTATAATACTGATGATGATGATATAAACTAGGCTCGCGCGCCTGCCCTGCAGAGCTGAACTGTCGCCAAGCTGGCCCTGCAACTCGCATTCGCAGCTCAGCCGCTGCTCGGCCTTGCCCGCAGCTCAGCTGCTGTGTGGCCTTGCCTGCCCCATTGGCGCGGGCACAATGTCTCCCTCTCTCTCTCCCTCAGTCTCTCCCCCCTCTCTCTCCCTCTCCTCAGTCTCTCTCTCCCTCTCCTCTCTAATGATGTCATCAGTGGGATTTATGACATCACTGATGATGTCATCAGTGGGACAGACAGACAGACAGACAGACAGACAGACAGACAGACAGACAGACAGACAGAATCCCAGCTCCCATTTATATACTGATGATGATGATGATGATGATGATGATAGATAGATGGTCTCTTTAAATGGTTCTCTTGACAAGAACATTAGCTACATGGCTAGATATGGAAGGCAATGTTTTCTTCATAATCCAGCATCTTGCTGTTTTCCTATAATTTAACAGCTATTACCTACCCAGCTCTGAAGAGAGAAGGGATAAACAGTAGACTGCATTCCGCTGGTCTATTAAAACAATGTATTTTTGTCATCCCTTCAGCTGGCTCAGTGGCTCAGCGTGAGAAGTGGAGAGAGAGTCAGACAGCATATCAATTATCCCTGCACAACTGTCACACTCAGGAGGATCACAAAGCAATTTTAAAAAGAGGTTTGTGTGTTGCTGTAATAGCCTCGTGTAATGCTTTATTAAGAAGAAAATGTAATCTCCACTAGCATCTCTGCTCTAACGATTCAGATTTGGCCCCATGTCTCTATGACTGCAGCAAAGACTTTCCATATCTTTTCATTCATTCCTGCTATTCCATTATTTTTTCTGTCATGTGAATTATGTATATGCATGGACATACTGACGGGACATACCTGGATTTCTGACACTCCCTTCATCAGATCCAGCCCTAATGATGAAGACGCTATCGCTTCCATCTAATGATTGACAGGTGATTTGGCACATCAACCGTGAACAGAAAGCGACCGCACTGTGTAGACTTTCCTGTGACGTTTTATATTTATGACTGTTTGGTTATTTTGTAGCTGTAATGGGTGATATATTCCTGACAGACTCCTGACAGATACCTGGATTACTGATCTCTCTATTTGCCATCAGAATCGGTCTTAATGATGTAGGCATCACTTGGTGTGTCTCTGTAACAATCTGGCCACATGTCACATCAGAAGCCAACAGAAACTGACTGCACAATGAAGACATTTACTGCAGAGTATAGGAGAGGATTTGGAAATGACTAGGAGAATATTATCCGGACTTGGACTTCTGATGCTCTATAATCAGAGGTAAAACGGCCCCAATCAAATCATTTATTACGGTTATTTGCTCATTTTTATTTGAGTTGGCACCTATATTATTGATAGCAGACCATACAGATACAGCGATCATCATTTTCCATCAGGGTCATGACAGGTCCGTGGCAGATTTGAACAAAGATAACATAGAAACTTTTCAATCTCTTAATAAAGAGTATCGATATCATTAGTTTCTCTAAAGCAATGTCCCTTATGCTGAAACAAAGTTCAGTTCTTTGGTATGGCAGCCGACTGAAGATGGCTGCCACACTGTACTTGTATTTCTGTAGTAGTTTTGTAGTTCTGTACTCTCTTCACCATTAAACATGGAATCCAGCCCTATAATGATTAAGAGCCACCATCTCCACTCTAATTACAGTGATTTGAGACCAGCTACACGTCACTTCAAGCATGAAACCCACGTCAGAATCAACTCTCCCCTGCTGTGCTGATTCATATGCCACTGGGTTATTTTTAAGGCCCTATGAGTGATGCGTCGATGCCAGACTCCTGACAGAACATTCTGAAAGTCATAGCCAGAGTATAAGAGCCACGTCCTAATGAGGATGACATTTTGACTTGTATCTCTGCTCTAAGGCTGCGTGTCGACATAGTGTTAGTCATTGTCTTTGTCTTTTTGGTTTTTGTGAGGAGAAGCCGATGATAACGCCTGCTGCTAGCTTAGCAGCTTACCAGCTGCACTAACCGCCTGGTTAACAATACAGTGTTGTAGAACAAGCAAGGCTTACCATATGGCAGATATTTACAATACATGTCCGGTGTAATCCATACTGCCTTTATGATCGCTGTTACAGTAACGTACTGTAAATTCAATGATTAACCCACGGGCGAAGTTTGCGATGGTTCACTGCACCCCCTAGTGGCCGTAGCCGAAATGCATAGGGATTTAAATATCAATTTAATTATAACACAGAAGTAATAGTTTATTTATTGTAAATTGCTCTAGATAAAGGGTAGAATACTTGTGTGACTGTGATTATTTTCAATGTTTATTATAAAACAATATTATTCTGGTCTAATTTCCATTACTGTCAAGTCAGTCAAGTCAAATTTATTTATATAGCACTTTTCATACACAAAGGCAATTCAAGGTGCTTTACAAAAAAATAATTGAAAAAACAAGCAGCAAAGCAATGCATATATAAAAAAAAACACAGAATATATACTCAAATTAACAAGCATGAAACATTATTTCTGTTTTAAATAAGTTACAAGTGGTATATGGCAGCCGGGGGCATCTCGCATGTGCACCCATGACAGCCAATTACAATGCTGTATATTTAAATGTAGGCTATACTGCTGCTCAGTGCTCAAGCACTCATACCGGTAGGGCTCTCTTTTTAGCAACTTTCTCACTTGGTTAGCCTACACGCTTTTCAGATCTGCTAGTTATAGGCTACTTAATGTTAGTTTGCTCCTCTCTCTCACTCGATCCTCTCTCTCCACGTGTCCTCCAGTCCGAGTCCATGATGCGGACTCCAGAAACTATAAACAGTAGGCTACTAGCCTACTACTCTTCCATGGTGTCCACAGCAGCCCATGTAGTCTAACGTAACGTTACACCACCACTTGGGAGTATTAAGGAGAATCGTCTTATCATTTTGTGCACAGAATGCTCCAACGAGACTGGCCTTGGAACCCACTCTCATTGGGTATATTAGTCAGGATATGAAAATGCACCTGCTGCTATCCTAATTATTAATGTTCCTCTAGATTCTTTCTGCACCCCCAACCTTAAAGTTCAAACTTCGCCTATGGATTAACCTATATACCGGTACACTGCGGAGCGTGTCATCATTTACCACGGCCAACACGGGGGGAAAACACAAAGGACCGCTATACCGTGCCAACTTCTAGCAAAACAAATTGCGGCTAACCGGGCGAACAAAGGAACTCTCGTCAGATACAGATAGTTTTACAAATATCTAGGAGGAACTGGCTAGTGTCAAATAATGAGATGTTGTGTGCGTTTACTTCATTTATTTGAACTGCGAACGAGACGTGAGCTGATCACGTTTTTTCTGCTGACTTTCTGCTTCCTGAAACTCGCCCCCAATCCTGGCGTTCTCCTATGTCACGTGTTGCACACAAAGATCATATATACTGTAGATGACCACACCACTCATCTATATATCACCAGAGATATTCAGTGCCCGGCCAATCTGCTCCCACAATTGAGCCTTTCTGTCTCTGTTGTGATAGTTTCTCCATAATTAGTTGCATGAAAAGCAGCACCCGACGCTGGGATCCGATGCACAAAAAAGCCAGAGGGCTCTGAAAATAAATGCTGGGAGCAGCGCACTTTCTCTAGACGGCCATATGCACCCGCATACGCCCTCTCCTCATTGGAAACAACTGAAAAAAGATGCTGGAGCTTAGGTAAAGGAGCTCAGTGGACACATGCCACCTAATGGTGATTTGGCCCGGCACCATCGCATCCACCCCCAGTAGAAACTGACTGCACCAACTTCCCCATGTCATTTTATATTGATTAATGTTGTTTGGCTATTTCCCCCCCAGTGATACTGTACATTTTTGACAGATTCGGAATTGAACATACATGAATTTCTGACACTCTCTTCATTATGACGGTAGCCTAGTGGTAAATCCAACTCTGAAGACTTCCCGTCTAGCCGCTGTGCTGTAATGATAGTGGTTTGGTACTAGCGATGTCACATCACATCAACCATGAAGAGTGACGGCGCCACAGACTTCCTTTCCCATGTCTTACTTTATATGTATGACTGTTGTTTTGCAGCCGCTGTGATTGACGACAGATTCCTGACAGGACATGGAATTCTGATCGTCGCCCACACTAATGATGAAGACATCACTCTCTTGTTTCACCTTAAATGAAAATGTTTTGTTTTTTTAAGAATATTGTGACGATTCAGGTATTCGTCCAGGAACCGGAGACTCATAGTTGGTACAGGCTTTTATTCACACTTCACACTCATGGCTCCTAGCGGTAGCTGCACTCCTAGCTCTACACACGTCTACTCCCGTTCCTCACATAGCTTGACTGACCTCATGCTCCGACAGGAAGTTCCCCTTAACACACCGTTCCCCCCAGGAACAACCCCCCACATCAGTTCCTAGCTAAACACCGAATCACCACATTACATGTCAAAACCCCGGGTCGCTACAATATTTAAAATAATATTTTTTATTGCAAAGCAAGGTGCAATTTGTACATGGGTAAGTAGTCAAGCAATCATATTTTAATTTTTTCTTACAAGAGCAAGTAATGATTACACGAGATGGATTGGTCCAGGTCAACTGCTGACCTACAGATGACTACACTCTTTTACACGCGATAGATTAGCCCAGGTCAACTACTGACATCCAGGTGACTACACACTTTTACATTAGATGGATTAGCCCAGGTCAACTACTGACCTCCAGGTGACCACACTATTTTACACGAGGTGGATTCACCCAGATCGACTACTGACCTCCAGGTGCATATGAGCAAAGTCAGCAATAGAAAAACAGGGAAGGGTGATGGTGATGATGTCACAATGCCTTAAAATGGCCTGCGAAGGCCTAAAAACAAAATATCACTGTAGTACCCGCCGTGGGCGGATTCTTTTACTTTTTTTCCTGGAACATCTAATAACAACCAATATTTGTCATTGGGCCAAATGTCGGGTCTCTGCGATGTAACAACTCACGGGAATTTGCGTCACGGCTGATGAGGGAAAAAATAATAATAATAAAAATAAAAATAAAAATCTGAGCAAAAACATTAGGGGTTAGCTCCTTCGGGGCTTGAACACCTAATAAAGTTCAACTTAAAATGTACAGTTTTCTTTCCTCCCTTTTTTAACACCAAATGAATGTTGTTGTTTTTACAAAAAATATATGTAGTATGTATACTGTATATATAATGCGTGGGATCCTGCACAGGGGGGGGGTCTATGGGAGACCAGCCGGGCGAATCACCCATCGCCCCTGACCTCATTGAGGTCAAGCACGTCACTTCTCCATGTCTTTCCATATTTATTCATGTCCTTGAGTTATTTTTAATAGCAGCTGGTTTGCCATTGTTGGCAGATTCTTCAGATCAGATCATAGCTATATTTCTGATTCTCTCTTCGTCATACCCACAGAGGCAACGCCTGGCTCGGTGATGAAGACATCACACTGTAATTGGGCTGCTTTAGCTTAAGTCATGTGTGAGCAGAACAGATGGGTACTCAGGCCCGTATCTAGCTATGAGGACAGGGAGGTCCGGACCTCCCTAATAATTTCAGAGGGAAAAAAAAAGAAAATCCTTTTTTTTAATCATATATTTTGCAGTGCACTATGTTCCTTTGTTGTTTAAGAATGTTTCGGGAAATGAAAATGTAGCCTATTTAAATAGAATTATCAACAATAACAATCAAGGAAGTTAGATGCTTGTAGGCTAGAGAAGAAGAAGAAGCGCGCATGCACGCACATGTTGTGTTGAACCAACCAACAACCAATAAGAATTGTTTAATCTGGCAATAAAGAAATGTGAACTTGACATGCTATTTTAATAGCCTACTCAAAAATGCACATCCCACTATACAGCAAAGACAGGAGTCAATGTTTCTTGATATATGCCATTCAGATCAGAATAATTAGTCTAGTCATTAAGTTTGCTGATAATATTTCTATCATGTTAAGTCTGTGTCATGTTAACTGGTGTATTCAGAGCAAATAGGGAGATATAGAGCATTATCATCATGCTATATATCTCCCTCTTTGCTCTGAATGAGTGAGAAAAGGAGAAAATACTGAATAATTACATCACAACAGTATCCTAATGTTAATTAACACATTCACTGCCAGCCGTTTTTTTTTTTACTGTAGGTAGCTTCTGCCAGAGGGGTTTTTTGAGGATTCTGGCTCATTTTACAAGAGCCGAGGATTATTTTCTGCTTGGACTTTGTGAACACAAAGTTCACAAAAGTACTAGAATGTGTGCTTTCTCTGTCTAAAAGAGTTAGTTTGTAGAGTTAGTAGTTATGTAGATATTAGCCGTTGAGTACAGCATGGTTTCAGCGTCTGAGACTGAAAGCTGAGATAATCGCAGTTTTGTGAAATTCAATCAAACAGGCAGAACAGTCACTTTAACCATTTATTTTTGGCATCAGTGAGAGATCAGACATCTAAACAATATAGTTCTGAACGCCCTCTCCTTCAAACTCCTCCCTCCGTGGGCGTGTCTGGTGGCTTTCAGCAGCGCGTTTGTCACAAGCAGTTTCTACTGCCTGTCTGAGCAGTGAGCAGCCTCCCTCCCTGGGAGTGTGGATGGGGCTCACTCGTTTCTTGGGTTTGAGAGCTTTGATGAAGCTTTGTGCGATTCTAGGCTTTATGCTGCGTGTTTCAAAGTGTGTTTTCCACCCAGTCTATTTTTGGAACCCCCCACCGTTGTGCGCCCGTGTGCGCCAGCGTGAAAGCGTTTTCGCCTACAGTATGAGAATGAGGCTCGTTCGTTTCTGGGTTTTCGGTTGAGAAACCCCAAGAAACTGGCTTTCTTTTGCGATTGTGGTCTTATTTATGATGCGTGTTTCAAAGTGTGTTGCACCCATAATCTATTATGCAAATTTGCAATCCCGCACCGCCAGCAATCAGCGCGAAAGCGAAAGCGTTTTCGCCAATCCATTTTACAGTAGGAGAATGGTTTCATCGCGCGTTCCCCTGCAGTTTTGGCTCGACTTTTTCTAGCACTGTCGCCACTTAGTGGGTCGGTGGAATGGGTTGTACACGTTCGGTGGCTCCAATATTTTTATAGGAGACGTGGGGGGCGTTGATCAACGTCCCACCGTCAAAAATATATATATATATATTTTTTTTTGACGACTCAACTCGTCATTGGCAGTCAACCGTTGGATTTTTTTTGACGACTCAACTCGCCATTGGCAGTGAACGTGTTAAAAATGAGATATTCCTCTAAATATGGCTAAAAAAGGTAAAAAAAATATATATATTTTTAAATTTAAAATGATATATTACTCTAAATATGGCTAAAAAAGGTGGGAAAAAAACTAAAAAAAAATTCGCCGAATCCACCTCCCCTTGCCATGTCTGGACCTCCCCAATTTCGAAACCCTGGATACGGGCCTGTGGGTACTGTATGTTCTCTCATGGATCTTGCTCATTAGAGGCCAGGCTATGCAAGCAAATATACAGCAGATCACAATAGGCTGTGCTAGGAATGTCAGGGAGTTATCGTAATGCTTCCCACAAGTTTTAACTTAGTCACAACAAATATTGAGTTAATGGCGCAGTTTTGTGTGGTAGCCTATTTGGTCGGCTGGGTCAGCCTGGCTGACTGAAAGGGGACTATTTCTTGTCTCGGAGTAACACTCAGCAAAAAGTTTGTTATTTTGAGAGCAAATGGCCGCAAAATATGAACACCTTTTGTTTATAGCTTGTCTTTTGTTGGTAACTGTTGTATAATCGCAATATTACACTCGAGGGTGTACTTTACCGTGGTTATTGGCACTTCAGTGATGCGTACGGACCTTGGCTAAAGCCTCGGTCCTGCCGCATCACCGTCGTGCCAATAACCATGGTAAAGTACACCCTCTCGTGTAATATTGCTAAAGGATGACATCAGTTATGACGTCACTTGTCGTTAGTTTATCCTAGTACATATAGTGTGACACACCCACACACACACACACACACACACACACACACACACACACACACACACACACACACGGTGGTCCAATCCATGCGAGGGTTCTACGTCACCTCCCTCTCTGGCGGATCATAGCAGCAGCTGGTATCACGGCTGTTCATCCCCTCTGGAGCTGTCTTTTCGCCCCACCCACCTCCCCAGTCCACCACCAACGAGCCCTCCTCTCGCCTCAAGAGGAGTGCCACCTGACAAGGGAGTCATACGCCAAAGTAGTTGCCATGCATACCATTTGCCAAATAAAGCCACTTGTTAAATCTTACCAACCGGTCTCTCATGATTGAAATACAATTATGCAATGCTACATCATCTGTACTATAATGCAATGAGAAAACAACATTTTTAAAACATCAACTCCCATCTGTTGGTAAACTTTCAGCTGGGCGGGGCTTCCTCCTTCATAACCGCCTCATTACAACTCTCTAGAAGGTCAAGGGGAACACGGCCCCCCCTCTTCACCCACCACAGCGGGAATGGTCGATCTGGTTACTGACAGTGGAGCTGGAATGGAACCAGGGTCCGCACATTCTCAGACCAGAGCCCTATATCACGAAACAAGATTACTGGCTTAGCGAGGTAACTTCAGGTTTAACCCTAGTTTTGCCGTACCACGACGCTAGTTAACTTCTTATCGAGATAGATTACCATAGCAACTTATGCTCTACGGTTCAGAGGATAAGATCAAAACCCATGAAAGACCCACCTGCTTACCAATCAGCTCTCTGGAAACAGCGAGTCACCATTCATATGGTCCCCATATGAAAAATACATTGCATTCAAATGAAAAAGAAAAAAGAAAAAAAAAGGCTCCTGTTGAATTAATCAAGGACTAAAGGCTTGCACGCAGGGCCGGCGCCAGGATGAAATGACTGAGGGGGCTGTTATAACTGGTGAGGGGGCTGATTTTTTTTTTTCCCGATTTTTTTTTCCCGTTTTTTTTTTTTTTTTTATATGATATTTTTATATCGTAAAACATAGGTTATATACCCGCTATGCCTATTTCTGGACTTTTTAACCATAATAACCTCTGAAAAGCGCAATAACACAAGAAAGACTACTATTCAAAATCAAATAAAACATTTATTTCACAGCAGCAGATTAAGGCATTAATAGAGGTTCAAGGGTTCATAGGTTCAAATTTAATAAATAGCTACATCTCTGACACCTTGTGACAACCAAAGCACAGCAAATAGCGCTTCCCTGCCAATTCTGAAACAACAGAGCTATGTTTACAGGGGGTAGCCTACATCAACTTAAACTGATCAAATTTGATGAAGACTGCAGAAACAGCAGCCTAAACATGTCAGGTACAAACATTACCTAACTGGCCTTTATAGATTAACTATTCTTAAAAAAAAAAAATTTTTTTTTTTTTTTTCCCAAGTGAGGGGGCCGAAAATGGAACTGAGGGGGCTAAGCCCCCTGAGGCCCCCTCGTGGCGCCGGGCCTGCTTGCACGTTGTTGCAGGCTACATTTAAATTAAGCCCTACTTACCACTTTGGAATATGTTTTTTTATATATTCATTTTTGTGCTCTCAAGTAGCCTAGATACGTTGTTTGACCCCGCCGATCGATTGCAGCTGAATGGTGAGTGGAGAAATATCACTAAACCGGCATATAAAGATAAACGTCTCCAAAGCGCACGGTGCCGTGTGCGCAACGGAGCTGAGGCTGACATTGGGTTGGAAATGGTCATACTGTACATGCTAGAATAGCCTACTACATCTAAGCAATTTAATATGGGATCGCCTGCACACAGATTATTCATATCTAGGCTACTCCTGCATTTTGCAGCTGCAACTGTGTTGCTTTTTGCCTGTATGATGTGATTGAACTTCATATTTCCAGCATCATTATATGAAATATGGAGATATGCGACTGCTGACAATAGCCTATATGTGACCACAAAATAGGCTATTTTTTATAAATTAAATCTATGCCTGCACGTACCGTGTCGATTCAGTTCAGAAGCCTTTTTTAATTTTATTACCATTCTTTTTTTTATTGATAGCCTATAGGAATTATTCAATCAGTGCGACTAAACACATCATGACATCATTATTATTCATTGAGCCTAAATGGTCTATACATACGGATTTTGGACTGAGAAATTACACATTGCTTCCACTCGCAGTTTATTGAGAGGGTGAATTCAGCTGCTGTAGGATACGTGGAGGCAGAAACCGCTCTTCAAATAAATGACTGATGTGAATAAAAGTGGTAACTTTAGACAGTCATTCGGCAACAGACTAATAATATCCAATGCGGATTTTGATTCTGACATAGTAGTAGTTGGCTTTGAATGAATGAGGAAATAGGCGTGTCTGGCGCTGTAAAAGCTACGGTTCTGAGCTGGAGCGGTCCATATTGCATTGTGATTGACTAGTTGTTAAAAACCACGCCTCTTTTGCGGGCACGAGCTCATGTGCACGGGCATTTTCATGTGCACATGCTCTCAACTGGATTAGAAAAACCTGGTTCCACTTAATGAGTGGCAATCGAGGTTCGTGGTACAAGTTAACTACAATCGAGCTTATCTGGTTTAGACAAACCAGATCAAGGGACAGATCCTGGATCTTCTTATAGAACATTCATGGTATAGGGCCCAGATGATGAAGGAGTCTGTGGAATCCATCACACCACCAGGTCCCCTTCACACTCACAGATCTTCTCTGAGCACTTTTAAGTCTTTCCTCTGGCTGCCACGCCCACGCCTCAAAACTGACTAAGGCTCGAACCCACAACCTCAACACTTTCAGGTATAGCCTTCCAACACGAGTTACTGGGTCTTACAGGTTTAAAACAGACTTTGTCAGAGCTTTTCAATCTTTACTCGGGATGTTGGTTTTCAAAACTGAAACTAGCCAGGATTGAACCCACAACCTCAAAACATTAATTGAAATTCAAATTGTTTCTGACATTGCTGTCAGTTCATGGTATCAGTTACATCGTAGAATAGAGCTGCGTCATGACGGATGGCGTCTTCCTTTCTCCCCTCCGCTCTGAATGGCAGGACAGCAAGGCAGGCGAGAACGGGGCGGTAATTGTATGTGTGATCAGATTCTCCTATAGCTCACTGACGTTTGGCCCTGGGAAGTCTTTATTCTCTCCTGTCTCTCTCTCCCCCCCTTCTCTGTCACTCTGACACTACTGATGGAGAGCGTATTGACAGCATCCCTGAGCAGAACAGTGTTGTAAGTAATGGCCATGGATTATTGAAGCGTGTTGAACACAGAAAGACACACGATTGCATTAACTTCTTACAGGAGTGAAGGCCAGCTCGATGCCGGCTCGTCAAATGGACTGAGACTATGTGACAATGGCTCAGAGACGGACAGGGACGTGAGATGAAAGGGGCCATCGCAGGCAGTGGCTTGTGACAAAGATCCACTCATTTTCCAGATAATCAGATTGTCACTCTGTCTTACCTGGACAGCCACAGTGCACTTTCAAGGTAGAGTGACGAGGAGTGGCTGCTGTTTTCGAGGTCTTCATTCAGAGAGAATCTGTGACCATCATTCTCAGTTAACTTTTCAGCAGACCCATTTTACATCAGGAAATTCACTTTTTTGGATTAAAATAAATAATTCAAATAAAATAATTTACTACTGACCCATATTAGGTCAGCTAATACGTTATTTTATTCATTTTGATATGTTGATATTATTAGCATAGACAATAAACAAATGAGACCATGTTTGGGACGATTGGTAACCTATTTCAAAAAAGTGATACGTATTTAAGCAGCGTTAGGATCTGCTTTTTCAATTATAGGTTTTCTCTTTCGCTTTGCTGAATTAATTTGCTGATTAACGTGTCGAAGGTGAATTTTCCATCGGCCTTTCTCTCCTTCCATCAACTGCCTTTGTGGGAAACTGAAATAACTGTTCCCTCTTCCTGTTTTGTGCTGTAAAGCGGACGTCAGCGGGCGAAGGCACGTATGGCTACACCATGTAATGGCAACGTCCCGGGTTTGAATCTGGGCCAGGACCTGTTAAATCCTGTTAAATGAATTATTGAAGTCCAAATGCTACAAGTAGCACCTACCCTATAGAGATCAGAATGAAAAAATCCATAATTATGAAAAGCAAAATGTCAGTCTCCCACTGCTTTTCCACTTGGGACACATTTTGCTTGACCTTGTTTCATCTCCATTATTTCTTGTCTATAGAGTCGAGCCGAACCATGTGGACTGCAGCTTCATATTACATGTAGGACGAGGGGCCCTATCGTGGCAAAAGCGGTAATTTATCGCTTGCAGTAATTTGCGGTAATTTCACCTGCGCGTGGCGCAAACGGGATTTAGGCGGTCTTAACCACCTGAATTATTCACAGGCCTGGGCGCTACATCAATCAAACCAATCAGATTCCTGTCTCGCATTCCCTTTAACACAGTTTGCATGCTGTAATTCTCTCCATGCGTAATTTAGAGATCTCACAATAACCATCGCATCATATACCTGTTAAAAACATCTGTGATTTGATGCAATTCGGGTATTTTTTGTTGACTGGAAAATAGAAACGTGTTTGCAGCGGGGAAACAGGGACATTTGATTGACAATATTGTAAGTAGGCAGCATGTTTGTGACTCTTTACACATGATAACAGTTTTTGAGTGAATATAGTTGATTATCTCACTGAATAATCTGCTGTTACCCAGTTTTAGCAGCAGAATGTCCTGGCGTTTGTATTTGAATGTGACATCATGCGTAATGACATATCCAAAAGGAATTCCCCTGCACTGCGCTGCGCAGAGAATAATGGTGCGCTCAAGCGCAGCAGGTATTTTTGCGCTGAGCTGTTTAAGAGCTGCTTTTAGGTGCTCTTAAAATTGCGTGCACGCAAAGAATTTGTGGCATGCTGACGACAGCAGAAGGCAAGCATTTTGCGGGGACATGCCTGGTTTGGCATGGGGCACGCCCACACCTGCGTCTGCGCTCAGATCCTGGTGCAAAACTGGATGGTATCATGGCCAAAGTGCAAAATGACACTTGTGGGAGGCAGACGATAGCATAAGACGCAGGGAAGATAGCATAAGAGGCGCGCAAACCGGTGCGTAAGCGATAGGGCCCAAGGTCTGCTGGTAATGTTGTGGTCTCTAACATTTTTTGATGCTGAAGTGTTGTGTGATTTATACAGACTACTGAAACATTCATAAAATGAGGCATGGAGCTATGTTATTTAAAAAATATTATGCAATCTATGCAGTAAATACTTAACAATTTGGGATTTACTTCCATTTGTGGCCTCGTATCAGTTACAGATTCATCCATTGAGTGAAAGTTTGTCCATGAATAGGCTACACTTAACTTCTCATACTCTAATTGGCAAACAGTGTAACACAGCTGCGTGATTTTTACAATATATTTTATTAGATATTTTTTTCTTACAAAACAATTCCCTCATAAACCAGAACACATAAAATGCATAAAGAAAACTGTACAGTTGAGTTGGTTTCATCATGTCTGAATGTGTTCTAAACATGAACAATGTTATCTACAACAGTGGTTCCTATCAATGTCTACCACACCAAGCGGTTCAGCTCTGCAGCCCCTTAACTCGAGGAGAGGTACGGAAATAGTCATGTGACATTGACGGTAGATTTAACAAACAAATGAGCTGGCCAATAATATAGTTTTATCAGCAAGCACAGGTGCATTCTCTTTGTTGTTGCTCTCCTTGGCTCTAATAGCAATGTCATACTGCTGAATCGACCTTAAAGGATAAGTTCACCCAAAAATAAAAATCCAGTCATTATCTACTCACCGCCATGCCGATGGAAGGTTGGGTGAAGGTTTTTAGACCATAAAACCGTTGTTTTCCAGGGTAACAGAGTTACTGCATTCTCCTAAACAACTGAAGTGAATAGTGACCAACTTTTTGTTATACAGTATATATATATATATATTAATCAAAATTGGGTAAGTGGGCTGTCTGTGGGCTCGGTGTCTGTCACAATTTGTGACGGAAGTGATGGCATCAGTGGTGTCACTTGAGCAATTGTGATGTCATCAGTGATGTCACTCGAGCAACTTTGATTGCACAAATGGTGTGTGTGGGCAAAAATGTGGGCAGTGGTGGCCCAATGGTTAGAGAAGCGAGCTTGTGACCGGAAGGTCGTCTGTTCAATCCCCGGGACCGGCAGGATAAATCTGGGTGGGGAAAGCGAAAAGGCAGCGCTTGCCCCTCCCTCATTACCACCACTGAGGTGCCCTTGAGCAAGGCCCCTATCCCCAACCGCTCCAGTGTGGAGCTGATCAGTGGCCAGCAGATCAGACTGTGGTTGTACTGGTCAGCTTCCAGGTATCCAGGTATGAATGTGTGTGAATGTGAACAGAGCTCTCCTGAAAAAGAGAGCATTGCTCTCAGTGAGACTCCCCCTGTATAAATAAAGGTAAAAAAAAAAGTGATGTCCCTCAGGCAGTGATGTCATCAGTGATGTCACTCGAGCAACTGTGATGTCGTATGAGCCGATGGCGCACAGTTGCACGATGGCACCTAGGTGGGTAGGCGGTGTCTGGCTGTCAGTCTGTCAGTCACGATTTTGGGAATTTCCATAAGTGCAGCCATGGCCAGGGGCGGACTGGAATCATAATTCAGGCCGGGCATTAGATACCAAGCAGGCCAGGCCGATACGGGCCGACGCGCGTGCCGGCGTCCGAAGGGCGGCGGCGAAAGATTTGGGCCGTTTGAAGCTCAATTTGGGCCGTTTGAAGCCAGATTTGGGTCGTTTAAAGCCAGATTTGGGCCGTTTGAAGCCCAATTTGGGCCATTTGAAGCCCAATTTGGGCCAAGTCCAATTTTACAATGAGATGCACCCACTTTAAACCTGAATAAAGTAATAAAACCACTAGTAAACCAGTAGGCAGCGCCTGGCCTGCTGTTCAGTGAGTGGCCTGGCCTGCTCTGCAAAAAAAAAAAAAAAAAAAAAAAAAAAATTTGCAGGCCAGGCCAGGCCACCGGGCATTTGACCGACGTGCCCGATTATGCAGTCCGCCCCTGGCCATGGCGCATCATCCCCACCCTAGGAATCGAGCAAGCGCAGCGCACAAGATTCCTAGTGATAATCACCTGGTAGCACACGTACCATGGAGGCTGATGTTCTTCGCGCGGCTGACGTGGGTTCGAGTCCGGCCCGGGGTCCTTTGCCGCATGTCATCCCTTCTCTCTTCCCACCTTTCCTGTCTGCCTATACTGTCCTATCTAAATAATGGAAAAATGCCCAAACAATAATATAATAATATTAAAAAAAGCCTCCATACTGGTGTCTGGCATAATCCAAGTCATCATTCACTTCAGTTGTTTGGGAGAATGCTGTAACTCTGTTCCTCTGGAAAACTCCACAAATGTTTTATGGACTAAAGAAGTCCACCCGTCCTTCCACCGGCATGGGGTGCAACATGTTCTCACTCACAACTCGTACCTTATCACTGCTTTGTCACCTGTGCATTGGAGGCGCTGTGAGAGTAAAATGATTGATTGACTGCTTATTGATTGGTTGTTGATCATTGTTGACTCTTTTTAATTATGATCTATAGCTGACACTCATAGCTGACATCTCAGACACTCATTTTGAGTGTCTGAGATGAGTCTCTTGTTTTCCTGAGAGCTGTTTGGAATGTCGAAAGCCATTCCACCTGGAGAGGAGGAGATAACATTGTGTTTTGTCTTTCCGGGACATAGGTGGTTTTGTTTAGGCTTATTGTAAAGATCAGGGTCCTATTTTGTCTGTCTTGAGAAACATCCGATGGAATTGTACCAGCCACCGGAGGGGGGCTGGATTTGGGTATAATTTGACCCGCAATGCTGCTAATCTGGGCACAATGACTTTGATATTGTGACGCTCTCTACAGAGGGAAGCTTCTGATGATGGAATAAACAATTATTCATTTTAAAACGAGCAACTCATTTATTGATGGATCAACAAGGCATTTAATTTATTTTGCCATTACAATGCCCGCTACCCCTGTGCATATTACAGAACGCCCACGGGCGGACCGTGTAAAAAAAAAAAAAAAATTGAAGAAAAATTAAAGAAAAAAGAAACAGGCACTGTGCACCTGTTGGGGTCAGGCAAAGGTCAAGTTACGCCGTAGGGCTCCATACAGTAGGTTGGCTTTAGGCATTGGGTAGGGGGTCTTAAGCCCAGTTCACACCAATGATTTGAGTTGAAACATTCGAGTTGAAACTTGCAACTGCTTGCAATGCTCGGAGTGGAGATGAGACAGGTCTACTCAGACCGCAGCAAATTCTAGAACAGTTTTGTTGCGTTGCGAATCATTGGTGTGAACTGGGCTTTAGAGTTAGGCATGGGGTCTTAGGGTTAGGGCTTGGACATGGACCAACCCCAAGACCCTAACCCAAAACCAAAGAGGGTATTTTCCTCCCTGAAAGACCATCTTCAGCTCCAGTCCTATGGCGTAACTTGACCTTTGCCTGACCCCAACAGGTGCAGAGTGCCTGTTTAACGGTCTGCCCGTGGTGCATTCCATAAAACGCACAAGGGTACTGGGGCGCGTTACCTCCAACACACAAGGTGCATGACGGATAGCAGGAGTTGGGAGTAAGAATGGGCTGGGGGCAGGGGTGTAGTGGTAAATACAGAGGTGGGTAAGCTATCCAAGGTGAGTAGTTTACCCACCTGGGGGGTGAGCAGATGATGAACTTATCCTAGAGATACGCTAACAGACATGACGATGCGAGGGCAGAGATAAGCTAACAGACATGACGATGAGAGGGCAGAAAAGTGACTTTTCCCACAAGCAACTGTAAACTGTATGTGACTGTGTGAGATCAAAGGGATCTGAACGATGATCGTGTTGAAGATCTAGTATCTTTACATGCATGGAGCGCTCAAATACTGTCGATTTACTTGTCAGCTCCACTGGGGGACTAACTTTGGATGGGATGGTGACTTTGGGGAAATATACTGTGTAAATTGTTTCTCCGTTGCTACAGTGAGATAATTGGGCTACAAATTGAACACATCACTTAATTTCCCTTCGAATAACATAAATGTACAGTATGTTGGCTATTTATTTCTCTCCTCAGTGCAACAGTGGTCTAGGAAACATGATCAACATCGTTAAATCTTTGCCTTCAAAAATGTCTCATCAGACGGAGCTTTCATGCCAGAATTGTTTCGAGGCAGATTAGCAGCAAATATCTACCGTAAATCACAAACAAGAACGACAAATCGGTTTCACTCTGTGTTGACTTTTTTCTTTTCTTACACAGCTTGCTTTCTACCCTACACATTGCAACGGGGAGTTACAGGCACAACTATATATTAGAGGATGATGAAAAATGTTTCATTTGGGATGCCGTTTTTTTTGTACGCAAGACTCCGGCTGGATTAACAGTGGTACGGAAAATAACCTGATTTTCTGTGCCTAAGTGAATCCAGCCTCACAGTTTCTCACAAGGCCCCGATAGAGTGTATTTATACGTGAAATTGGTAGACTTCGACACGATCTGTAGAGCGCTGTCAAGGATGACTAGCGTGTGATTTTCTCTCCCGCCTATCGTGTTGAACCCATCAAACATGGTCAACAACTGCATGATCCCAACGGCTGTGAGCATTTGTGAGATGATCACATCACGCAAGATCCAAATTCCAACATGAAACATTTAAACATTACATGCAACTATTGAGTCCTATCGCCTACTATTACTTCATTTCCCCCCCCATAAAATGTTTGATTTCAGTGTATGGCATTTTGATGTTTTCCTAACTTGGAATATACTGTAGCTCCTAGCTAATTTAAAGTAAAATCTTACACACGTGAGACCTTATATATTATATATTCATGTGAGGATTTAGCTACATTTCCAGGTTAGCTACCTAAATATAATATATATAATATAATAATAATTATATATATATATATATATATATATATATATATATATATATATATATATATATATATATATAATTCATTTTATTCTCAATCCGTGCATTATGTGAGAGAATAAAAATTTAGCCAGGTGTTAGAATCAACTGATTGCAATGAGCGTTTCCTTTACTTTATAGGGTGTAATGTGAAAAAAAAGCCTCTATGGCAGATGGTAGATGATAACGGCGACTGAATATTAGAGGACATTCATTTCTTTGTTGTAGTTTGGGGATGAGCAGCAAGACTGCTGCCCGAGGTTAAGATTCATCCGCTGACCTCAGCACAACTGTCAAGAGGCAGGGACACCAGGGACACACTGAGGTCACTGTCATTTCTGATCATGGTATTACATCTGCTGAGAAGCAGGAGAGCTATCTTGGACTGCCATTATGATGATTATGGCAATCATATCGCGTATCGAAAATATCTGTTATGCTGATGGACAAAGAGTTGCTGGTGTTTATTCAGTTAATGCCCAGATACAGGATACTGTCATCTGTGTTTCAAAAGGTGTAATAAGCATAAAAAAAGATTATGATAAACAAAGCTGTATAATTTCAGTCACTTTTAACTTCGCTATTTAGTAACGTTAAGAAAACAATTTAACAATCAATTGATAAATGTACTGCAGAAACTGGACACAGTTAATTCAGCGACTATTAATCATGTAAAAATCAATCCCTACTTTTCAAACATTTAATGGGTTACAAGTAAATAATATATTCTTTTATATTTGGGATTTTGCCCTGGCCATCTCTACTTTCTCGCCAAATACCGACGAGAAATACATACGTTTTGGAGTTGACTAGGCAGATCATGAAAGATAGTGTCAAAGCCTTTACACTCCTGTATAAATTAAGATACGGCAAGCGTAGTTTGCTTACCTTGGAATTTGCTCTTGATGCTCAGCTCTCTGAGAAAATGTGACAAATGTTCACAGCCAATCAGATGGCGACACTCGTCTGACATAAGCGGGTCGACCCAAACCGGAGTCATTGCCTCGAGGTACTGAGTTAACGTGAGAGACGGCGGACAGATTGTACCATTTCGGGAGTCTACGAGATGCACTGTTCATTTCTGGTTCCGCTTTTCTATGAGATTAAAACATCCATAGTCCGTGGCTAATGGACCAATTGGGCTCTTTGGAAAGACACTGTAAATAGGGAGAGGACACATGTGCATAAAGCCAACCTCCGCTGGCAAAAGGGGAGAATGACAGCTTTGAGAGGGAGAATACAGTACAATACCATGACGGAGGACAAAGGCAAGGAAACAGGTGAGTGTGTAGCATTTCAAAGGACTCAGAACACACATCGTACACTAACGGCAGACGGACGGACAGGCTTGTGGTGACTATATGCAGCACTGGTGAGAACGACAAACAGTGTTGAGAGAAACAAAAAACAAAAAGCTTGACTCTAAAAAAAGTGAGCATTGTGCATAGTTCATAGTTCATTGATAACCCCTCTTCAGGTACCTATTTGCTGTGATAACGTGGAAGGAAGTGCAATAATGTACAATCCTGTATAGTTAAGTGCACATAGATCACTGTTGCACTGGACAGCATTGACACTTTCTCCCAATAGACATATCACAACAGGGTTTCTTAATATTTTCTCAATTACTCTATTTTTAAGTGTACTTTTGTTACAATAAACCCAGGCATGTATCCCTCTCGCTCAGTCCCAGGGTTGAGTCCACAACGTATGTCCACATCAATCTTAATAATACGTATTTTGGCCTGATCTCTCTCTCTTCTGCTTCGTCTTCATAGCGTGTCTAAGCCACATCCTCTTCCAGCTTCAGCCTGCGACCTTAGCAATTTCATTCCCCATTCATTTTCCCATAGACGTTTTGAAAAATCTTGATTTTACTTTGACTACTTACTAGTCTTTCTTGGTCAAAATAAGCGATTCAGCTAAATTCAGAATCGGGAGAGACAGAACATTTCACTCAGGGGGAAAAAAGGGAACAAATGGAATAATAAATTATTTTTTGTTGTTGGTCCAAATGAATCTCTCCTGATTCTGAATATAGCTGAATCGCTTGGTTTGACCACGAAAAGTCTATGGAAAAATGAATGGGGAATGAAATCCCTTACCTGCCGAAGCCAGAAGCGGGTGTGACTTTAGGCACTCTATCCCCTTCTTTCCCCTTATCCTCCTCTACCTCTCTCTCTCTTTCTCACTCACTCATACCTCCCCGACCCAGACGACTGTGTTGCCTCTCTTGATGTCTGACACCTCGCAATGCGGCGTGCTCTGTTTGCCGTTGAGGACGAAGAGGGAGTCGGCGGCCGGCGTCACCAGGTACTGTCCGAACAGTCCGCTGGACACCACCACCCTGTTGGGGCCTCCCCAGGGCCAGGCTCGGGGCGACAGGGGCTCCTTGAGGCTCCGCAGCACCTCGGTGCGGCCCGAGGACAGATCCAAGAAGAGCAGTTCCGTGCCTGAGCGCGAGGTGGCTACCACCACGTACTGGTTGGACTCGGTGAAGGAGGGCTGGAAGACCAGGTCAGAGACAACGATAGGGTTGTCCATTTCCCGGTGCAGACCCAGCTGCCCCTGGAACGACACTGTTTGGACGGTGAGCTTTGAGCTCCACGGGTCGGGGGTGACCACGTGGCGGCCGTCGGGCGAGGCGTAGGCCTGTCCCGTGACATTGAGGTTGGGCCCGATCACGGCGTCCGTCACGCCGTCGATGAGGAGCTGCGGCGGCGCCTGGAGGTGGCTCTTGCTCTGGCACTGGACGAAGTAGAAGCCGCTCAGGTGGGTGTAGGCCATGCTGGCCGGGACGCAGCTGTAGTTCTTCAGGCTGATGGTCTTGATGCGGTGGAAGGTCTCCAGGTCAATCTTATGGACCGCCGGTTCGTTTTTGAGGAAGAGGAAAGCAAACCTGGAGTGACAAAGTTCACAGGAAAGGTTAATAGCCTTTCCAGGTTTTTGGTGGGCGGTGATTAATACACATCGGGATTCCCATTAGAATTCTCATTTGCTCTTTTCTCCTTCACTTCAGAAGGACAGCTGTGATGAGTGAGTAATGAGCATGCCCGGCTTTTAAGGGCAATTGTGGTCCGCATGTGTCTGTGCGTGCGTGTGTGCATGTGTGTACGCATAGGTTTGCGGGGGATTTTGTACCTCACGTGAGTGATGATAAGGTTGGTCGGGGGAATGAAGAAGTCGTCGACCCTCTGGAACGTTGTGCGGATGGTGTGATGCATTTCTCCAACACTGGCTTGGGGAATGACCTGTTTGCCAGAAGAGAAATACGTGTCCAATGATGTCATGTGACATCCTCAATGACATCACTGGTCCACAACTTAACTCAAATCAACTCTCGATAACTGTCAAACTAAATGAATGCCTGCAAAAAAAAGAAAACTGCATTGTTTTTCAGTGAAGTTTTCCTCTTTTTTTCAACAATATGTTTATTGATTTTGAAACAAAGTAGCCCTGGGGCTGAAAAGCATCCATCATATACTACAAAATACAAGAAAATTCAAGTAAATTCAGGTCAAAGCCAGATCAACCCAAAGCTCCCTACCCTCCCGCCACCACCTCCCCCTCCCCCCTAATATGTCCCCCTCTTAACTCATTGAGTGCCAGCCACTTTTGGAGAACGGACGCTCCCAGTGCCAGAGTTTCAGAGCGTTTTCAGTGATTTCTCGAGGCCCACAGAATATTGTGTGATATTACTATGTAAACACTGAACACGCACAAAGAACGATGAGACTCTATTCTATCATCTGCAAAAAAAAGTTTATTGATCCCATTTTCCGTTCTTTAGTTATGAGCCGGAGAAGATAGCTTGATTCATCCAAAAAAAGCAATTTTTTTCTAGAAGCTGAGATAATTGGCCTTTTGTGAAATTAATCATTTCAAGCACATCACTGACTCTGAAGCTAATCTTTTCTAATGTAGTCACACCTCAAAAATAATTTCCTTCAATAAAACAGTTTAGGCCAGGGAATTTTGTTTGGCAGAATAATATTTTTAGCTACAACCAGCAGCGCTGGCCCCTGCGTGCGCTGCTGGTTGCAGCTTCTTGCTGGTTTTGATTTGCTGCTGGTGGGTATCGGATATTCTGGCTTGCGTTTGTCAATCCTGTCCTGCTGCCTGGGTCTGTCTGGGTGTTGTGTGTGTGCTGCTCTGCGTGCCCCCTCCCCCCCCCCCCCCCCGCCCCGCCCCGCCTCGCCTCAACTGCACACTCCTCCTCCTGTCTGTGGTGGCTCTCTGCTGAGTTTGCTGTGCGCACAGTGAAGGGTGCTTGACATCCTGCTTTTTTACAGCGTTCCGCGTGTGTTTGTCACCGGCAACGATGCTTCCAGTTGAGAATAATAACAACTCGACGGTGTGGATGTGCGGATGTACTGTCGCAACCGACACGGAGCGGCTCAATTGTGGGAGCAGATTGGCTGCTGCAGGCACAGCTGCAGTAACGTGCTTCAGCATATCGATGCATACGGATGCGATGCGATTTCCGTTTCCATAACGACTTCTTCTTTGTTTTTTCCTTGCCTTTCTGTTATGTGGAGAGCACTGTCGCCACCTAAGGGTTCTGTAAAATAGGTTAGACACATCCAATAGCTATAATATTTGTACATCAGAGGCAGAAGGCTTTGATCGACGCCCCACCGTCAAAAAACGCAATTGACGAACATGTCCGTCCTTGGCACTCTACGTTACTATTTGAAATGACGAACATGTCCGTCCTTGGCACTCAATGAGTTAAGGTGCGTTCACACCGACCTATTAAAGTTTTTCACTGGCATCGAGTTTACATACAAAATCAATGCAAACGAGCGATTGAGCGTATATTCGCCTGGGAGAAAAATCCCTGGGTGTCCGAGCGACAGCGACAGAGCGATAGGGCGAAAATTTGCTCGTCGCCAGAGATGAAATATCCCAACTCGAGCGAGTATTTATTCATTCTTGCATCGGGGGAAAACGCAGTTGTGTTGTTTGCATTTTCATCCTGTCTAACGTTAGAGCTGTGTGCTGCTTGTTTCTTGACAGTGAAGATCTCTCTTGTTTCTCAAGCCCGAGGCACCCCGCCCACATCTATCAGCGGGCCATCACCATCCGACATAGGTGCTGCCAAGTATGAACACCTCGGCCCGAGCGCGGAGTGCGCTCCCGGTTTGCGGAGCTCCGCCTTGTGCTGCCTTACGTATGTCCTGTGCATTACGCTCCCCGACCGACCTCGGAATTGTGCCTGTTGACGAGCGATTTAAACACAGCAACAGAGTGATTCCAAAGGGTTGAATCGAGCGACAGGGAGAAAAATAAATATCTCGGTGTGAACACAGCTTTACCAACTAAGAACATGTGAAGTTTTCCTTTAACCTTTCGAGGCAGCTGGTTTCGCGTGAGAATGAGATCACGATCATGCGACAAATCCATCTTGGCATGTTCCAATCAGCTTCCGAGGAAGGAGGAGGCGGTCCTAAGTGATACGTGATAGATGGTGATAGACAGATGATTCATCCATTCACCTGCCCAAGTTTTTTGAAAGTGCCTGCCCTTTTTAAACGAGTTCCAAGATCGAGTTCCCAGGTGGTGCTGTGAACAAACCATCTGGCAGCGTCAAGCCCTTACTACATTCTTTTGGACAAAATATTATCACGAGACTATGGACTTAAATAATGAATAATATGTAGTTACTGTAAGTAATGTTATAGTATAGGTAAAGCTTTTGTTCAGAGTGACTTACAAATACACTCTTAGAAACAAAGTCATTTTTAACTCATCTGTATATTCTTTGGGACAACTTTACTTTTCAACACAAGATATGTAAATTATAACAACACATCTTGTGATCAAATGAATTGTCTTTTTTTTTTTTTTACAGATGTTATGTTTAAAAGTAGGTGTTGTCTCAAAGAAGGTGGATTCAAAATGACACATCCTTTCTAAGAGTGTAGTTAGAAGCAGTTTCATTTTGTTTCGTAGACTGCTGTGGGAATCAAACCTGTGACCTTCTATCTACAGTAGGGCACGCTGCTGCGAGTTGTCTATTCGTGAAACGACAAGCGTGAAATATGGCGCGTCCAGGTGACATCCCCATACATCCTGGAGCAGATAAACATCTACAGCATATGACGGCGGCTGATGAGATGTGGCCCCATCTCGGCCCTCTGATAAAGCATCTTATTTAGCGCCGGTTGCCTTAGGAGCAGACAACACAATAAAAGCTCCATCCCTCATGTCATAGACCTGGTACTGATTCAGCGGCTTTTCAAAGTGCAGGGAGGGGAGGTGGGGGTGCGTCGGCTTTTTGATGGGCTCCGGATGCGCTGCCTCGCCCGTGACACGCGCTTCATCATGCATGCCTGCGTGATCAGGTCACAGTGAAGGACAAGCCAGCTGGTTTATAGGAGCAACACGCGTGCCGAGCATGGTATACACATTCAATCAAAGCAGCAGCAACTTGTGATCCTGCTCTAGACAACCCATTCGCCTCGGCTACCGCGACTCGCGGTCAACGTGACGTAGGAGCCACAGCTCGAATCGCTGTTAGGCAATTAAACCAAACTGGTTAGGTTTAGGCAACTAAAGCAACTTGGTTGGGGTTAGGGTTATGGCTTGGGTCGGGATTCCAACCAGCTCTCATAATGAGAAAGTCAAAAGTCGGGAACGCTACAGGTGCATCACTCACGCGCCTTCTCCCGACTTAAACCTCAGACTGTCATTACGTTCTATGACGTGAAGAACGTTAATTATTCCCATTCAGTATCTACAGTAGAAATGTGAAATGCTACGTATTTTCGTTCAGAAATGTATATATTCTACGTATATTCTACGTACGTGGATTGCAAAAACGTACAATGCCAACATTTTAGTCTGGTGACTGGGCTGTTCCAGAATAAAACCAGCGTTCCTTTCCTCTCGTTTTATTTCAAATCCTCTGCGAATGTGGCTCATTAAGGCTTCATGGTTTAGAAACACGGTTGTAACGCAAATATTGCTAGAGGAGATACAGAATCTTTTTTTTATTTTAAGCGAAGGAACAAAGTAGGAACAAAGTGTAAAATCTATTTTGACACCACTAAAGCTGTACCTCTACCTGATGCCCAGCGGGGGGCCAGGCTCCACACAGCTTCCAAAAAACAGATCAAATGGAAATATAAATGTCAAGTTTTCAAGTTGCCGAGTGACTTTTGCTACTGATGCTGCAGTGCTCCTCAAAGGCTCTATACGTATCTCTCTCCACACTGAAAATCATATCCATTTCCAACAAAATAGATAACACTGCGTTTCTACCTTTGCAAGCCATGAAGATAACCATTGTACAAAAAAACTGAGTAAATTACAATACTTGCAGAATATAATGGCGGGAGTTAATGAGGTTCAATGTAGTATCACGCATGTATAATTAGGCAGCTGCTATGGTCTCTGGGGCTAGAGGTGCTCTCAACCTAATGCCACTGGCTTCCCATTGTCATCGCTCATCCCTGGATTTCATATCCACACACTAAGCACTAGGGCTTACTATTTTTCCCGAAAATTAGGCATACCGGAAAACGGGACATGAAGCCCTCTTTGCAGGGAATCCCGGGAAATGTGTATTTTTTTTTTCTGCATCAAGGAGAAATATACCTATTAGTTCCCAACCTGACGAATGTATTATTTGGTGCCATTAATATTGATTAATTAAGGCAAAACATCGCAATTTAACACATTTTTTAGGCTGTTTTTAGGCTGTATGTAGGCTGTACCTATATGTATTAGGTCAGGGATACTCAACTTGCTTTGCCCGGGGGCCACTTTCGTGAAATGTTAGAAGGCCAGGGGCCAGTTAATAAACAATCAATATACATTTTTCTGTAGCGGATTGTATGTTTTTGGGGTGTCAGCCGGAGTTTAGTCTGACAATGTTATGCACACCGGATAGTTATTTAGGTTAAGTACATACATAAGTGCCTGGGTAGCGAGCAGACGGCGGTATTTGACAATTTAGCAGCTAAATCTTAGATTATTGAAAGATATTCCATATTCCAGACTGAAATGCTATAACAGAAGTGGAGTATTGGCCAGAATGACATGAACATTTGGACACTTATTCAGCAGGTTTCTATTACAGTATCTTGCACCGCTGCTTGAACAGAACTAAGAGCATCCTCAAAAGACACCACTCACCCCAGTTACCACCTGTTCACTCCCCTACCCTCCGGAAGGCGCTACAGGACACTAAAAACTTGCACTTCCAGATTCCATAACTCCTTCTTCCCAAGGGCCGTCACAATACTCAATAAATCACAATCACTTCCCAAATTATAAAGTATAAAGTATTATGCTGCTGTCATATGTGTGTACGGTATATATGTATATATGTATATATATATAGATTTATATTAGATATAGTTATTTACTACTATTACTACCATTACTACCCTATTTATTATTAAGTCTATCTATCTGGTTGTACTGTATGTTTGCACAAAGGGGAGTTTGCAACTGCAATTTTGCTGTATGATTTTATTATGCAATGACAAATAAACTACTATTACTATTATTATCTATGTTGCGTTCAGGTGCACTGTATTATTATTAAAAAAAATAATTGGCAATTCCATCGCGGGCCGCAAGTTGAGTATCACTGTATTAGGCTATATAGTGCCGTTAGGGTTTATATAATTCACCAATGGCCTGGATTGCCGTATGAATAAATCCTGTAGTAGCCTAGGCTAAATATTTTCTTAGAGAGTTGTGGAAACTGCCGTGGAATGAATGGAGCCGTAAACGCGTCGATCAGCCCGTTTTCACGCTCTTTTACACACAAGATCAATGCTGTCTGATACCTGGCACCGTGTGCTTTTGGATATGGGCTGCTGCGCTCTGGCGGCTGCACCGCTCGTCTTCCAGCCGTGCCCAGTCATAATCTCCATACCGCATACCGGAGGACGGCTTTATCAGACTATCTCCACCCCTCTGTGCACGGACATCGCCTACAACCAGAGCATCATGCCCAACCTGGAGCACACGAACCGAGGACGCACGGCTGGGCTGATTGTCGTTTTCACCGCTGGTGAAGTTTGCACGGTGCTCACAATTGCCGTCTCGTAGGCTACTGCATTAACGGTCATGGCACAATCCCCTCAAGCAAGTCAGAAGTGTAGAGAAAAGAAAAGAAACATCGTGGGCGGGCTTTGTGTTTATTAGGCTATGTGCAATAAGCTTTCAGTGTGTGTTCCACTGGCGCACAGCGCACAAAGGCGCATGGCCAAAACACGCCGAAATAAAATCAGAAATGAATTACACTCTGCAAAGGATATCAAATTACTGGCTATAGCATTGTTGTCAGAGAAGCTAGTATTAAAATCTGCCTGCAATACATTGTTATTTGGCGCTATATAAATAGAAAATTGATTGATTGTTGGTTGATTGATTCACTTTGATGTCTCCGAAATGCATATAGGCCTACATCGTGATAATTTAATGACTTTACGATGCTTACAGTAGCCTAATATATTACATGTTCTTTTAAAACATAGGCTACATCATTTAAGAAAGTAAACTGTCGGCATATTTCTAAATATAGGCCTATTCCAATATGTTCTGCATGTAAAAATAAAAAAATAAAAAATCCGGTTTCCCGTCATTAATTTTCCCGGGAATCCCGTTTCCCGGGATTAAACCCTACTCAGCACCAAGGCCCAATCTAGTTTTACTCTCGTCCTGCCAAGTCTCTCCTGGCTGGCAGGCCTAATACCTGAGGGGGGTTTGGTTCTGACTGAGTCTCTCCTGGCTGGCAGGCCTAATACCTGAGAGGGGTTTGGTTCTGACTGAGTCTCTCCTGGCTGGCATGCCTAATACCTGAGGGGGGTTTGGTTCTAACTGAGTCTCTCCTGGCTGGCATGCCTAATACCTGAGGGGGGTTTGGTTCTAACTGAGTCTCTCCTGGCTGGCAGGCCTAATACCTGAGGGGGGTTTGGTTCTAACTGAGTCTCTCCTGGCTGGCAGGCCTAATACCTGAGGGGGGTTTGGTTCTAACTGAGTCTCTCCTGGCTGGCAGGCCTAATACCTGAGGGGGGTTTGGTTCTGACTGAGTCTCTCCTGGCTGGCAGGCCTAATACCTGAGGGGGGTTTGGTTCTGACTGAGTCCTGGCTGGCAGGCCTAATACCTGAGGGGGGTTTGGTTCTGACTGAGTCCTGGCTGGCAGGCCTAATACCTGAGGGGGGTTTGGTTCTGACTGAGTCCTGGCTGGCAGGCCTAATACCTGAGGGGGGTTTGGTTCTGACTGAGTCTCTCCTGGCTGGCAGGCCTAATACCTGAGGGGGTTTGGTTCTGACTGAGGCCTGGCTGGCAGGCCTAATACCTGAGGGGGGTTTGGTTCTGACTGACTCTCTCCTGGCTGGCAGGCCTAATACCTGAGGGGGTTTGGTTCTGACTGAGGCCTGGCTGGCAGGCCTAATACTTGAGTTTTTTTTTGGTTCTGACTGAGTCCTGGCTGGCAGGCCTAATACCTGAGGGGGGTTTGGTTCTGACTGAGTCTCTCCTGGCTGGCATGCCTAATACCTGAGGGGGGTTTGGTTCTGAGTCTCTCCTGGCTGGCAGGCCTAATACCTGAGGCGGGTTTGGTTCTGACTGAGTCTCTCCTGGCTGGCAGGCCTAATACCTGAGGGGGATTTGGTTCTGACTGAGTAGCTTTGCTTTTCAGCGGCATTGGCTCTAGCTTTTTACTTTCCCCATCTAACTTCAAATGAGATGGAATTCTTCGAGTGCTTCAATGTATCCGTGTGTCGGTTAGGAAATTCAATAAGTCTTACAAGCCACTTTGCTTTAATATTCCACTGTGCAGCACTTGTTAAAAGACCAGGTTAGAACAATGGTACTTTTTAATACTGCCCATTGTCTGGTTGCAGTCGGGAAATGGAAATAGAAAATGCATTAGCTTGAAGATGTTGAGGCTTGTTGCCCGAGCTCAATGCTTCTGTAATGATTTTTAAAACTCGAATTAACATTTAGTGTGCTTCTCTGAGTCCATTCAGAGGCACAATCCAACTGATATATATATAAATGTGCACCTGAGATAGATAGACAGATAGACAGCCAGACAGCCAGCCAGACAGGCAGACAGAGAGACAGACAGACAGAGAGACAGACAGACAGACGTTTGCCCATAAGACCAATACTTGCCTTTTATTAAATATGTAAACATTGGCCAGTCCTCCACTGCTGATATGA
The DNA here is from genome assembly GCF_964638095.1 of Poromitra crassiceps. Classification (NCBI taxonomy): domain Eukaryota; kingdom Metazoa; phylum Chordata; class Actinopteri; order Beryciformes; family Melamphaidae; genus Poromitra; species Poromitra crassiceps. The sequence continues at coordinate 39,417,440 of NC_139623.1, forward strand.
CCACCTGACCACACAGCCACTGATAAATAGTCATTAAAACCAGCAATTTTACTTTCTTTGCATATTTTATTTTTTTCATTAAATTGTTCAAGTTTCAAATTCAAATTCATTTAAAAAAAATTCATAAATTAAGTTTTCATTGTACCCTACTGGTCCATCTGATGGATATTTCTTACATTCGCGTGGCGGCCGTTTGGACATTGTTTGACTATATGGTCTGAAATTAAGGCTAGGTTTTTTTGGGGGGTGTTTTACAAAAGTCATCCCTAGAGGGAGACTTTCTACCATCCAAAGACTCTGTTTTGAAATTAGACCTGTATTTACCATTGGTCCATCAGATGGACCCATTAACTTACATTATAAACACTTTATTGGTACTCCCAGCAAATTTTCACAAAAGTAATGGATTTTATTTTCTTCTGCTCTCATCCTGGACCAAATACCTTGAAATTTGACCCTGGAAAGAGATTTTGGAGTTGGTTGAAAATGTGGGGGAGTTACATGGTCTCAAAGTCCATTGCATAGTTTTCCCATTGGTTTCAATGTTAATTTTGCACACAAAAAAAAAAAAAAATTGACTCCCAACTAATTTTGCAAAAAATCATTATTCCCTTGATGTTACACATCTCACCTTGACTCAAGGGGTCAAAATTGTAGTTTCTACTGTGTTTGGCTATTTCCCCATATTCCCCCAGTTTTGGCATAGCAATCAATTCCATGCAGTTTACATGAAATGTACAGAAAATGTATTCCTATGCCAAAGATGGGAAAATATTAGAAAACTGAATTTGATGGTACACACAACTGATTTGAAGCCTTTAGACCAGGATGGATGCTGGACTAAAGCTCATTTGTGTGTTTTGGGGGAAATGGCTGGTAGTCCAAAACATGCGCTTTTTGGATTTTTGGCTCAAAATATGAAAAATAATATTTTTACAAAAAAAAGTATGAAAATATGAAAACCCACTGATGATGTCACAATGTCTGTGAAATCATCAGTAATGTCATCAGTGACATCATTATTGACCAAAATCATCTTATGACATCACTGATGATGTCATAGGCTAGTGATGTCATAGGTATTGTGATTTCATTCTAAGATGGATCCTGCCAATCTTTGACACTAGGCATCTTGAAGTGGTGACTTTTGTAAAACACCCCAACCTGCCCATAATATCAGACCCAAATCCAGTTTGCCTTTATGGGAAGGAAAATAATTCACTTTTTGTGTTTGTATGTCGTTTTTTATTGTACTGTACTTACTGTACACTGGCATTTGAGGGGTTAAAATTCTGAGTAAGTATGAAATGTTGATGTGAGGTATTAGGGAGGAAGTTACCAATGAATTATAAACAATAAAAAATAAAAATGTATATTCATAAATGAATACATTATAAATATGACGGTCCATCAGATGGACCAACGGTAAAAAGAGGATTTTATTTGCAAATGTACATTTCTTGAAAAACTAAAGATGATCAGAATAAATGTTGCTGCCAATCTTTGACATATCCCAAGCCATGATAATCCCCCCAGGAGAAATCCAGTTTCACTTTATGGGAAGGAAAATAATTGACTTTTTGTCTTTTTTCTGTACTTTTTTATTTTTACTGTACTTACTGTACACTGGCATTTGAGGGGTTAAAATTCTAATAGGTATGCAATGTTGGTATGAGGTATTAGGGATGAAGTTACCAATGAATTATAAACAATTAAAAATTAAAGAATTTAAATTAATGTTTATAAATTATTACAGTATTACTGTTAACACCTTGAGTGCCATGGACGAGATATCTCGTCTTACATAATCCGACCGTTGAGTGCCAAAGACGAGATATCTCGTCTTACATAAACATTTTTTTTTTTTGACGGTGGGACATCAATCAACCCCTTTTACGTCTTCTATATCAATATTGGAGGAAGAGAATGTGTATAATCTATTTTACCGACCACTAAGTGGCGACAGTTCTCTCCAGACAGAGAGAAAGCCAGTCCGCGGGAGAAAGCCATTTAATTTTCAAGGAAATAGCTGGGCGAAAACTCTTTCGATTTCACACACACACACACACACACACACGCGCGCGCGCGCACACACACACACACACTCGAGTACCTTTGCGCATAAATAAGACCAGAATCGCAAAAGCTTCTTCAAAGCTCTCAGCCGACACCTCAAGAAACGAACGAGCCAGTTTTACAGTCCAGACTGCCCGAGAGCGGCCGCGGAGCCTCCTCCCTCCGCAGCACAGACGGAGGGAGGAGTTTGGAGACACACACACACACACACACACACACACACACACACACACACACACACACACACACACAATACAGTATACAGACTTGCCCAAGGGCACCCATAATCACAGGCACGTGAGGTGGTTCTAAAAATCCATTTATCTCTAAACTCTCTGAAAATCTCTGAAACCATGCTGTACTCAACGGCTAATATCTACATAACTACTAACTCTGCAAACTAACTCTTTTAGACAGAGAAAGCACACATTCTATTAGTTCTTTTTAGATGATTGGTGTTCACGAAGTCTTAACAGAAAAGAATCCTCGGCTCTTGTAAAATGAGCCAGAATCCTCAAAAAAAAACCTGGCACAACTTACCTACAGGATTGAAAAAACGGCTGGCACTCAATGTGTTAAGGTCCATCAGATGGACCAATGGTAATTTGTTTTTTTCCCCACAATTGGGGTACAAGTGTTAAAGGTGGTTATGCTGTTTGATTCTTACACCAAATACTTGTAGTTTTCTGCATTTTTTTTTTATAGATATTAAAGAGACAGATGGAGACTATGCCTGTGCGTGTGTGCGCGTGTGTGCGCATGCGTGCGTGCGTGTGTGAGTGTGAGTGCGTGTGTGAGTGCGTGCGTGCACTGTGTCGATGTACACAGAAAAAACAGTCGAGGTGTCCATGAGTTGAAGTCTTGTTGGCACGTAGGCACACAGACAGGTCTGACAGCCTGAAAGGCCATGTCTCTCCCCACCCAGCCGCCATTCCTCCATTTGTCTTCTCTAATGAATTGACAAGCACACTCCCTCCCATGTTTGCACGGAGAGATTGAGCCATTAGGAAAGTCGACTGTTTAAAAATACCCACACCATACACAGGGCAGACTGAGCCCAACACACACCTACTCGTATGCACACACATTTACGCGCAGGCATAAGCACAGAAACTCACATCATGTCCACACACGCACGCACGCAGACACACACACACAATCTGCTCCACCAAAGCAGTCCCTCCGGTGGTGACAGGCCACTGATGCACAGGTCAATTGCCTACAGTGCAAATGATAATGACATATCAGACCATTTACTTGTGGTGTGATCCATGTGGCCTCCAATCCATTATGCGGTTTGCCTGCAATTGCATTTTTGAGCGATTCATGCCGCGCTCTCTAATTATTCATTACTATTGAATGACTGGGAAGAGGAAGGAAAATAAATAAATTAAATTAAAAACTCAAACTAGGAAGAATTTAATGCAAAGTTGGTTTCTGTACTCTGATTGTTTCAAATTATACGATCAGAAAATCATTTTTTCTGAGGTGAAAAACACCTCTGGATACAACTTTCTCCCTTAAAGAAGTTTAAAGAAAACTCTGATATAAACACAACTGTGAGTCACAGCAGCACAGCGAGCGTTCCCCTGCTAGTACACCTACACTCTGAGACACAAAGGTGTTAAACAGCCAAGAGCAGAGAAACGCACGCACACGCATCCAGTCTAGTTACCGTGTCGAGTGTGACTCAGTAGAAAATGGCTCTAAACCCCCACACAGTTGGCTTACTGTTTATTGTGCCAAAAGAGACTTCTTTTTAATCCAACATGTATCACAATTTCTACCAAAGGTGAACAACAGAAAGTACTTTCTTGGCTTGTGATCACTGGGAAAATACATTTTAATACACCAAAAAACCATCCAAGTATCACATGGAATCTAGGACACTCCACCAAACTGGACATTTATATGGTCTATGGCAGAAAGAAATAATAATATAGGGATGAAACGATTACTGGTTTAATGATACATTAAACAGTGATGAGATTCCTGATGGTTAGTATTACCGTTTCAAATTTTAATTAGCATTGAAGGAGAACTTCAGTATTTTTCAACCTGGACCTTATTTTCCAGATTTCTTTTAATGTATAACTAAGTAATGTGAACAGAAATCTTTGAAACTGGTGCAGTATGAAAATAGCGTCCAGGTTGAAAAATACAGAATTTCTCCTTTAAATCAAGTGTAGGTTTGATTACTGCAATTATCGCTGCTGCACAGAGTGCTGTTCACTTGTTTATTCATACTGTGAATGTGCCTCATGTCCAAATTGCATCAAATCCTATTTCTATGTTATTATTTTAATGTTTATGCAACACCTGTAATGAAACCACTATAGCTTTGTGCGAATTCCGCGAAACCACCAATGTCTTGGCAAGCAGCGCTGCAAAATCATTTGGAGGCTTGAGTGATTCTACAAATTAAAAAAAGGCATTTCGCTCACAAAGAACCTTTGAAGATCCATATTTTCAACAGTGTATCATCCCTCCCCAATCCCCATAATGAATAGACAGCATGCTCTTCCCCATGCAGGCCGAGAACACGACACCTCACAAGATTATAATGGGATCCCTTCCCTCCAATGGGACACGGCAGAACAATAAACATGTTTGTGTCTATTACAGGGATGACAATGGCATCCCTCAGTGGCTCTCCCCGCTGCAGTGTCGTCGCCGGCTCCACACACCAGCCCCATAAAAACAGCATCCCGCCTCTCCCACAGGTATAAGCTCCCCTCCTCTCGGTCTCCTCCACCTTGTCTCCATCCTCCTCCCTCCCTCCCTCCCCCTCGTCTCACCCAATCCCCTGAGCTGGATTAAATACAGCCACACCTGTGATCATTTCTCATTTGTGAAGTCTCCAACACCAGCGGTCCGAGGGGACGGCAGGCTCCAGCCGACAACGGCGCAGCTGCAAATTGCAGGTTTCGCTGGCTCGGTAAATGCTCTAAAACATAATATAGATTAGATGCTCGTGCGCAAATGCTTATCACATAAACAGGGATGCAGGTACACACGCGGGTCAATTACGTTCCACCGTACTGTAACATATATAGATTGGATTCCCCCCCGCACATAATCACTTATCACACGTACAGTTCACATATACTGTATACGGCACACAAACAAATAATAGAGGGATAGGATCATAAAGAAGTGCTGCTTAGCTGCACTAGATACGATTGTTATATACGGTATATATATAAAGGAAATCCACCTGTTTCATCAGCCTAATTCCAAATGTCCCACTAATTGAGACGCCAAAAATTTGCCCTATTCAGAGTATTTCCATGTCACGTGAATTTCCTAATAATATTCTAATCACATGTCAATTTATTATAATCACCAGTTATTTTCCTGCCAAGATGGCCGTGTGGTGATGTAACAGAATACGATAGGGTATATTCACCTTATGTAGAAGAGACAGTCTGGCTTGAGAGAGTAACAGGAAGTGTAAACACAATCGGAAGTTCTGATTGTGTTTACACTTCCTGTGACTCATAAACCTAGTTGACTCATATGTGAGTCAAAAACTATGTTTGACCAGGTGAGTCAGACTAGTTTGAGCAGGTAAAACAGCCGGTGTTTTGAACAGGAAGTCGTGACACAATGGGTCAAGTGGGCGGGGCTACATAAGGTCAATATACTGGCAGGAAATACAGGAAGTGACTAAGCAAAGCTGTCTCCTACGCGTGATTTCTAACCCCACATAGGATAAGCAATAACCACGCCCTGTGGCGCCGGGATTGGCCAGGAGCATTGAAGCTTGGGACTAAAGCACCTGGGGTTTTTCATCTTTTAAAATAAAGATGTTTAAAAAAAAAATTGATTGTTACATTTTCAGTGCTGTACCTTTTCTCTGTGTAAGAATTGAGCTTGAAATTAACGATACATTATATTATATGAGCTATGAACGTGAACACAACACCGTTTATATTATTGCATGTTTTTGTAGATTGTGTAGATTGTGTAGATTACAATTATTATGCTTATTATTATTATTACTATGCTAAGGTAGGTGACCATAATTCATTTCAATGTCCGCTCTCAATATTGCTGTCTGTTCTCAAGAGCTATTCAGTTGGTTCATGAAATCGCTGGGCTGCGTGCCCTCCAGTGTTGCTCCTGGCCAATCCCGGCGCCACAGGGCGTGGTTATTGCTTATCCTATGTGGGGTTAGAAATCACGCATCTCCTACACAGCAGCAAGTGAGATATCTGTCAGTGAAAACCAATGTTAGACCCTTTGCCTCTGTCATCCGTTTGGTAGGCGCATGCTGTGCAGTTTACTGACATCATGTGACATGATTTCTGTCTGCTAATATTCATGTTTACTGACATCATGTGACATGATTTCTCTCTGCTAATATTCATGTATACGCATCCAGCACTTGAACAGGGCAGTCACTTTCTTTCTCGCTCTCCCTTATCTCCCTTCTTTCCCTCTGCCTGCAACAACACCCAGAGCAAACTTGCATTCGTCTACTCGAAATGACAAATATGGATTTATTGGATTTACTAAGCTGGTCTCTCAACGCAAATCAACTAAACTTTGAGGAATGCGGGGTCCGGGGAACCCCCACCCTCTGCCCAGACGGATCTTTCGCCGCGGGATACGGGAAGACAACAGCGATTGACCCTAGGCTGTGACGTCATGAAAATTGAGATGGGCGGTCAGTGAATTTGAACTGTGAAAAATGGATTATATCTGGATATATCATGGAAATTCCACTGATCTGCAATAAGAGTAATGAAGTTGGGAATCAGAGACTTGACACCTGCTGTTGACTTTCTGGTCTGTGTGACCCTGGTCTGTGTGACCTGAAAGGAATTCCAGGCAACCAAAACATTTTATTCTAATCTGGACTCTCGTACTGCCAAGGACGCAGCTCTCCTGATATTTCGTCTGCAACTGAGCTCTTCCCCCCCAAACCCCCCGCCTTGTTCCCTGACAGCTCTTGCATCATCCACCCCCCCCCCCCCCACCCCCTCTTCCTCCGATACATCCATCTGGCGCTGATGACAGCGAGCCACTTGCGTTGTTTGAGGAGCTAGTGCAACGGTGGCACTGCGCACGCGGCGACCCGGCTGAGGGCAGCAGATGGTCCTTTGGAATCTGTACATAATGCAACAAATGTTTATGTATTGTATAATATTGAAGTGTGCCTTTATTACTTTAAAACTAGTAATAATGTATCTCAATTCTGAAGTGTGCCTTTATTACTAATCTCAAACTAGTAATGATGTTGTAATTATCCACTACTGTCTGATGTGAACCAAAGTGCCCTTCTGGGACATGTATTAAACTGATTGATTGATTGATTGATTGATTGTTTACTGACATCATGTGACATGATTTCTCTCTGCTAATATTCATGTTTACTGACATCATGTGACATGATTTCTGCTAATATTTATGCAATTACAGGTACCTCTTGCTGCCCTTGAGGGCAGGCTTTAGTAACCCTAAAGCTTTGGCCTTGTCTTGTTTTGTCAACTTCTTCTTCTTTTAAGATTGTTTCTATGACCTTTAAAAAAATATTTTCTATAGAAGGATCCTGGATGAGGAAAATAACTATACTCAAACTATAT